>NC_071353.1:124608852-124939923 GCF_943734655.1 Sabethes cyaneus | reverse complement strand
CGCTGAACTTTCCAATCATGCGCTTTTGCATGTCGCCCTTCACGATAATAGCTGTATGCAGCTTGCGTGTATTGCCGCAGTTCTGGTAAATGGTGTATCCATATTTATACGGATGTACCGTAGACCCCTCCAGCATACCTCCTACAGCACTACAATGGGGAACTTGCAGGCCTTCAATAATTCGGAAAGAATGCGGGTACTTTCCGGAAATTTGAAAGACTTGCAGTTCCATGTACCAAGCTTCCAATCGTTTTTCTTTTTCATTACCTTGGTCTATGCAGATAGTTTCAGTTCGTATTTATGTTATATTTATGTTATATGTTATATGCTTGTAAGGCCTGCACCAACCCGTCTGTGTTGCCGGAGGACCATCGCGAAAGTACTGTATAGCGTCCCACACTGACACGAGGACGCTGATTCCCCGTTCCATGCCAGCATACGACCTTAGTTTTCACCCGATCTCCACTGAGGTTGCTCGTATCCCGGTTGGTACCACGAGGTGGTAGGGATAGCAGTTGCTGGATAAGAGGCTGAGAATTTGATTCCTTCCCGCTATCAAGCAGCTGCCAGTAGGAAGGCTTCATATTGTTTTGACGTCAGCGCTTAGGCCGTACGGCATACGTGAGCCTAACGCAGATAGTTAGTTTTATAAACTAGTAGCTGACCCGACAAACTTCGTATTGCCACAAATTAACCTGTGTTGATGCAACTCCAACTCCCCTGTTCCCTCATTGCATAGCCAGAAAGCGGATAGTAATATTCGCCATGATTGTACAACATTTCGCCGAATATCATTTTGCGAAAAACCTTAAGCGGAATGTATCATTTCACGGAAAACATTTTTGTGGTAAGTACCATTTCGTGATCCTCTCCTTACTCGCTGTCGCTCGTTCCAGGAAACCCAGGTAGACCTAGGAAAACAAATAAACCTAGACAGTAGTGATTTTTGCGGGGAGTTGCCTCCCCCCAGTGGGCGGCGCTTCCGAAGGCGGGTCACCGGCAACACTCGCGGCCGTCTCGTCCTGAAAGATCTAGTGTTACTATAGATAGCTTTTGTGGCCTTGTTATTGACTAATGTTTTATGGAAGAGTCTCGAATTTCTCGAGTTCGATTAGTTTTTGAGTTTCGCAAAAAATTCTGTTTTATTTGTATGAGAGTCCATATCCCCCTACCAAAGAGGTGAGAGGTCTCTAACTATCATAAAATAAATTCAAGACTCCAAAATCTCCCAATGCCAAATTTGGTTTCATTTGCTTGATTGGTTCTCGAATTATGAGGAAATTTGTATTTCATTTGTGTAGAAGCCCCCCTCCTAAAAAGGTAGGGGGTCTTAATTCATCATAGAAAAAATAGTTGCCTCCAAAAACACCCACATGCCAAATATGGTTCCATTTGCTTGATTAGTTCTCGAATTATGAGGAAATTTGTATTTCATTTGTGTAGAAGCCCCCCTCTTAAAGTGGAAAGGTGTCCTAATTCACCATAGAAAGTATTCTTGCCTACAAAACCACCCACATGCTAAATTGGGTTCCATTTGCTTGATTAGTTCTCGAGTTATGAGGAAATTTGTATTTCATTTGTATGGAAGCCCCCCCTCTTAGTGTGGGGAGGAGTCATAATTCCCCTTTTAAAGAGGGAAGGGGTCCCAATTAACCGTAGAATAAATTCTTGTCAGCAAAAACGCCCACATGCCAAATTTTGTTCTATTTGCTTGATTAGTTCTCGAGTTATGCAGAAATATGTGTTTGATTTGTATGGGAGCCCCCCTCTTAGTGGGGGGAGGGGTCTCTAACCATCACTAAAACCTTTCCTGACCCCAAAAACCTCTACATGCAAATTTTCACGCCGATTGGTTCAGTAGTTTTTGATTCTATAAGGAACATCCCGACAGACAGACAGACAGAAATCCATTTTTATATAGAAGACTAGCTGAGTGCCCGATCTTACTCGGGGCGCCTTTATCTCACAGTCACCTGTACATCCGTTGTAACGAAAATGAAAATGTCTCATAATGTAAGAAACAAAACTTGTTTTCTTTATTTGAATACTAGCTTACCCGACAAACTTCGTATTGCCACAAATTAACCTGTGTTGTACATAAATCATGAATCTCGGATGATCTTTGTCACAATCTCGAGTTTTGCAAGCCCCCCAGTGAACGGCGCTTCCGACGGCGGGTCACCGGCAACACTCGCGATCGTCTCGTCCTGAATGATCTAGTGTTACTATAGATAGTTTTTGTGGTCCTGTATTGACTAATGTTTTATGGAAGAGTCTCGAATTTCTCGAGTTCGATTAGTTTTTGAGTTTCGCAAAAATTTCTGTTTTATTTGTATGAGAGTCCATATCCCCCAGCACAGGGGTGAGAGGTCTCCAACTATCGTAAAATAAATTCAAGACTCCAAAATCTCCCACATGCCAAATTTGGTTCCATTTGCTTGATTAGTTCTCAAGTTATAAGGAAATTTGTATTTCATTTGTATGGGAGCTCCCCTCTTAAAAGGGGAAGGGGTCGTAATTCACCATAGAAAAAATTTCTGCCATCTAAAACTCTCACATGCCAAAGTTGGTTCCATTTGCTTGATTAGTTCTCGAGTTATGAGGAAATTTGAATTTCATTTGTATAGGAGCCCCCCTCCTAAAGTGGGTAGGGGTCCCAATTCATCATAGAAAAAATTTTTGTCTCCAAAAGCACCCACGTGCCAAAGTTGGTTCCATTTGCTTAATTACTTCTCGAGTTATGAGGAAATTTGTATTTCGTTTGTATAGGAGCCCCCCTCTTAAAGTTGGGAGGGGTCCTAATTCACCATAGAAAATATTCTTGCCCTCGAAAACTTTCACATGCCAAATTTGGTTTCATTTGCTTGATTAGCTCTCGAGTTATGAGGAAATTTGCATTTCATTTGTATAGGAGCCACCCTCTTAAAGTGGGGAGGGATTCTTATTCACAAAAGAAAATATTTTTGCCCTCGAAAACTTTCACATGCCAAATTTTGTTCCATTTGCTTGATTAGTTCTTCAGTTATGAGGAAGTTTGTATTTCATGTGTATAGGATCCCCCTCTCCTAAAACGGGGAGGTGTTCCAATGCATCATAGAAAACATTTTTGTCTCCAAAAACACCCACATGCCAAATTTGGTTCCGTTTGCTTAATTACTTCTCGAGTTATGAGGAAAATTGTGGTACTCTTTGGTACAGGAGCCCCCCCTCTTAAAGTGGCGAGGGGTCCTAATTTACTATAGAAAATATTCTTGCCCTCGAAAACCTTCACATGCCAAATTTGGTTCCATTTGCTTGATTAGTTCCCGAGTTATGAGGAAATTTGTATGGAAGCCCCCCCTTTTAAAGAGGAGAGGAGTTATAATTCCCCTTATAAAAAGGGGAGGGATCTCAATTTACCATAGAATAAATTCTTGTCACCGAAAACACCTACATGCCAAATTTTGTTCTATTTGCTTGATTAGTTGTCGAGTTATGCAGAAATTTGTGTTTCATTTGTATGGGAGCCCCCCCTCTTAGTGGGGGGAGGGGTTTCTAACCATCACTAAAACCTTTCCTGGCCCCAAAAAACCTCTACATGCATATTTTCATGCCGATTGGTTCAGTAGTTTTCGATTCTATAAGGAACATACGGGCAGACAGACAGACAGACAGATAGACAGACAGACAGAAATCCTTCTTTATAGGTATAGATGTCTACTCCCTTTGTCAGTTCCGGCCTTTCCTGTTGTCCCCCAGTCACGTGTAAATCTGTTTTCTTCTCGGTAACCTCTACAAAAGGGGGGGGGGCTCCGTAGCCGCGAGGTTATCGAGTCAGCTTTGACAAGCGAGTTGTCGTGGGTTCGAATCTTAGTAGAATCAAGCCATTCGATGTCAAGTGACTTTGGCATGGGTTTATTCTCAGGCCCCTCCATTTACGCTTTCTTCATGCTGAATTCTATATTTACCCTCTGAAGCCTCTTGACAGTGCAAATGTCCCTCCTATGGTTAAGTGTACTGGTCAGAGGTACGAATGAGTCCTCGCCGGGGACGGCTATAATATGGGATAGTACTGGCAGCGAGGAATAAGTGGGTAAAGTAGAGCAAGCTTTGAAAGAAGGGTAAACCCCAATACACACAAGCACGCTTAAAATTTAATAAGCATATCGCTCATACAATAGCGATTATAGCAAAAAGAAATGCAGTACAGGTCATAAAGCAAACACCCGGGCGATATCAAAATAGATCAAATATACTGGTCATAGTGATGAGTCCACACATGGAAAAAAATCCCTACAAATCGACACAAAGCCATTTTTACGTATTTGAACCTCCCTCTTGTTAATGGCCACCCAATTCCCCCTTTCAGAAATCCAGCCACTTATAACTGCTATCGTTCCATATGCAAAAAAAACGCTTCTTTTTTCCCATTTGAACCTTCCTCCCCTTTGTAAGAAACCGTCTCCCTCTTTTGTAAACCCTCCTGTGCTGATTCTGTGTGTGTTTGATAAACGACGTTTAATGAACAACCGTTCAGACGTTCCGCAGGCCGAACATACATTCATAATCACGTTCCGTGTACAACCCCCTTGTCGAATCCTTCCTAGTCAGCTACCCCTTCTATCACGTAACTAATTATGCATCGGTTTGCTACTTATACAATACCTATAACGGAAACGAAACAACTTACTTACTTACTTAGGTGGCTTGCCGTCCTAAGACAAAGCCTGTTGAACAAAATTTCTCCATGTAACTCGGTTAAGGGCTACCGCTCTCCAATTCCTCGGACACCGAGTACTCTCCGCCAGATCTCGCTCCACCTGGTCTAACCATCTTGCTCGCTGGTCGTCTTGTTCCTACCGGATTTGAGGCGAACACCATCTTTGCAGGGTAGTTGTCCGGCATTCTTGCAACATGCCCTGCCTTTCGCATCCGTCCAGCTTTAGCTACCTTCTGAATACTGGGTTCGCCATAGAGCTGTGCGAGTTCATGGTTCATCCTCCGCCTCCATACTCCGTTCTCCTGTACGCCGCCGAAGATCGTTCTTAGCACTCGTCGTTCGAAAACTCCTAGCACCCGCAGGTCCTCCTCGAGCATTGTCCATGTTTCATGCCCTTAGAGAACAACCGGTCTAATAAGCGTCTTGTACGGGGACTTAGTCTGCTCGACCGCAATTGCTTGTGGAGCCCATAGTAAGCACGACTTCCGCTGATAATACGCCTCCGAATCTCACGGCTGGTATCATTGTCCGCCGTTACCAGTGAGCCAAGGTAGACAAATTCATCGACTACCTCAAACTCATCGCCGTCGATCAATATACTACTGCCCAAGCGGTGTCGTTCGGCCTCGGTTCCGCTGGCCAGCATGTACTTTGTTTTAGACGTATTTACCTTTAACCCAATCTTTTCTGCTTCGCGCTTTAGTCTGGTGTACTGTTCAGCCACCGCCACAGATGTTCTACCGATAATATCCATGTCATCGGCAAAGCAGACGAATTGACTAGATTTGTTGAATATCGTGCTCCGCGTGTTGATATTCGCTCGGTTCATAACACCTTGTAGCGCTATGTTGAACAGCAGGCATGAAAGACCATCACCTTGACGAAGCCCTCTGTGTGATTCGAATGAACTTGACAATCCACCCGAAATCCGAACACAGCACTGTGTACCATCCAACGTAGATTTAATCAGTTTGATGAGATTCCTGGGGAAGCTGTTCTCCTCCATGATTTTCCATAGCTCTTTCCGGTAGATGGTATCATATGCGGCTTTGAAGTCAACGAATAAATGATGCGTGGGAACTCTGTATTCACGGCCCTTTTGGAGGATTTGCCGCAGTGTAAATATTTGATCCGTTGTAGACCGACCTTCGACGAAGCCGGCTTGATAAGTTCCCACAAATCTACGGAAACGAAACAAAGGTTTCTTTTTCATATCCCTCCTCAGTGGAAACCTCCTCTTTGCTCACAGTCAATTGCACAACTGCAATCGGTAAATGCAAGAGAAGCGCAGCCCCTTTTACTTGTCTGGACCTTTCCCCTTGTTGGGGATCGCTCCCTTTAGTCAACGCCTCAATGCTGATTCCCTTATCTCAAGGAACACGTGTGCCAAGTTTGGTGGAGAACAGCCAAGACGTTCTGGAGTTATGGCGGAACATACAAATAAACATACTCACGCTCACTTTTATATGTATAGAAGAAGATTTATGGAGAGGGAATCTCAAAACTTCCATACAACCTGTAAGTAACACAGACAATAGTGAAGAATAAATAAACTTAGCTGTATAAATACTCACCTGTAAGGAACCGGAAAATAGGAGCAAATCCGATCGTAACTGAAAACTGTTCTACTGTACTGAAAATCTACCCAGCAAACATTTTCGTGCTTATATCAAAGTAACATATATGATATATGTACCGATATATATCTAGAAAAATCGCATTCGATGCACGAAACCAGCATATGCGTACTGTTTTGGAGGCGATATACATACTGAAAATTATATGAAAACAATTCACATTCATAAGTATTTGTATACGATGAAATCCGACTCAACATGATTAGTACCATAATGCTATACAATTCTGTTACAAAAATCGTATGTGAATCAGTTACTATCATTTTGTACGAATAAATGTAAACTAGGGTGCGCTTTATTAAGTTTTATGTTCGATTTTGAGTTTGTTTAGCGATATTTAAGATGATTTTCACACATTATTATACGACTTGCGGTTTGCTGGGTAAAATAAGGCTATAAAGTGAAATCACTGACGAACTGACATGACACATGCAAAAAAGCCCTAGAAAAACATCTCCGACACATTTTGCTTGCACACTAACACCCTCTGTTATGCATGTTGCATAGCAGAATGACTCATATTTGCAGGGTTTTATACTGTAGGATTTTCACATTTGTCTGGTTTATGGTCATCATTCGAAGCAATACTCGAGTGCTGCGGTGTGGGTATTTTGCGAAACATGCTTTTTTGAAAAATTAGTGATTTATGCATGGACGAGGAAACGCCAGTATATAATCTGGACGTGTGGATTATTTTGAGTATATAATAGTTTTAGTTACACGGCTACACCGATGCTACACAGCTGCCTACAGAAAAGTTCATGAGTTCATATCCTGATTGAAATGATCATGTGAAAATGATAAATTCTCACTGTCGGTTTTCATGACATAAAAACAATGCTCACGTCTTAGTTTATAAATTTACCGACTCTACACACTGCTCTGGTAGAACTGTTGTTGTTGTTAACGCTGTTCCACCCAACTGAGAGCTGGCACATTCCATTAAAACTACAGAATAGACGGGAAGCTCTGCGGGAAATAGCAGTTCACCAGATTTAAATAGCTGTCTCGGGTGGTGCAGATGCAAATAATACCTCCCGATCCCCACAGTCCAGTGAGTAGGCAGCAGCTGGCAGCAATGCAACGTTCGCCTGCCGCCTCTATTCAATACAAACTTTTCATTCGATTGCTCAGCTCAACGCAGAACTTTGCGCGGGGCATCCTTCTCAAGGACTTTACTCTCTCAGATGAACTATTTCGAATGGTAAATCATTCCAACCAGCTGCCCTGTTGTTTCCGCCCGGCTCGGTCGGGTTTCGGTTTCGGCTGGACCTGCTGCTGCCGCCTTCACTTTGCAGTCACAGTGCATTTAATTTCTGTGAAAAGTTCTGCTTAATCGGACGGAAGGATAAATGATTGATGCTAATCTTATTCACGCCTGTTTCTGCCAAGCTGTTACCGCTTAGATTCTAGGTATTTTCTCTAAGGGCAGTAAGAATACCGTTCGCTTTGGCACGTTTGGGCCGCAGGGCCATCCATCGGTGGGAAGGTAGTTCAAAAGCTTCGCCATAGTTTGCGTTTACTGACCTAGCTGTTGAAAACCTCGAGCTAGTTGGATCTAAGGTGAAGTACCACTGCATAAGTAATGTACATTAATAAATTATTCAAATAAAGAGCACTCCAATGTATTCATAAGCTTCTAACATTTTTCATGTTGGAAGTTGCTCTAAATTTGAGTTTGTACACTTTAAAAAGGTTAAGAATTTGTCAACCAAATTTAAATCGTGTGCTAGCATTTTATGCTCAATGAAGACGATAAACGGAACGAATCTGTATGGTAATGCACCTAAAATAGACACCTCTTTATAAATAAGAATTGAATGGCACTGGAACGTTTGCCTGGCATCGAGAGCAGCTCGCGATTTTTTTCGTGAATGAATCTCATAGGATAGAATGCGCACATCGAGAGTTTAATCAACGACGATTCCTCCTCGATTCGAGGAATAATGGCAACGAGATGTGTGCGGTCGTCCGTCGGTAGGTGCATTGATTGGGAAACTTGTTCACCGATTTCTGTCTGTGTCGGTGTCATTTGCACAAACCGTTCGATGAAAGGGAACCGAAACGCTTTGTTCTCCAGAATAAGTACCAATCGATCCAACATCCAGCGTCTCTAGTCAGTTGGAAGGAAGGACGTCAGGTGCATTCCTTCGATCGAAATGAAATAATAATTTATTCAAATGAGCGATAATCTCTCCATTTGCCGGTACGTGTGCTGCATTCGTATGAAAATTTATTATACTTACTCCACTTTAAGCTGTAATTTTTGCTTTTAGAGAGAGTAATCTAATGTAATCGAACTGGTTTTCGTACTAAGGCATTGTCCGACAATTTGCTTTGGATTGATTTTTGAAATCGCGTGGAATGTCTGTCATTGACAAGTTTTTTTTTACTTTCTCATAAAAACAAAGCCAAAAAGCAAGGTTTGCAACGGAATTTGGCTTTCTGCTTTTTTGCTACGATCCTATTGACATTAAGAATCATCTCCAGTCAAGATTCGAATATACGACGACCGCCTTGATAAACCAAAGTCATACCTCAAAGCCAACTGGGAGGATTTGCTCTCTCACACTGTTGCTGAAATAAATAGAACGTCGTTTAAATGTCGAATTTCCTTAGTGTCATCATCCACAAACAACAAGTACCGATGGTATTACAAAACAAAAAGAATCCACTTTATTTCACGAGCAGCAAACGTTGTTCAAGGGTTAGGATTAAATCTCGGCCAGTTGCGAATTTCGTTGAAGAAAGCATCTCCGGGACAGGCCGTGGCGCTCGCCTGACGATGTCCAATAAGCCAGTATCCTCCGGCAATGTGTCCCCCTGAAACACCGCACGAAATCAGCTGCTGAGCCGCGTTACGGGCGGCAAGGTTCGGGATGGAGTTGGTGAAGGTTCCCATAACGCAAATACCCATCGAGCGGTCATTGAATCCCGGAGCGTGGGCACCCTGGCGACCCCAGCCGCGACCTTCGTAGGCGGCACCGTTCTCACCGACGCACCAGTTGTAGCCGATGTCAGCCCATCCGTTGCCATCCATGTGCCAACCTTGGATGTTACGCATCTGCTGGGCACAGGCAGCATCGGTGGTGCAGTGGGCTCCGGCAGTGTGATGCATCACGACCCATGGGGCTGGCTGATTCGGCAGAACGGCTGTGTTGGCAGCGCGAGCTCCCCAACCGGCACGGGTTATAATTCGCGGACACTGAGCCGACACGGCAGCCAACGAGGCCAAGGTGAGGACAACAACTGCAGCTAATTTATTCATCTTGTGCACTTTAAAACTGTACTGCTTTCACCCGTCGAGTCGTCCATATTTATACATCTGCACCGATCCGATAAGCGCATTATCGGCGCAATTGGCATATTCGCAAAAAACCCAACCTTATTTACTTAGGGGCTCGGTGATCCATTCTCACACCTCTACATTATATCAGATTAAAAGTTGGGACCAGTATGTTAGTTTGATGAGATAATCTTTGGGTGAAATTCTGTCCCTTTTTGACATAGTTTAGTTTTAGGCGCCAAGCTTTCGATTCAGTCGATTCAGAATTTCAGTGATTAACTTAAAAGGGCCGTACTGTTATGGGCATTCTAAATAATAAAGTTCAATTTATGAATTATGGATTACAGTTCTAGCGAGTTGTTTAGACTCTGTAGCACAAAACTTAAGTCACTTTGTTCATATACAGAAGAAAAGTAAAAGCGTTTCACGTACGCATGGCTTATCTGGATTTGAAGAGATTGTGAATCACCGATTCGATGACGATAGAGACCTGATTGAATGCCACTGATTGTAGACTACCAGCGTGTCCTATGAACGTTGCATTGCTCGGCGGTTATTGATTATACCGTAAGATGAATAGACCTAGGGTAAAGTGGTGCAGAACGCACCGCTTAAGTAAACCATCATTTTGCAGAGCAACGGTGTGTTTGTTCCACGTTTTTCAACCTCTAGAAGACTTTGGGATCTTTTTTACACTAACTCCTGGTGAAATTTCCTAACAAAAACCGGTATTTTTTGTTATTTTTGACGATTTTTAGCAAGAGTCAAAATCATTATGTGGGGCAAAACGCCAAAACCCGTGGGCAAAACGCATCAAGTTTTCCCAGCCAGGCGTTAAACGCAACCAGCAAATTTACATATAATCACGTGTTGTATAAACTCCTAAAACTAGGCTTCCAAAATGGCGCAAGCGTTTGTTATAACGTTTGTCCATACGTTTGTTTGTTGGGATATAATAGGTTCATATCTCAACATAATTGGCAATAAAATTTATTCATTTATTTTTCTCCAACTGATGTCTGATGAAATATTGTATGTTAAACAAAGTACAATTAGGTTTAAGGCAAATTCTAAGTCCTATACAATACATAATGTTGCTACATTTTTAATAAATAATCTGAAACAAAAAATGTACCGCAAATTAAAAATATTTTATAACTGTTCGATCCCGCTGTGGTGCATTCTACCCCAGTTTTGTATTTTGAAGTTTTTTACAATACATGTGAAAACCATGCCTAGTTAATGCCGTTTTTGTGAAGAATCATCGAGTATGACAGTATATCCATTAGATAGACTGTATTTATTATGAATTTTGCATAACGACTAGTGGTACAAGCTTAAGGGAAAACCGTGATTTCTTACATGTGGAATGAGATCCCGGATAATCGCTTAATTTGATTGGATGTGGCTACGTTTGATGCCTTTACATGTTATACACAATTATGAATTAGGGTCTTTTTCTAATTCCCGTTGTAATAAGGAAAGCCATTCTAATTTTCATCATTTGCTGGATGGATTTAGTGAATACTTCAAAATTTCTTGTACTGATTTGACTAAAACACACTTACCTTCCGATCCGTGAACTTTGAAACCACTGAAAAGCGACTATTAAAGCATATTATTGAAATTACGCAACTGACTTCATTACTAAAATTCGTCGTACCGTTTTAAAATCCGTCCATCAAAATTTTTCATCGTCCGAACTAAAAATCACAACAATGTTTACGAAGCTAACCCGCATGTATTTGTGTAGGACGGCATGACAAATGTTATTCTACAAAATTTCTGCAGGTCAGGCAAGTTTTTCTGCCTGTAGAATAACGACAATACCTTTCGTGAGTTGTTTTCATTTATGAATGACGGAAATTAAAACGATTTGTCGACATTGTCTTCTTCGTCGCACGAAAAAACGTAGGAAATTTGGCTGGTAGGACTTCTTTAATGATAAAAAGCATTTAAATAGATCTCAGCTCACTTTGATTGATTGCGTATGATAGACAACGAACTAAAATATTAGGGAATAACTAGTTTTGCATTGTGTGTCATAAAAATGGTGATATTTTTAATAATTTGTGTTGGATAGGACGGGAATAGGCAATTACGACGATGTAGCAACATACCCTAGCTCGTTTTACACCAAAATAAAATGCGCAATCATAATTTTACAAAATAGTTTCCGCGTTTTTAAACAATTAATACCATGGGCCATTCAACCCCCTCGGTGCGTTCTGGACAGTCTTCCCCTACCTCAACCTCAGGTTTTTGTCTTTTAACAGAAAGATGCTGTTCAAGGATTATTTTGTGACTTACGTTCAGACAACAGTGACGGGTGAAATACTTTCTATGAGCTACGAAGATAAATTGATTCGGCTTTTTCACGCCCCACAGCGTTGGCTTTGGGTTCACCCAGTTTCAACCGTAATAAGCGTTGACCCTGGGCATTTCCCGGTTCAATCTCTTCAGCTCTTTCCCTTGGTCTTTTACAGGCTCAATTCTCTTTCGTCTCACTCCTCTGGTAGTAAAGAACTCTGGCGTGTAGCGGACTCAGTCCAGTTTGTGGCCAATGATCCAAAAGACATTGTCCATATTGCATTTATTTATTTATTTATTTTATTTATTTATTATTATTACTTCATCTGACTAGAGTCTACATGAATGGTTTCTATAACCTTTGTACAAATTTATACGATGGCTCGTCGAAATTAAACAATTCTTCCACTTTAGAAAATGTTCTAACACATGCAGTAACGGGTTCATTACATTCAAAGACGGTACGGTGGAATGGAGTTTGCAGTAAGCCGGTGGAACGTAGAGTCCGTTGCGAAGCACGAAAGTCCAATAGAGATAAAAGTCTGGGGGAATCGATTTCACCGTTGATGACTTTGGCCACGAATACTGCCTGGTGCGTTTTTCGTCGATAATCTAGCGAGTCTAGATCAAGTAGCCAGCAGCGATCAGGATACGGTGGGAGAATCTCGGGATGACGCCACGGTAGATGTCGCAGGGCAAGCCGAATGAATTTCCTTTGTACTCGTTCGATGCGCAGGTTCCATGTTAACTGCTGAGGACACCATACAATACTACAGTTTTCAAGCAGTGGCCGAACCAGAGTCAGAGTCATCAGTTTTTCCAATAAGTAGAAACAATTTCAAGTCATCAGCGTACGCAAGTCTGCATCCGATGTCCAATAGCAACGTGACGTCGTTGAAAAACAGTGAAAAAAGTAGTGGTCCCATATTACTACCTTGCGGAACACCCGAGGTATTAGTAAATTGCGCAGAAATACACGTGCCAAGCTGCACGCGCAATACCCTGTCACGCAAGTATGAGCTGAGCCATTGCACTAGTTGTTGGGATGCACCGAGTCGAAAAAGTTTACGCAATAATATTGAATGGTCGATCCGATCAAAAGCTGCCTTCAAGTCTGTGTAGATTGCGTCCACTTGCTTCTTATTCTCTATTTGCGAGATACAGGTAGAGGTGAACTCCATTAAATTCGTACAAACGGAACGACCAGGCATGAAGCCGTGCTGAGCTGAAGACATGTAGTTTTTTGTACGAGACAACATCATACTGCTAACAATTATTTCGAACAATTTTGACGCGGCAGACAAATTAGTAATTCCGCGATAGTTTCTAACGTTCCGGCGGTCGCCTGTTTTATACACTGGGAACATAAACGACTCCTTCCAAATATTCGGGAATTTAGCTTGTTCGAAAGATTTGTTAAAAATAATGCGTAAGGGAACGACCAACGGTACAATACAGCGATTCAAAGCTACAGCTGGGATGCCATCAGGCCCCGCAAAGAAGGAACGTTTCAGTTTTTTTTGCAGCGGTTATTATCATGTCAGCAGTAATCTCAAACACATTCAAGTTGACCAAATCAGCAGGAACGTATGAGGCAGCGGTTTGTGAATCCTGATCAGACGCTGTTTCATTGGCGAACACAGAAAAAGTTTGCGAACAGCTCACAAGATTCAGAAACGGATGTAGCATCAATTCCGTCAAGGCACACGTGGGAAGGAATGGACGAGCATTTCCTTTTCGAATTAACAAAATTCCAAAAAATTTTCGGTTGTTTACGGAGATCAGTTTGCACACGCAGTACATTGAAAGTACCCAGACAATTGTGTCGACTTTGATATCTTCCAGATTACTGCTGTTGATTAAGGCTACTGCCAAAGCATTAAAATCTCCATATTGTCCTCAATCCACTGGGATTGCTCCCGTCGTAATCTGTCGAAGCTTTAGTTACACAGCGCTCTGCTGTATTTCCTACAAATCGTTCGTGCGAGGAATTCGGAAGACTCTTTTATGTTTCCGATTTTTAGGAGTGGCGATCGCCGAAGTGTCGGAAATTACCATGGTATTACTAACTTGTCTCTTGCATTATAATCTATTTTAAATAAGCACCGCTCTAATTGACAGCAAATACTGCGTTTCTGCTAACAAACATAGACTTATTGCAGGACGATTTGTGACAACGAATCTTCATCTCTTCGCTTTTAATGGCATTATTGAAATGAAGCGTCAGATACAATTGGTATTTAAAAGTGTTAACCATGTGAAAGATCATGGTGTAATTATCGATCTGACTTGCCAGCTAAAATTTATTGCCAAATTTGGATGAGATTAAAAAGACCTCGTTGGTTCAAATTAATGTATTGCGTCCTATTCCGTCCTGCTCTCAAAAATCCGTGCCTAATTTGGACTGCAAACCAACAACATTACCTTCAATTGCAAATCCTCACTCAACAATTAGGCAGTGAAGCTTTGGTTTTAACTGAAGTATCACTGGTTCGCGAACGGTAAACGGCTGGGTAATGCGTAACATCGGTGCCTCGTATACCTGCAGTCTGCAGTTATAAAATAGATCACACAGTGGTCATTAGCCTCTTATTCAGCAACTCCTATGCCTACCTCCTCGTGGATCCAGCCGGAATACAAGCAACCTTAGTGGAGATCGGGTAATCAACCCCGGTGGAAACTAAGGTCGTATACCGACTGGCCCACCCAATTAGCTCCGAGGTAAGATGCTGGTCTAACCAGCCAGTCGTCGTATGTTCGAATCTTGACTGGGCGGTGTCGTTCTATAGAGTCAACAGGGATTGTTGCACTAGCCCCGTAATTTTCCTGTACTCTAATAACTGGCTGCGAAGTCTGTCAAGAAGGTAGGGTCAAGTTAAGGACGTCTAACCCATGGCTTTGCTTTGCTTTACCGACAGGAAAGAAGACACTCACGCTTCTGCTGAGTGTTGGCAAAAGGAAAAGCCTTGCCAGCCGTGAGCGTCTGTCTCCAGGTTACGGGCGGCTCACGACGGTTATGCCACTGTACGGTGAATCGCCGTTTCCGTACCAGGTATGCGGCTGTATCCCAGGTTAGGGGCCACATACTGTGTAGAGCGTCACAAAACCATGGTATGCTCCTGTATTTGTATACTGCTTGCGGTGCCTTGAGCCCGGTCGTTTAGGAATTTCGTCATTCAGCGTCGAGTAGCTTGTCAGGTGAGTCGTCAATTTACATGACAGATAGAGCGCTGGGTAATGGGTGTTTTGCTCATATAGACATAAGTCGCACACCTACAACTGATCCGGAGCGGATGGCTGACTTATGAAACGCTGTGTCTCTCCAGCTATACCCAAGACGGCAGCCTTACCCGCAAGACTAGGCATCGCAGCCCTAGTAAGCCCTACTTTCAAAGTGATAAGCCCATAAAAAAGCCCTACTTTAAATACTTATGCTAGGAGAAATTCAGGAAATGAGCTACAACGGAATAATCGGTAAGGCCCAGGCAAAAGAAAAAGGACAACGATTAATGGAAATTTGGTACTTGGGATGTCAGGATTCCACTTGAACCAGCACCGGCACGCGTGGGATGATTATCATAGCTGTTATCCATGGCTATTACGTAAAAACCTGAATGGATAAGCCGCTAATCCAAAGTTTCTAATTTGGCTAGCTGTACACCTACAGTCGCTTCGCCGATTCTGAGTTCGCCCAAAGGGAATATGGAGAGCCGAACGGACAATCTTCGCGATTCGGCGATGCACCCAGATGACGATGGGGCACTCAAGCGACTTTTCAGCGCATAGCGGAACAGGAGCCATACGGCCAAAGTTCAGAAGCTACCAGTTACGGCGTTTGTGCCGACGAGAAGACAGTAAGATAGCTGGAGGGAGGGTAGATGAAGCGCTGCTACGAACATATACCATGAGGGACCTCCCGAGGCCCCTTGTGGTTCGCTACGTTCCAAATAGAGTACACACCTTGAGCGAGAGGATCCTCCGTCTGCTTCAAAATCAGAACGATGGTTTTTCTACACAAGTGTCGGCTCGTCGGTTGCGAAGGTTCGCACTGATCCCCTCAAGGAGGATCTGCATCTAACACCAACCAGTGTTGCGAAGCCCACACTTCTGTAGTCTAATTTTCTCACACACGCGTACTCATTCTAACGAATATGCCAGCATAAGCATCTCTTTCGGATTCTCGCTCTTATATATTGATGCACTGCGATAAATGTTTGAAAGTGTATGTCTTTTTTTCACGAGTAGGGAAATCTGCTGAGCACCTTAGAAGATACGGTACTATCAGACACCTGAGAAGACAACTCAGGTAGTGGTGTTTGGTATCCCGACCCCCATAATGGGGCGTGAGGATTCTGACCCACTAAAACCCTACTCGAGTCTCCAGCCTCTATCCCCCCTGGCACCACCTTATTGGTATTACTGCAGGGAGGGGCTATTGTGCTTAACGCACCCTCTTAGATAACTACTGGTAGTTAGGCTATTTATTCGCCGTTAATCGGCTCTCCAGCGGCTTTATAGCTCAAGTACAATCTGAGTAGCAGCCGCATTGACCGCTCCCCAGACGTCCGATCTGGAACACATCCTTTGGACTAAGTTATCCGGAGTAATGTCCTGTCCGCTCACTGCCATCATGTCAACATACCCGCTAAGACGCAGATTGCGTCATATGAAACTGTGCGATATGCACTCGCCACTCTCAAGCACATGAGACGATAGGTACTTTCCAGCTTACCTAGGTAGCTTTTGGTTCCTAACGCCGATGACCACACCATACCACACCGCCATACGGTATGGACTGGACCACGTTGGCTAATAGCCTTCGCTTGCTGCTGTATACCGCAATGCTAGTAAAAATTCATACGAGACAATTCCGAAATAGCTGTGGAAGCCTTCTTGCAGGCATAGTCGACGTGGCTCCCGAACTTACGCTTGTCGTCGACCATGACTCCCAGGAGTTTTAAGGATCGCGTTGACGAAATAATGCAGTCCCCGACGCTGATATTTGCTTGTTGCACCGACTTGCGGTTGTTCACCACGATAACCTCCGTTGTATGATGCACTGACTCCAGTTTCCTAGATCGCATCCAATCTTCAACAATGCTTATCGAGCGGGCAGCCGTCAACTCAACCTCTATAATAGATTCACCGTAGATTTACAAGGTGATGTCGTCCGCAAAACCGACAATCAGCACCCGTACCGGGAACTTCAGCTTCAACACCTCGTCATACATGACGTTCCACAACACCGGACCCAGTATGGAACCTTGCGGAACCCCTGCAGTGATTGGAACATACTTCTGACTCTCCTCCGTGTTGTAGCATAGCACACGATTCTGAAAATAATTTTCCAGAATTCTGTACAGCGACACCGGCACTTAGACGTTCCGGAGCGAGTTGGTTATGGAGTCGCAGCTAGCGCTATTAAACGCATTTCTCACGTCGAGCGTAACAACCGCGCATTAGCGGATACCTGTCTTCTTGGGCTAAATTGCCACCTCAGCTGTCTTAGTGACAGACAAGATGGCATCCACCGTAGATTTGCCTTTTTGCACGCCGAATTGGTTCCTTGACAGACCGTTTGTACCTTCAGTGTACTGTGAGAGTCTATTAACGATAACCCTCTCCAGCACCTTGCCGGCAGTATCGAGCAGACAGATCGGCCTATATGACGAGGGGACACCCGGAGGTTTTCCCGGCTTCGGCAATAGGACCAGGTTCTGTCGCTTCCATCTGTCCGGGAAGTGACCAGCTTCCAGGCATCTGCTCATTACTGCCCCGAATAATTCTAGAGCCTCTAGAATAGCCGCTTTAATGGCCATATTCGGGATTCCGTCTGGCTCCGGTGCCTTGCTCACATTTAGGAATTTAGCGATCTCAATGAGTTCCTCGTTCGTAACCGTCACTTCCTTCTCCGCCCTCTAAGCCGCCGTCGCCCACGTTACTTTGGATTTTCGGCTGGGAGGCTGACCATCCTACGCTATGGTCTGAGATACTGGAACGTCGGCTGTTGGACGACTCAGCGGCCTGGGGCCAGGGCCTTAACTCGTGGCGCGGAAAGAGGCCCTCGATGATTCGCTCCAGCATCTCTGGCGATTGCTCTGCGGGCACCATCACGCCTTTGGTCTTTGCCATTACGACCCTGTAGGCATCACTCCACGGGTTCTCATTGGCACTGGCACATAACCTTTCAAAGCAGACTCGTTTACAAGCTTTTATCTCACTCTTAAACACTGCGCGTGCAACAACCAGTGCTACTCGACATGCAGCCCTGCCTTAGTCCGAACGAGCTCTTTACATAGTTCTCGTCGCACGAAAGCACGCTCCGCGGAGTTCCGCAATTTCTTCTGTCCACCAATAAGCCGGTGACCTCCCATACCTAGGTCGACCTTTCCTAGGCATGGCAGCGACATTACCTCAACCAAATGATCAGCGTTCGGATCGGGCATACCGCCATCACCGCACTCTCTCCGGATCGCTTCCACAAATGCTTCGGAATCGAAGTATGCTGTCTTCCATCCACGGGTGGTTGGAGTGTCGGCTCTACTCGCCGACTGCCGCCTCGTTATCTGACCGACTCCATAGCGGACCACTGTGACTGTAGTCATTGTCAGGCTACAGATCTGGCGATGATCACGTCGTCGATAGACTCCACACCGTTCCTACTGAAGATACTTGTGGGGCCGACGTTGGCCAAATCTACGTTGAGCTTTGCTAGAGCCTCAAACAGAATCCGACCCCTATGGTTCGTGCGACGACTTCCCCACTCTACCGCCCAAGCGTTAAAGTCGCTCGCTACAACTACCGGCCTTGGACCAGTCAGCACAACTGATACTCGGTCTACCACCCGAGTAAACTGCTCGATAGACCATCTTGACGGAGCATAACAGCTGCAGTAGAACACTCCACCCACTTTGGCAACCGCAAATCCCTCGTCTGCGGTTGACACAACCTCTTGAACCGGGAACCTGCTTATCGTCCATATAGCCGCCGTCCCGGACCTATCCGAGACCCAGTTGCGGTTTCCGGCAGGGACGCGATATGTGTCCGAGATGATGGCAATGCCCGTTGCCGACTTAGAAACTGCTTGGTGTAACAGTTGCTGTGCCGTGCTGCAGTGATTCAAGTTTAGTTGTGTTACCTGCACTACGCCCGTGTATTAGTCGCCGGCGCGCCTGCCGGGCACTTTGGGCCTCCTGTTGTGTTCTTAGCGTCCCGTTGGGCGGTACATATCAGGCACTTGGGCGGCGCAGTACAGTCACGCGCTATAAGGCCCGCACTGCCACATCTCTTACACACGTGGCTTCGGTCTGGCCCCTTACAGCTCCAGTACTTGTGCCCCCGCTCAAAGCACCGGAAGCAGACCTCCGGCTGCTGGAACACGCTCAGTGGGCATACGGACCGTCTACCAATGGAAGTCTTATAGTTGCTATCTGGGTTCTCGCCGGTCCCTTACGCAAATGAACTGCCTCGGTAACCACCACCACGTTACATTGCTCCTTGAGAGCTCGTGCTAGTTCGCTCGCTTCAGTGATCTCGTCCAGGTTTTTAAGCTGGAGAGCCATCTTGGGCGTTAGTGCGCGGATCTGTACGCTATCCGTGAGGACCTTCCCTGCCAGCACTTTGTGGGTAGAACCCTTCTCAGTGGCATTCTTTTTGACCTCAAGGATCATGTCGCCCGTGCGAGAGCGGCTGATACTCCGCACATCCGCGCCAAGACCGTTCAACTGATCGTGCCTCTCATGGCCTTCAAAACTTCCGAATATTTCGGCCTCTCAGTTTTGAGGATAAGGGCATCGACTTTGCTTCTCTTTTTTCTGACCACTTTCAGTGGAGCTCGATCCTTCTCTTTCTTCCTAGCCTTCTTCTTTTTGACTAATTCCCACTGATTGTCGGACGCCAACTGTGTCTCGTTACCCTCATAGGGTTCTTCGCTTGGTTTGCGACCCTTTGCGCTTCTTCGGGCTCATGGGGATTTCTTCCCCTGGGCACTGCCTTGCACGTTTGGTGGATACCTTGTTGTCGTTGGACTGCTCCATAGTCGCGAGGGCCAAGGTGCGGTCAGTCATTGACGGGGAGGCATGTGCAGACCTCGATTCAAACGCCTTCTCGGTCTCTTTCTCTGCCACTCTTACTCGCGCTTCGAGTTCGCTGTGCTCCTTCGTCGCAGCACGCATGGTGCTCCGAAGCATGAGCAGACTTTGTTTCAGGTCCTTCGCCAGGGTGCTGCGACCTGTCACGAACTCGATAATGGCTCGAGCTGATGAGACGCCGCTACCACTCTTGGTAGCATATCTCTCTTTCCTTCCACTGCTTTTATTAGCGATGGGCCGTTCATCGCTGCATCCGGCGTAGATGCAGTTGGAGCGGCAGGTGTGCCGCTTCCCTTTTCGCTTACGCTTGTGCTCCTGCTCGTATCCATCGGCGGAGATCTCTGGATATTGCCTCTTACGAACGAATTAGCTAATCCGTCCACGCCACGGGAAAGAAGAGTCCGCCGCATCGAAAGCCCCTCATGATGCTGCGGTAAGGGCTAATTACTGTGGAGGGTGCTCTGGTACTCCACAGGCTCCGCTTGAGGCTGAGTATTTATAAACTCCCCCCCCTCCCACCATTCATCCCTCGGTACGGGTCGCATGACACCTTGGATTAGGGGTTTCTCCATTCACGTTTTCACTTTTAGCCATGGATAACAGCTAGTAAAACCATCCTCCTTTGGGGGCTTTGGACCCTCTGCTCCGGTTCTCAGTATTTTCAGGTTCATTGAACATGCTTCTACCGAGATCCAACTGACTTCAATGCGCCATATTTTTCCTCGACTGCCTAAAAAACGCTGAATGAAAACTTCGGGAAGACTGGGTAGAAGGTCGACTAGAGTGTTCTTAGATTCCGGAAGCTCGTAAACGATGATAAATGAGACTGAAAAAAATAAAGCGCTGATACATTCTTGATATATTGGGTACGGGAGGGTATTTTCAGCCCATTAAGCGGTAGCCTGAACCATATTCAGGAATTACGTTGAAACTATATTTATTCGAGACAAGATTTTTATACCAGCTGATAGAATAATGTTTACTGAATATCGGCGTGTATTTTGGTCTTAATAAAACGCTACTGAATTTGAGTTACAGTCGCGAGAAATGATGAAGTCGCTGCGGCTAAATTGGGCCCATTTTCTATAGTGCTGTCTGTGTTTTTTAAATCCGACCGGCCGAAATAGCCTGCACAGGGATTAAATGCTTTTCAAAAACAGATCAAAAGAGAGACCGAGTGATACCGTGTCGCTATTGCCTACATTCCGGGCTCATTGAAGATAATTAGTTTTGCAGTGACAACAGCATGCTGCTGGCGCTAATGTATATGAACGACTGTTCATATACATTAGCGCCGCTTGTCACTCAAATACTAGCTATGTCAACACGGTAGAAGCATTTCAGGCGTTTTAGGCCTCACATATTGGTAGTAGTGTAAATAACGCACCATATGCTGGAATTAAAAACAAAATGCTACTAATGGCTAGTGAATAAAAAGTGATTTATATGTTCATATCAGAGGGGAATTTTTTTGTTCTTCCGTGATAAAAAGAAGTAGAATTTTTCTGTAATAGCATATTTACAACTGTTTAGTTTTAGAATAAGTAAACGTGTTCATAATTGTGTGTTTTTCAAACCATCACCAAGAGCGGATACGCGTAAGGGATTGCTGCTGGTTTTTTTAGCCTGATTACGTGCCAGTGGAAAAACAGTGGTTTTGATGTTTATTGAATAAAATTTAGCAAATTACTTACATTTTTATGAAAATAGTTATAGCACATTAAAGTTTATGAGTGCTACATTCGTTTCAATATTGTTATATAGCGGCAAAGTTTTTATTTGGGGAAGCGTAGCCAAAAAAGGTAATGTATGCCGAAATTAGTAGCGTGATGGGAATACCCTCCCGTACCCTATTAAACGTATTTTTACCTAACAGAATAGAGAAGTTATCAATTAATTCAATGTTGGCTCTTTGATGGATGTTTTGGACAACTGCGGAATAAATAACATAAAGTAGATTATCTCTGCGACTGCAAAGGTTGAACACTTACTACAATTGAAAACAATAACACTCTTTCAAAAATTTTGTTTCCATCTTATAAGATATTATCAGCAGGAAATATAGCCTCTTGCTGTTAATCAAATGTTACAAACATTTGATTACTACATTTTATGACTCGGATGGCACATTCATTGAGCACGTAGCTCCTAAAATGATTCATTGATGAATTCCTCTTCAACCTGGACAAGCATTTCAAAATAATTTCTCGATGAATTTAGCTTGATAGAAAAATGGTTTTATTCAACTAATTCTTAAACATTAGGATTAAAGCGAGGCCAGTTGCGGATTTCGTTGAAGAAAGCATTTCCAGGGCAGGCCGTGGCACTTGCCTGACGGTGTCCAATGAGCCAGTACGATCCGCTGATGTGTCCCTGCGACACGCCGCACGAAATCAGCTGCTGAGCGGCATTACGGGCGGCAGCATTCGGGATGGCGTTGGTGAAGGTTCCCATAACGCAAATACCCATCGAGCGGTCATTGTATCCCGGAGCGTGGGCACCCTGGCGGCCCCAACCGCGACCTTCGTAGGCAGCACCGTTCTCACCGATGCACCAGTTGTAGCCGATGTCAGCCCATCCGTTGCTGTTCATGTGGAAGTTTTGAATGTTACGCATCTGCTGGGCACAGGCAGCATCCGTGGTACAGTGAGCTCCAGCGGTGTGATGCATCACAACCCAGGGAGCTGGACGATTCGGCAAAACGGCCGTGTTGGCGGCACGAGCTCCCCAACCGGCACGGTTAATAATCCTGGGACACTGGGCCGACACGGCAGCCAGGGACGCCAAGGTAATGGCAAGTACTGCAGCGAATTTGTTCATCTTACGCACCTTTAGCTTTGGGTTCAACTGAATTCGCAATTCTGGGTTGTCCCGAATTTATAGTACGAACTCGCAAGCGATAAAATACTATTCACTAATCATTGTTTTCTCCAACTTAACATTGGCGGTACGCAGCTTATCTACGATTGATACGCATGTTAGCTGTTCATAATTGATACGATCGGTTTTATAATTATCACACGTACATAATTGTCGCTACCGCGGAAGGCAGGCTGAATGATGCGTGCGGCTACGTCAGGAGGTGAAAATTATTTTCATGCCAATTACGATAGCTAATAAAACGATAAGCCGCAGACAATTTGTGTGGAATTGAATGAACCGCTATCGCGCGGCGAATGGCTATATGGGAAATTATAGATTTCTAATATGTTTTGATGAATATCGAACGATTTAGAGCAAAACCATAATAATGTTGGAATAGTTTAGGGAGTTTGATTTCCAACTACTCAAAATCAAATCAATGTAGAACATATGCTATCATAAAAGAACTGGAAGTCTATTCAATTCACTTGGTACATTAAAATGCATGACAACACTTCTTAATGATATAAAAGTAAATCTTCCGGATCCGCATGCTTCCTTAGCCAGTGTGGCAGGTGTTTCGCCTGCGAACGACAAACGAATATAAGTCACCTATTTGTATTTGCTATTTGGCGTTGGAACCCAACGTGCCATCACTAATTCAGAACAGGTGTATAAATCTAGTCACTATCATGTACGTATCCCTACCTTCTTCCTGCAAGAAATCGCATAATTTCGCCTCGTGAATTATCTGTCTTCCTTTCCTTGTGTTTGTAACAATATGCAGGTTCAGTACGGCATCCAGCCGTAGCCAATGAATCGGCAATGAATTTAGTACACTATCAGCTCTGCTTTACGAGTCTAAAATACCTTGCCCTATTCGGATACTTAGGCGAGCTTGGCCTAGGTCCGAATAAACGAACCTACCCGTCCAGCAGTATGCCATCCGGATTTTGTTAGCACGTTGGCACACGTGCCGCGACTATGAATCACGTTCCGCTCGTTTCTGTCGGAATGCATTTCGACTTCGACGAGGATGTTCTTATTCTCACGTAAGTGACTGGGTATTGACTACCAGCTGGCTGCCAGCCGTCAACCGGTAGACACCTTCCGAGTTGAGCAGCATCTGCTTGAAATTGAAAATAAATCCAATTGTTATATCGACAGATAGAAACAAAATTTCTTTGGAATACAATTTTTGATCGTCTTGCTTCCGTATCTGCCACTTGTACTGGGATGGAAAGTGAAAATTCGAAACTCGTGTGCTGCATTGACAGATGGCCACGTGAGACTGGCGAACGTGACCGTAGGACTTTCGGTACCCGCATTGATAACGTGACCAGGATCTAATAATCTCAAAGCTCTTAAACTGCTAATTACCTAGTGACATATTATTTCAAACGTGCAATCTTATTTCTTTCCATTGGAAATGGATACTCTATATATTGATAGTGATAGTCCATCAATGTATTCATAAATGCATAACCGATTGTCAGCTTGAATCCAAGAATGAATAAAGTAGAAACGCTTAGTATTTTCTATTATTTTTACTACATATTTCTTGACTCCAACGAGTTTTCTGAAGAAATGGTAATCATGTCTTACTACAAGATAAATTATGTCTGCCAAAAATGAATCAAGTCTATCTGTGATAACTTGTTCCGAAGAGAAGTGTACTCCAGTGAGGGATGGACGCACAATGCCCAGTATGGGGAGTGCGGCGGTTGAAGAAAAACTTTCCAGCGACTATTTTTCGAATATTTATCCCCAGCATAGTACCATCTGACCGAGAATAGTCATGTTGGAGTACTGCAAATTTGTTTCCAGTTTCATGTTCCGAATACTTTTCTGGCACTACTACTCGCTTCAAACGCTATACATGCTCTGGATTTTCGTTAATAGGGTAAATGCTCCAGTAGTTGTGGTAGTACCAGTAGTGGTGGAAACGCGAAATATATCATAATTATGGCGGTTTTCGAGATAATTTCAATTTTCTATTCTTAAATATATATTTGTTAACAGTTTTATCTAAGATACTTCTTCTTCTTCAGCAGCATAGAGCCGGGGTGGCTCGTGCTGTTTCAAGCACTCGTCTCCATTCAACTCGGTCTTGGGCCACTCGTCGCCAATTTCCTAGTCGTCTCAGAAGTCGCAAATCGCTTTCGACCTGGTCGAGCCATCGTGCACGTTGGGCCCCCCTGTTCCTGGTGCCGGTGGGGTTGTTGAAGAGGACCGTTTTCGTCGCACTGTCGTCCGGCATCCTTACGACGTGTCCGGCCCACCGTAGCCTGCTAACTTTCGCTAGATGTACGATGGGAGTCTCCCCAAGCAGTGCCTGTAGCTCGTGATTCATACGCCTCCGCCACTCTCCGCTTTCAGTTTGTACTCCGCCAAATATCGTCCGCAGCACTTTCCGCTCAAACACGGCAAGGGCGCGTATGTCCTCCGTAAGCAGCGTCTCGGCTTCAAGTCCATAAAGAACTACCGGTCCAATAATGGTTTTGTACATTGTTAGCTTCGTGCGGCGGCGTATGCTTCCTGATCGTAGCGTTTTACGAAGGGCAAAGTAGGCCCGATTTCCCGCTTGGATGCGCCGCTGGATCTCCTTACTAGTGTTGTTGTCCGCGGTCACCAGCGATCCCAAATACACGAACTCTTCTACCACTTCTAGTTCGTCGCCGTCAACGGTTACCGTCCGTGGGAGGCGCGCATTTGTTTCCTTTGAGCCTCTTCCTTTCATGTATTTGGTCTTCGACGCATTTATTTTTAGCCCAATTCTCCTAGACTCCGCTTTCAGTCTGGCGTAGATTGCCTCCGCCGTCGCAAAGTTCCTGGCTATGATATCGAAGTCATCTGCAGAGCCTAGAAGTTGGCTACTCTTGGTAAAAATCGTGCCTCTCGTTTCAATGCCCGCTCGTCGGATCACCCCCTCAAGAGCGATGTTGAACAGCATGCAGGATAGACCGTCACCTTGTCTCAACCCTCGTCGCGTCTCGAAGGGACTCGAGAGTGTCCCAGAGATGCGTACGAAACACATCACTCGATCCAATGTAGCTCTGATCAGTCGCGTCAGTTTGTCCGGAAAACCGTATTCGTGCATTATCTGCCATAGCTTGTCTCGATCGACTGTATCGTATGCTGCTTTGAAATCGATAAAGATGTGGTGCATGGGCACGTTGTACTCCCGACATTTCTGCAAGATCTGCCGGATAGTAAATATTTGGTCCGTAGTTGCGTAGCCGGCGTAACAGGATCTGGGAGAGTACCTTGTAGGCGGCGTTTACCAGCGTAATACCACGATAGTTGCAGCAGTCTAGCCGATCACCCTTTTTGTAGATGGGACAAACCACTCCTTCCATCCATTCCTCCGGTAGCTTTTCCTCCTCCCAAATCCTCGAAATAACCCAGTGTAGAGCCTTTGCTAGCGTTTCCCCGCCATGTTCATAAAGCTCTGCCGGTAGGCGGTCCTTCCCAGCGGCTTTATTGGTCTTCAGCAACCTGATTTCTCGTTTGACTTCTTGGAGATCAGGTGCTAGGACATCACTATCTTCCATGGGCGCTCCTAGGTTAATTTCCGTTCCGTCTCCTTCTGCGACTTCGCCATTGAGGTGTTCATCGAAGAACTGCTTCCACCTGTCGACCACCTCGCGCTCGTTTGTAATTAGATTCCCTCCCTCGTCCCTACACATGTCAGGTTTCGGTGTGTAGCCCTTCCGAGTTTGGTTCACCTTCTCATAAAACTTGCGCGTGTCATTAGCTCGGAATAGTTGTTCTAATTCTTCACGATCTCTGTCCTCCTTTTGGCGCTTTTTTCTCCTCAGGAACGTGGTCAACTGGTCCCTAGCTCGTCGGTACTTGGCCAGGTTCTCTCTAGTGGCAATACTTAGATAATTTTTCCAAGCGTTTTTTTTCTCCTCCACCGCTTGTTGGCATTCCCCATCAAACCAATCATTTTGTGTACTCCGAGGCTCAATGCCTAGTGCCGCGGTAGCGGCCTCTCCGATGGCCGAGCGTATTCTGCCCCAACCGTCTTCGAGGTTTGAAGCACCTAACTCCTCGGAAGAAGGCAGTGCCTCATTCAGTACTCGCGCGTAGTTCTCGGCAGCTTGTGGGTTATCTAGCTGCCTGATGTTCAGCCGAGGAGGGCGGCTTTGACGTGTCCGGTATACAGTGGACAGCTTTGAGCGCACATGTACTGCTACTAGGTAATGGTCAGAATCAATATCCGCACCCCGACGGGAGCGTACGTTCGTGATGTTAGAGAAGAACCGGCCCTCTATGAGAACGTGGTCAATTTGGTTCATTGTACGTTGGTCAGGTGATCTCCAGGTGGCTTTGTGGATATCCTTGCGCGGGAAAAAGGTACTTCGGATCACCAGGCCTCGGGAAGCTGCGAAGTTTATACATCGTTGGCCGTTATCGTTTGTGTCGGTGTGCAGGCTATGGGGTCCTACCACCGGTCTATACATTTCTTCCCTACCGACCTGGGCGTTCATATCCCCGATGACGATCTTGATGTCCCGTGACGAGCAGCTGTCGTACGTAGCCTCCAGCCTCGCGTAGAACGCTTCTTTCTCATCGTCGGGTCTACCTTCGTGCGGGCAGTGCACGTTAATGATGCTATAATTGAAGAAACGGCCCTTTATCCTCAATACACACATTCTCTCGTTGATCGCCTTCCAATCTATCACGCGATCCTGCATTCCGCCCAGCACTACAAAGCCCGTTCCCAGTTCGTTGGTAGCGCCACCGCTCTGGTAAAACTGGGCCTTTCCGCCACGTATCTTCCATACCTTCTCTCCTTTGCGACAGATTTCCTGCAGAGCTACGATGCCGAGTTTGCGGGGTTCCAGCTGTTCAATCAGCACCCGCTCGCAACCTGCGAAATTTAGCGATCTGCAGTTCCAAGTCCCGAGTCTCCATTCGTCGTCCTTATTTCGTCGCCTAGGTCGATGCCGAATATTCCGCTCCGAATATGCTTGAATGTTGTTAGTTTGTGTTGTTTAGGTGTGTAGCCGTACTGGGGCAACACAACCGAGTCTCGTGATGGGGCTGCCATCTTATAGTGCCGAGACTCACTACCTCCTTCCCGGTTAGTATACGACCTTAGTTTCCACCGGGGTTGGTTACCCGATCTCCGCTAAGGTTGCTCGTATTCCGGCTGGTACCACGAGGAGGTCGGGATCGGAGTTGCTAGATAAGAGGCTAACGACCACTATGGGGTCTATATTCCGCATTATCTAGCCGTTTACCAACCTAAGATCTAAGATACACAGTTAAAATTAAAGATGTTGGTGCAAAAATTACAAATTCCTTTTGAGCAGACCAATAAAGTGCAATTGCTTAAGAAATTCGTAACAATCCGTAACATTTTAACAAGCCTACGCTATTATCCACCTGCTGCCATGCTTACTGCAAGCGTCACTAATGGCGGTAAACAAAATTCCACTATTATAGGCAATTTTTCCACTATTATAGGAACATTACCACTACTTTGGGAGCACAGACTAACGTCAGGAAAAGCAATATTTTAGATATATAAGCCAGCAGAATGGTATAAGTTTGGTATGTATTTAAAGCCAACATTATGGTGCACCATATTATCATGTAGTTCAATTGGAAACTGATAAATTGAGCGTTCAAATTGTCTTTAAACACTATCCCCCGACATAGTCCCTCCATTACTGGAGCATCTACCCTAATTAGTTTTATTCCATTGCATTTACTAAGATAACATTTAATTACAGTATTAAGTTTGATTTTACACGATTTTACATGATTTTTTCCACCGTAAACGAACTCTCAATTTGAGCTTTGTAGTGATGAGCAGACATGCAGAGCAGGGAAAGATACCGAGATAGTAAACCTGTCGAAAAGAGACTTCACTATCGTAAGAAGTGCCAGCACTGGAATCGCATTCTTGCGGAGGCGGAGAGGCACGATACGAGAAGATTCTTCAAAACGATCAACGGAATCAGGAACCGGACCATACCAACTCCTATTACGTGCAACGACATGGAGGGGAACCTGATTACCGGAGGTCGGCAGGCGTTGGAAACAAAGTTTCGGATGGTGAATAAGACGAAACTGTCAACAGAAACAGGATAGTGATTCTGGATCATGGTCAAGCAGTGGATCAACCAACTTTGGACAAGGTTTAAAAAGCAGCTAAAGAACTGAAAAACGACAAAACAGCTGGAATGGATGGCCGAATTGTTGACAATCGGGAGTGAACGGCTGCATTGTGCAATCCATCAGGTTATACTTGAGGTTTGAACTGAGGATGTGTCATATGCTCTATTTACAAAAAGGGCCACCGACTCGAATGCAATAATTAGCGGGCGTCACAAGTTGGGGCTCATTGATGATCGACTAACGAGGGGAGAGGAGACGTACCTGGATGACCGAAGCTCTTCTAGACCGAAGCGCTCTCAGGAACGCAGGGTGACCGCAGTTTACGCAGATCGATAAAGGATGATTCCTGGAAATGACGTCAAGATGCCGACAACGGGAAATGTAGTCGAATCGTGGCGACCGCTAACGGGGTTGTCCACGTGCTCTTGTGACCTACTGCGCGTCTTTGTAGGGCAAAATTGGTGTGCTGAATCAGCAACTAGGAAAACTCCAAGACACCCACGTTTCACGGCTTGACCAATGAGCACACAGCTTAGTTCTCTACCTCTTCCTGGGATTTTTCCACACATTCCTTGACGACACCAACATCGGCTTTCTTATACTCCGAATCTCATGACGGGGAGACGATTATGTTGTACTCGATTATGTTTTTTTCGGTTTATTTCCGTTCAAACGGTGTTACTCCGAAGTCCGAATTACCTCGCTTATCGAGACTCACGACGAGGATATACAGGTTGTTCAATAAGTTCGAATACACTTTAAAAATGTGTTTAAATATGAAAATACAAGATATTCATTTCTGAGTGAATTTTTATTTAAGCAGTGTTTATTGAAAACCTTTACGACATATTTGGTGGAAGCACCCCCCCTTTGTGCTTTATGACGAGCTTGAGACGTTTTTCAAAAGAATCACACGCGGCACGCACCTGGTCCATGAGCATCTCATCCCAGATCTTGGAAATTAGCTTCTTAAATTGGTCCATAGTGTTCACTTTATATTCGCTCTGCTTGGCCGGCATGTACGAGCATACATAACAGTCCAGGGGATTAAGATCCGGGGAGCTGGGTGGCCACAAAGTCTTATCGAGAAAATCAGTCCAGTTCTCCCGACACCACGCTTGAACGATATTCGCCGTGTGGGCCGGTGCGCCGTCCTGTTGAAAGACGTAATGATCTTTCCCGTAGAGGTCACGAAGTTCCGGGGCCACAACCTTCTCCAGAACCTCGGTTTTTCTCGATAAACACAAGTGGAAGCTTCCCACGCTTGGATGCGGCCCCCAAACCATCACCGACGCGGCGCTCTTTAACCGCGGGATGTTTATGTGGGACGGGGAGATGCTGGTCAACGGCGGCGCCCACAGCCGATCATTTTGGACATTGTGGGGTTGTTGCAAGATGAAGAATTTCTCATCATAAAACACTCCTGACCAGCGTGCCGCGAAAGTATCAGTCCAGCCTCTTCTTCGTTGTAGCCTCCGTTACCCCGTGAACCTTGCGTTTCTTGTACGGCTTGCATCCCAGGTCCTTCGCCATGATGGTGTGGGCAGTCCCGATCGAAACATCCGGGTTAACAGCGGTCTTCGTGATCGAGCGGCGGTTCATTTTTCGATCAACCCGCTCCCTCACAACCTTGATGGCTGCTGGCGTCCTCGCCGAACGCGACCGCCCGGATCTAGCACGGTACTTGGCTGAGCCCGTCTCTCGGTACCGACGGATGGTTATAGGTTATAGATGAAATTCCACTTCACCCCGTGGGATTTCAACCGCCGAAATATGTCGCCGAGTCTCTCATCTCTCGCAAACAACTTTACTACGGCGTTGCGGTACTCCTTCATCGCACGCGGTAAACAAATAACAAATAACATCGACACCTTTCGCGCCGGTTAGCCTATATATAAGGCTAAAGCTGATACCAATACCAAAACACAGAATGCACATGATGCGCACTTACACAACGATGAAAAGTTCACGGAGCGAAAAAACTCCAGTTTGTTTCAAACAAAATGATTGTTGTTTTAAGCCTCAATAAAATATTTTTATAACAACATGAAAATATTGTTGTTTCCAAACGAGATTCTGTTTGAATCAAGTAAATAACAGTTTTGAATTAAAAGTAAAGTATTTTCAAATTTGAAGTTGACATTGATGTAACAATAAATATTTTCATTTCAATCATATATTCCAGTTTGAAACAAAACGAAATTTTTGTTTGTGCGTAAAACAACCATAAATATGGTTGAAACTACATTTTTATTCTCCGTGTTGTATTCCAACTTATTGAACACCCTGTACGTTGCTCGTCCGAGGTTGTTAACGATTATCTAACAACTGTCCTGAGCCGATCTCTCCTCATTGCGATCAACCCGAATGCGATCCCCTCCTTTCCTCTTGACTCCAATATCCCTGTCTCCCTCTCCCTCTGTTATCACCACCGTATGCCACCTTTTCGTGCAGTCGAGGGTGGTAGAATTTTGGCTTTACGATCGGGAACAATTAAGGGGTTATACACTTAGTACGAACTTTTTGCCGTCTTTCCCGTTGCGTTTATTCCGATACAGGGTGTTTTAATTGGATGTTACCATTTAATGAGCGAGGCTGTCCCTGATTTAGGAGATTTCTTACGGAGCCTTTTGGAGCCTCCATGCTAAACCCCAACCTGGTCTGGATGTTTCGGGGTGGACGCCGAAGGTTTCTTATTGTCAATCAGACAATGTCTTCTCGTTTCACTAAATGGTAACATCACATCAATCATTTTTAAGCAAATTTTTCGCAGCCTAATTTTCGGTTGAGAATTTAAATCGGGTTAGTATACACTTATTTTACGTGACAAAATAGTGCAGTTTCCGACGCTGGTCTTTGCCTGCTGCACCGACTTGCGGTTGTTCATCACGATAACCTCCGTTTTATGATGCGCGAGCTCCAGTTTCCTGGATCGCATCTAATCTTCAAAAATGCTTATAGAGTGGGCAGCCATCAACTCAACCTCTCTGACAGATTCACCATAGACTTCCAAGGTGATGTCGTCCGCAAAGCCGACAATTACCACCCCTACCGGGAATTTTAGCTTCAACACCTCGTCATACATGACGTTCCACAACACTGAGCCCAGTAAGGAACCTTGCGGAACCCCTCCGGTAATTAGAACACACTTCTGACCCTCCTCCGTGTTGTAGCATAGCACACGGTTCTGGAAATAATTTTCCAGAATCCTGTACAGCGACACCGGCACTTGGACGTTCTGAAGCGAATTGGCTATGGAGTCCCAACTAGCGCTATTAAACGCATTTTTCACGTCGAGTGTGACAACTGCGCAATAGCGAATACCCATCCTCTTACGCTGGATTACCACCTCAGCTGTCGTAGTGACAGACAAGATGGCATCCACCGTAGATTTGCCTTTACGGAAGCCTAATTAGTTCCTTGGCAGACCCGTTTTTACCCTCCGTATACTGTACGAGTCTGTTAAGGGTAACCCTCTCCAGTACCCCGCCTATATGACGAGGGAAGACCCGGAGGTTTTTCCGGCTTCGGAAATAGGACCAGGTTCTGTCGCTTCCATCTGTACGGGAAGTGGCCATCTTCCTGGAATCTACTCATTACTGCCACGAATAACTCGGGAGCCTCCAAAATATCCGCTTTAATGTCCAAATTCGGGATACTGTCTAGTCCCGGTGCCTTGCTCACCTTTAGGGATTTAGCGATCCTAATGAGTTCCTCGTTCGTAACCGTCGCTTCCTCCCCGACCTCTAAACCGCCGTCGCCCACGTTGCTTTGGATGTTCGGCATCATGGAGGCCGACCATCTTACGCTATGGTCTGAGATACTGGAACGTCGGCCGTGGAACGACTCAGCGGCCCGAGGCCAGGGTTTTGGCTCGTGGCGAGGAAAGAGGCCCTCGATGATTTGCTCCAGCATTTCTGGAGATTGCTTGATATTTGCCATTACGACCCTGTAGGCATCACCCGACGGGTTCGTATTGCCACTAGCACATAACCTTTCAAAGCAGGCTCATTTACTAGTTTTTACTTATTCTTAAGCGCTGCGCGTGCAGCAACCATATATGTACTCGGTGAGTTTCAAAATGCTCTACGACTATGGTGGTGCAGCAGGTAATGTGCCATAGTCACTATCGATGTCAAAAATGCCTTTAACAGCGTTAGCTGTGGTCCAATTGCTCTAGCGTTGCATAGGTTAAAAGCTACTTCGAGAACCGGACGCTTGTATACGACACGACCGATGGAACGAAGAAGTATAAAGTGACAGTGGGTGTTCCACAGGGCTCGATTCTCGGTCCTACGCTCTGGAATGCCGTGTACGATGGGATGTTGAGGCACGAGCTGCCCACTGGGAATCAAGATCACAGGCTTCGCCGACGAGTAAACGCAATGCGGCCCTAGAGACCACCGTCAAGGGCCCCGACTCTGAGTAGTAAACGCAATCAGGCATGTCTGAACAAAGTATTCAGGCTGATGACGCTACGCGTAGCGTACGGGTATCGTACCATATCGTTGGATGTGATCGGGGTCATTGCAGCCATGATTCCCTTATGCGTGCCATAGGCAGAGGAAAGTTAGGGGCGCTCGGGACAGAGTTAGGTTGGACTCTACCATGGTATCAAGCGGTGGCAGGCGGAATGGGACCACGCTGAAAACGGCCCGTTGAACTCATAGGCTCATCCAGAACATCTCGTGCTGGATCGGCAGAAGACACGGTGAGGTAAACTTTTACTTCACTTAATTTTTATCAGGTTATGGATGCTTTAAGAAGTATCTACATACATATGCGTGGGCGGGTTGTGTCGCCCTTTTGCCCCGTATGTACGGTAGCCGAGGAACGGCGGAGCTTGCGATGTTCCACCGTCCGTGTTTCGGTATCACTCGGTGTGAGATGCTTGCGGTCGTTGGAGAAGACTCCAACGCCGACAATATCGTGCAGAGAATATGCGCGGAGCAGCGCGCATGGGGCGCCGTCGATAGGGCGGCGAAGGACGTGACGACGGAGTTGTAACGCCTAGAACGTTTGCAACGACAGGGCCTGACGTAGCTTCGCTAGGGCCAAATAAAGGGCTGTGTGGGCAACCCAGGCCCAAGGTGAGGGTGGTGGCGGTATGATGTGACAAGGAGTGTTGTTGAACATACACCAGCAACGAGTACGATGGAGTGCTTATGCACGTCCTCCCTCCTGGAGTATAAGCAAACGTTAGTTCCGGGAGGGGTTCAGGAAACGGCGACCTTGAGAGTTTTTAGTAGGTAAGCGCAAGTTGGCACCTTGCGAATCCTACTCGGCACCGCAGAGGTGTTATATATGAAGATTTTCTCAAACCTGCATAAAAAAAGATTCTCTACGATACCTATACCACATGTTCGAGTAAGATGAATATTGTTTACTCTTTTATAGAAACGAAAATTTTTCCAAACAACGCCAACTGTTCTTTTTCAACCATTTTTAAGACTTTCACAGAAATATGATGGTCATTTCCTTTGCTAAGATATAAAAAATTGGTCTAGATATTGAAAATATCTTTCAATGCCTATACTACACAATTTATTAAAACAAAACAGAGTAAATCGTTGGTGCTACAAGCCGTTCTCAAAGCTTGCCCTTCTTTTGTTAATACAACAGACTTAGCCACCAGTTGTAGAAGTACAAGACAATTGCGGGGCTAGTACCAAAATCCTCTTGACTCATACAGCCTCACCTAGTTGAGATTTGAACATGTAACATTTGCTTTGGCTTGTAGGATTAATGTCGAGCCTCGGGATTAACTGAAAGTCTTCTTCTTTAAAACATTGTGATTAATTTGTTTAGGTCCAAATCAAAATTACGTAAATTAGCTACTTAAATTCGTAATTTGCCAAAGCCAACTGATTGATGAAAACTGAAGAATGTTAATAACATGCACATGCACAAAAAGTCGAACCGCTTTGAAACAGAGGAAACATGCGCGAACTGCATTCATCCCACCCAAATCAGATAGATTAGGAACCAACGGGTATCGCTGTAAAACTGAAGGTTTTTGCCTGTACTCCTATATAGGTTTATAATTTTGCCTGAATGCCAATTTGGTATCTTTTAAAACGCGTCACAATAACCCAATAATAATAGCTTATCATAATGCTTTTAACAAACGCTAACGATAAGCTTCTGCTACCAATAAATTCATCAAATCCAGCCATAATAGACATCCCAATTAAGGGAACGCAATCAATGCACAACGCGTGATATCGCAGGCAATAAACTCTAGCTCGAGCCGTAGACTGTTTCAATCCGTCCTGTAATGGTATCCCCGTTATTTCGGAGGAATTCCGTTAAATACCTACGCGGGTAACGTAAGCAACGATTGTCGCAGTTGCTTGTGGACAACTGGACGCCTAGATAACGGATTGCGTAAAACCCAAACAACGGTTCGTTGATAACTAGAAGCGTGTGAAGAGTTCCCGTTAACGGAGACGTTTCGATTGACGAATGAATGAGCGTAATTTTTCAAGTATGTTTACTCGGGTAGCTTCGATCGAAGTCCGGGGTGATTTAATCAAACAATGGGATTATTTTTAAACAAAAAAAATCTGTATTCAATTAGGCATTGAACCTTATATTCAGAAGCTTTTATTAATTTGCTTAAAATTCTAAATCAAGATTTTGAGCTTCGACATTACGACAAAACGAGACGTATCCAAATAAAATTAGAGATACGATGCTTTGAGTGAAAACTTTCACGGAAAGAAGATTTAAGCTTTTAAAATCAACACAGCCAGTTAGCGCTAAGTTGTATCATAAAAAATAATCTACACGGGCAATGACCATGCAATATGATGCAAGAATAGAAAAAAATGTTAAAAATATTACCATGCTAATGAAGCAATAAAATTTACATTTCCGTTCCGCGGGCGCCTGCCGCCCTCCTGCAAAGCTATATCCCGGTGGATCACCGGGAATTCCCATTATATTTCAGGTCTTCACTAATCTAATCGTGAAGTGTGTCCTGTTTTTCTTCAGATCTACAACTACCATAAATGATTATCAGGCATGATGGATAAGTCGGTTGTGAGAGCTTGAACAACAAATTGGTACGTTAGAACCCACAAATTGGCCTCTGGTCTCAAGCCAAGCCGGGGAGCCACCGATACCAGCTCCGTATGTATACATTTTTGTCGGTTGGCATTGGGGGGTAATCAAACGAGGTGAAATGAGTTTACAAGTCGTCGTTCTATAATCAGATGTCATTAAACCTTTAAATACCATTGAGATAGCTTCTTGCATTTTTTGTGCGAAATTGAATTTTAGCCTCCATAAATAGTCTAATTATCGATTATAACGTTCGGTAACTCATTTTCCGGGTTCAGTCCAAATCATAGTGAATATTTTTCAATAATTGCTTATCAACCTCGAATTTTTACTCTCACTAAATCCATTACACGGTCAAGAATATTTCAATTGACGATTGATAACTACAATAAATGTCACTAAAACACAAGTGTAATATTTTATTACCTTACGTTAATTTTTTACAGCATACTCATTCAATGAATTAAATACCGAAATAATTGTTTAAGGTAAATTCAGTAAAATACATTTAGCGTGTATAATTTCACCTGTTTCAATTTGGTGGCGTGTTCCAAACGTCATCGTAATCTAATAATAGCTAATCAAAAAAAACCGAGCGATAAGCTTCTGCTAATAAATTTGTCGAATCAAACCAAACACATCCTACTTCAGGAGAGTCTAATCGGTGCACAAGGCGTGATATGGCGAGTAATAAGCTCATACTCATTGTAGGTTGTTTCAGATCCAAGCCATAACGGCTGAACGTTGGAATGGCATGCCCGTTATTTGGAATAAATTACGTTAAATGCGTCAATATCGTGTCATCGAAATGGAGGCAACGCAACGACTATATAGCCTATATTTGGGCAGCTTGGCGCTTAGATAACGGATTGACGAGACGTAGCGCCCCCATAATGTTTCGTTGATAACCACAAGAGAATGGGTAGTTCCCGTTAACGAAACCGTTTGGTTGAGGAATACATGAACGCAATTTTCAAGTATTTTTCATTCAAGTGGTTTGAATCGTGTAGAGACTTAGAGAGTGATTCATCATAACATTGCATTTATTGAACTAGGCACTATATGTAGTTAAAACATGGAGCAAAAAAATCTGCAAGACAACCCTCGAAATGCCGAGAACTACACAGGCCTACTGGATGAAGCCCTACCTTCCTCTGTGAAGCTAGGTGCTTCGACCCTCTCGGCGGTCAACGAGGCCACAACTGCAGTGATAGGTGCAAAAACTTCGAATGCAGGAAATGGTTGGTTTGCGCGGTGCCAACAAATAGCGAGGAGGAAAACAGAGCTTGGAAATGATTGCGCTAGAAGGACAAAGATCTTACAGAACTAGAACAACTAGTCCGGGTTCATGGACGAAACGGTAGTTAACCTAGGAGTGCCTGCAAACGATAAGAGCGTGTCGCCACCCCATCTCGAAGAGATCCAGCAAGAAATCGATCAGCTGAAGAATAATAGAGCCGCCGGCAAGGACCGATTCACGACAGAACCCCAAAAAATGACAAAGAATCACTAGCAACGGCACTTAACTGAATAATTTCAAGCGGATAGTAATCAGCTCGATTACTGTAATTACCGTGGTATTAAGCTGATCAATGTCACCTACAAGGTGCTCTCCAGGCGGGCTTTATGGAGGTTCGTGATACTCTGGATCAAATTTTCACTCCGACAAATCCTCCAGAAATGTTGAGAGCACAACGTGCCCACGCGTCATATTTTCGTGGATTTTAGAACAGCACAACGACACAATCATGCGCGAGAGCATTGACAGATAATGCACGAGAACGGATTTCCGGACGCTGGTAGAGCGAGCGATTTGCTACGTGCGTGTTTCAGAGGTACCGTTGAGTCCCTTCGAATCGCGCAGAGGGTTGTGGCAAGGAGGATTGGGTTAGAAAACAATGCGTCGAAAACCAAATATATGGTAGAAAGCGGCTCCAGAGAAAACAACATTTGTTTTCCTCGGACAGTGACTATTGACGTTGATGAACCCGAAGTGTTTAATGAGTTCGTATATTTTAGATATCTGGTTACCGCCGACAATAATATGGGTAATGAGATCCAACGACGCATTTAAGCTTTAAATCGAGCTTACTTTTCCATCCAAGACGCTTTGATCAAGGAGCATACGCTGCCGCACAAAGCTGACGATGTAAAAAATGTCATCACATCAGATCGGTAGTCCTCTACGGACTTAAGACTGTAATTGTGCTTTTTTTCCTGTGTGGACTCATCACTGCGACCAGTATAGTTGAACTATTGTGATAATGCCCAGGTGTTTGCACTGCATTTCTTTTTGCTATAATCGCTATTGAATGAGCGATATGCCAATTAAATTTTATACGTGCTTATGTGTATTGGGGTTTACCCTTCCTTCAAAGCTTGATCTACTTTACCCACTTATTCCTCACTGTCAGTACTATCCCATATTATAGCCGTCCCTGCCAAGGACCGGCAAGGATCATTCGTTCCTCTGATCACTTAATTTATAGAAGAACTTTTGCACTTTCAAGAGGCTTCAGTGAGTAAATTAAGAATTCAGCATGAAGGAAGGGTAAATGAGGGGGCCTGAGAATAAACCCATGCTAAAGTCATTTGACATCGAATGGCTTGATTCTACTAAGATTCGAACTCACGACCACTCGCTTGTCAAAGCAGACTCAGTAACTTTGAGGCTACGGAGCCCCCTGTAATTATGCTTACGAAAGGCATGCATGCAATAGCCGTATTTGAAAGAACGGTGTTGTGGACTATTTTTGGCGGAGTATAAATGTGCTATGAACCACAAGCTGCATGCACTGCTTGAAGAGATTCCCATCGTGCATCTGACAAAAGTCGGAAGCCTACACTCAGGGCAGGGTTGTCCACGTCGCAAGGATGTCGGACGACTGTGCAGTGAAATCTGTTTTCTTCAAGAACCCCACCGGCACCAGAAATAGAGAGGTCAAACGTGCTAGATGGCTCAACTAGGTTGAAACTGACTTGCCTGCGTCGAGACGTTCAACGAATTGGCGACGAGCAGCCCAGATCGAGTATACTGGAGAGGAATTCTTGATACGGTAAGAGCCACCCCCAGCTCTATGTTGCTAGAGAGGAAAATAGCTACGCTCACAAGGCCGGTTATAGCGACAATCGAGCAGTCTAAGGTAACTCCACGTACAAAGGCCTTGTGTCCTTGGGCGACGTGGTTAAGGTGAGAGCCCTGTTTCAGGAGACGACACTCCTCTGCAAACATATGGATGAGCGTTCCAGTGTCAATCCGCATGAGGAAGCGATTAATAGGCATAAATACTGGAATAAAGGAAGCTGGCAAAGTCAAAGTGGGGTTGTCTGTATGCTCGCTGAAGGAGTCACAACAGCCAATGAAGTGCTTCAATTTCTTGTGTATTGGTCGAGAGCGTGAAGTTGCAGGGGACCATATAGATCCGAACTGTGTCTAGTGAGAACGATCACTTAGCAAAAGACTGCATCAAGCCCATAGTTATGTTCGCATTGTACTACGTGTGCATCCTAGTATATATACCATATCATAGGATTTGCCTGGAATGTGTAATGTATGTTAATGACACACTATTTGAGTAGTATAGCGAAATACAAGGTACAATACTTCAGGGTTAGCACAAAAGATGGTAACAAATTTCAATTTCAAATACAATTTAAGAGGAATTTCGGATACAGATTGATTGAATCAACCGGAAACTTAGCTGGAGTAGTAATATTATTCATCTTCTAAAAATTGATTAACTATTACAATAGAAAGAAATTTTATCGAGGTTTGTGAGCAGTTTAGCAATATTATTGAATGCTGGGTAGCGGATTTTTGGTAGCATTTGTAACATTTTGTCCTATAGCATCTACTATCTATAGAGTAGGGCGGGGCATAAGTGCGATGTTTGAAGTTGTCATCAATTTTCGCGAGGTATAAAGAAGGACAACAACAAAATATATTTTATTGTGATGCAGCTACTCAATGTCTTTACATTCAACTATAAATCATCTGGAATAATAGTGTTATTGAAAATAAATTCTTCATTCTTCTGATCAAGTGCCGATTCGCACTTTTACCCCACTAGCGGGGCAAAAGTTCGATTACCACGGGGCAAAAGTGCGAAGCTCGAATCCATGAAATTAGCACAGTAGCAGCTAACAAAACCATATTATCGTCAATCTGCGGTATGTTTCGGTAAGGAATATTCTCAATTTACACCGTCCTATTTTGCGCTAATGTATTGCAGCCTCCGACAAATCGAAACTTTCCCAAACGTTTGTTTTTTGTTTCATCAGCGGAAAAACATTGTTTTCCATCGACCAACATCTGTAGAGCACAGTTTTCTGCAGATCTTCCATTTCTAGTATCTGTAATATAGTGCCGAAAGCTGAATATAAGCTATACATTTTTGCCTCGTCCGTGAATCGCAATTTTGCCCCGTCCGTGAATCGCACCTTTTCTCCACTAGGCGCTTGACGGGGTTTGATTAAATTATGGAAAAGCGAAATATATTTTGTAAACTCTTTTCACCGGATTTTCAAAACAGATATGCGAGTGATGTAAAACACTGCTACAAATTTTCAACAAGTAATATCCTCCTGTTGATATCGTATTACCCGTATAACAAAAAATTACATCAAAACCGCCCTAAAATAACATTTGCACATAACTCAGCAACTATGCTTCGTAAGCAACCAAAGTTTATGTTAGATTCAAGCAGTCAAAGTAGTCACCCATTAATGCCAATGTAGTCAATTTACTCGGTATCTGCACCGATAAATCATCAAATCGCGTCCTTACCCTATAACATAGGTAAAAATGAAGTTTCAACCACGTTTATGGTTGTTTTCCAAACGGATATGTATGATTAAATTGAAAATATTTACGTCGAAAACTCAATTTGACAATACTTTATTTTGAAATTCAAAATTTATTTTAATTCAAAACTGTTATATTCTTGATTCAAATAGAATTTCGTTTTGAAATAAAAATATTTTTAGGTTGTTATAAAAATTTCGTTTGAAACAAACTGGAATTTTTTCGCTCCGGGATAGAAACGAAACCTTTCCCCGAACAACCCCGTTGAGAATCGCAGCTATAACACTGACGGACGAACAACGTCGCGCGCAGTACCTTACAAGTCGCAAGGACTTGCATAGTGTCGTCGTCCTGTCAGTAAAATGAGTTAGATTCTCGATCCATGAATCGAACTTTTACCCCGTCAATAAATCGAACTTTTGCCCCGCTAGGCGCTTGACGGGGTTTGATTAAATTATGGAAAAGCAAAATATATCTAGTAAGTTCTTCTTACCGCAATTTTAAGAGAGATATCTGAGTGATGTAAAACGCTGCTACAATTTGTCAATAAGTAATATCCTCCTGTTGATATCGTATTTGCCGTACAACGAAATATTACATCAAAACCGTTCTAAAATAACATTTACCCATAACTCAGTAACTATGATTCGTAAACAACAAATGTTTATGATAGATTTAAGCTGTCAAAGTACTCACCCATCTATGCCAATGTAGTCAATTTACTCGGAATCCGCACTGATAAATCATTGAATCGCACTTTTACCCGCATCGCACTTTTACCCCTCCTTACTCTACCTATAAAAATGGATTTCTGTCTGTCGGGATGTTCCTTATAGAATCGAAAACTATTGAGCCAATCGACGTGAACATTTGCATGTAGAGGTTTTTGGAGCCAGGGAAGATTTTGTGATGGTTAGAGGCCCCTCCTTCCATTAAGAAGGGGGGGCTCCCATACAAATGAAACACAAATTTCTGCATAACTCGAGAACTAATCAAGCAAATGGAACAAAATTTTACATGTGGGTGTTTTGGGAGACAAGAATTTTTTCTATGGTGAATTGAGACCCCTCTCCTCTTTAGAAGGGGAATTATGATACCTCTCCCCTTTAAGAGGGGGGGGGGCTTCCATACAAATAAAATACAAATTTTCTCATAACTCGAGAACTAATCAATCAAATGGAACCAAATTTAGCATGTGGGTGTTTTTGTAGGCAAATTTTTTTGGGACTCCTCCCCTCTTCAGGAGGGAATTTATGACCCCTTCCCCTACAATAGCGGGGGGGGGGGTCTCCTATACAAATGAAATACAAATACAGTGGTATTCCGATTATATCTACACCTGGTTTAATCTACACCCGAATTTAGGTACCCCCGATTTTGTCTACCATTTAGACCCGGTTTGATCTACCTTTTATTAAATTGTCATATCGGCATGAAAATTTGGAAGATTTTATGAATGTATGCATAACAGGGAATATTTCTCTGTATTTTATAGTTTACTATATGGCATCTGTGGTATGTAATTATACACAGCATGGGTAAAATAATGCTGAAGTCAAATGCGCAAAGTAACTTCCATTTATTTGGTAACGCATATTTTTAACATTTCATAAGGATCCTTTGTGATATTTTTCTAGACCGTAACGCTTACGAGCACACCCCGTCTCCGCTATAAATTACGGTTATCACCTTTCTTTCCTTAAAAATTCTAATCTTTTGAACCATTGAACCGATTTTAATAATTTCATTACCAAATAAAAGGAATTTTATGAGCTTTTCAGAAGAAAACACGACGTTCAAAGTTTTTTATGATTGCAAAAACATTTTTTGTAGGAGCTTTGAAACTCCTAAAATCACATAAAAACATTTAAAATATTCGTTTTTGCCTTTCTACTATATAAATATATAGTATAAAGTATAGCAACCGCTCGAAAACCAGGAAATGGAAAGAACGATATCTGACATTTTTAGTTTTTGAGATACTCTGTTTAAAGAAATAAAAATACGAAAATGCAATGGACTCGCAAGGCGTTTTATTTTAGAGACGCATTTCTTTGTCAAAAAATCCCTTTTATTACAAGTAAAAACAGAAACCATGCGTCTCCATTGTATTCTCGATACTTTATGAAAAATTAGAATTTCTTTGGTCTACACTATGGAAACATAAAAAGTAAATGTTTTCAGTGTTTTGCGATGATAAAAAAAAGTTTGGGCTTTAGTCCAATATTTTTTTCTGAAAAGCTCATTAAAAAACTTTCGATTTGGCTAATGGTTGATATGATTAAAATGAGCCCTATGCGTAAAATTACGCTAAAATAATACATAATTGAAGAAAATGATCAATATTAACAATATTTTTTGTTCATTTAAATTTTTTGGAGCAATTTATTTTTCCCCAAATTTGTCTATCAAATATACCCCAAATATTTGGAAAATATGTCTACCAAAAATTTTCGGTTGGGTAGATAAAATCGGTAAACCACTGTATTCTCATAACTAGAGAACTACTCAAGCAAATGGAACCAAATTTGGCATGTGGGGGGTTTTGGAGGCAGGATTTTTTTTATGGTTTGAGACCCCTCACCCCTGTGGTAGGGGGATAAGGACTCTCATACAAATAAAACAGAAATTTTTGCACAACTCAAAAACGAATTGAACTAATCGAAATTTTATACTATTTCATAAAACATTAGTCAATAACAAGACCACCAGACACTATCAATAGTAACATTAGATGATTCAGGGCGAGATGGATACAGGCCGCGACTGTTGTCGGCCGTTGCGGGGGGGGAGGGGGCAGCCCCCCGCAGGGATCACCTCTATATAGGCTTATTTATTTTCCTAGATCTACTGACCTCTATTACTTTCCTTCAGTTGGATCACCGCTGCGAAATTGTAGTTTCTACGAAAAGATTTTCCGTGAAATGGTACATCCCGCGAAATAGTATTCTGCGAAACTCTATATTTCGCGTTATGGTCAACCGAGAATTGATGTTCCGCAAAATGGTATTCGGCGAAATGGTTTGTAATGATAGCGAATATTTAAATGCTATCCGCTTTATTTTATCAGGCTAAGCAACGGGGGAGTTGTTTTCTATTTTACTGTGAGGAAAATTTTTATATGAAAACACCCAGGAACTCCTCAGAAACTTGCAAAACTCGAGATTGTGATAAAGGTCATCCGAGATTCAAGATTTATGTACAACACAGTTTAATTTGTGGCAATACGAAGTTTGTCGGGTCAGCTAATAATAGATAATTATTAAACAAATCGCACGTGTTCGACATGTTTTGTACACAACGATTTATTTTCAAAACAGTTTGGCAAATTCGTGTTAAAGTTGAACCGGCGAGAGACCATGACCAATCCGAAAAAAATTTACATATAATTTGGTAGTAGAAACAATGCCTCTTCAATAGTTTTTTTCCTTACGTTATTTGGTACCACATTGGGAACGGGACGTAGATGGATTCATATGGGAGACAAATAAGCCAACGGAAGTGGAAAACGGCGTGCTTTAACAAGGGTGTATTTGTTGAAGCGCTCAGGTTTCAAAGCATTCCTTGGAACCTAAGTACGGAAAAGCTGACAGCAGTATTAACAGAAGCGTGCGATGCCACTATGCCGAGGATAAGGAGAGCGAATAACTGTCGCCGTGAAACCCGACGATTGCTGAGCTACAGGCAAATTGCCTTCATACCCGAAGTAGAAGTCAACGGGCTCGCAATGTTGTCGATAGAAAAGAAAGAATACAGCGTACAGAGTAGCAAGAACCGCACTTAACAAATCAATTAAGCTCTGCAAGAAATTTCGCTTTGAGATGCTTTGTCTTAATGCCATCGCGAATGCTTGGGGAGATATTTACAGAGTTGCTATATCATAGATTAAATGTCCGTCCGTACCACCCGAAAAGTGTCCAGAGAAGATGAAAGCCATTATCGACGGGTTGTTCCCGCAGCATGAAATAACACACTGGCCAAGCTCACCGTTCGGCGAGGATGCGGAACACGTAGAGGAAGCTCGAATCACCAGCGAAGAGCCAGTCAAGCTGGCGAAGGCCATGAAATCAAAGAAGGTCGCAGGGCCAGGCGGAATTCCAATCCTTGCTTTTAAAATAGCAATCCTGTAGAATCCAGATTTTTAGGACCACATTGCAGAAATGCATTGACGAAGGTGTCTTCCCCGATACCTGGAAGTGCCAGAAGCTGGTGTTGCTGTCGAAGCCGGGAAAACCCCCCGGAGATCCCTCAGCGTATAGGCCTATATGCCTGTTGGATACGGTTGGCAAGCTGGTAGATAGCGTAGTACTAAATAGGCACACCAAGTCACGGAGAGCGAGAACGTCCCGTCAAACAAGCAGTTCGGCTTCCGGAAAGGCAGGTCTACAATATATGCCATACGCATGGTAGTGGATGCTGCGGAAAAGGCCCAAAAACAACAGAGAAGAGGAAACTGTTACTGTGTGGTGGTCACCTTAGACGTGAGGAATGCTTTTAATAGCGCCAGCTGGGAAGCAATCGCCCGTTCACTGCTTAGCACGATGGTCCCTATGTATGTCTGCAGAATTTTGAAAAGCTACTTTCATACTCGTACACTGTTATACAAGACAGACAGAGGAGAGAGAAGGATTACAATCACGGACTGTATTTAGCAAGCACCGCCTAGCCGAGATTCGAAACCACGACTGGCTTGTTAGACCAGCACCCTACCTCGAAGCTAACTGGGTATGGAATCCATACGTATGGTGGAAGATTGGATGCAAGAGAATAGGCTGGCTCATCATAAAACAGAGGTGGTAGTGAGTAGCAACCGAAAGGCAGTGGAGCAGGCAACGATCTTAGTCGGAGAATGCATCATCGACTCTAAGCGCGACGTGAAGCATCTGGGCGTGATTTCAAATATTTCAATAGTCACGTAGATTAAGCCTGTTAGAAGGCAGCAAAAACGATCACAGCGCTAACCAGAATCTTGCCGAACAATTCGGCGGTAAGCAGTAACAAGAGGAGGCTCCTGGCTAGTGTAGCTACACCAATACTTAGGTATGGTAGCCCTGCATGGATCTCGGCAATAAGAACAAATAGAAATCTATCGCGTTTGAATAGCAAACCCTATACACCAATCCCACACACAATCTTCACCAAAAGCCTTTTCGCGTTACCTATCGTTATCCTAAAAAAGTTAGGGTACCGCGACAGTAAACAAACCCTGCTAATACCCACCGGTTGCAATCTGGCGAAACTAGCCGAAGCTAATTCGTCGGCCCATCACAAAGTCTGGGGAAAGAGCCATTTTGAGGACAACCACTATAGATGTTTGGGTTTGGTTGATTTTTTTCGGTGAGGAAAGAAACAGTTTTAGATTTTCTGCGTTACGCGTTTCAGCCTACTGTATTTCATTCAGCCATCTTCGGACGCAAGAAAACACGTCTTAATCCTATGAATGTTTCATACTATGAATTAGTATGAAACATTCATAGGATTAAGACGTGTTTTCTTGCGTCCGAAGATGGCTGAATGAAATACAGTAGGCTGAAACGCGTAACGCAGAAAATCTAAAACTGTTTCTTTCCTCACCGAAAAAAATCAACCAAACCCAAACATATAATTGAACGGTGATCCAAACATTCGAAATAAAACAACCACTATAGAGTTCACACGGACATACGGAAAGTTAAAATTATCACGTTAAAGTGAAATTAAAGAAGAAAAGTAAAGTTAGTTTAGTCAAAGTATTGTAAAAGTGGACAGCAAAAAGGAAGTGAAAGCTAGTAGAGACACGGTTGGTAGGTGCATTTAATAAAAAAAAGCATAGTGATGTTAAAAGGACAACCGTGTTACAGGTAGAAGCTAAAGAGGTACAGCAGGAAGAAGTTTTGTTAGGTTTCAATACGAACAAAACACCAACAGGTAAATGATAAATAATTATTACCAATTAATGGTATGCTAACGATAAAAATACCTGTGAAAAGAAAACCATATGCACAAGTGCATTAACACCTGCGTTCAATCCATTTGAAGCACAACTCCTACCCCTAGCCCTACCCCTACCCCGAGGTCTACGCCTAGGGCTTGAGAGCGCGGCCATCGTCAGTCGTCCTCATTACGTTTCGATCTTCAGTGGATGAGCCGATTTTCCAATACACCAACCGAGTGAGTTGTGATTCGGCTGATCCCGAATGTGTCCACGTGGATGAACAGAAAACACAGGGAAGGATGATTGATGATGATTGATTAATGGATGAGGAGATCGTGCTGCTCAAACCACAAGTACTGATACTTCCAGCTGACATAATTCCTGTCAGGACACGGTTGCTTCAGGAAGTACTTGCATAGATTCGGCCACGCGGAGTCACCTCTCTGTCCGGAGTGCGCTGACGTAGAAGAAACCCCGGAGCACGTTGTATTTGACTGCCCAAGATTTGGTGCAATGTTTGCCACCAGCGGTGAGGACTCCGGCCCAGATAATGTCGTCCAAAAAATGTGTCGTGACGTTTACACGTGGAATGCAATTAACCGGACCATCACACAAATCATGTCGGCGCTGCAGCGAAAATGGCGCAAGGATAAAGAGTCGAGTCCTTAAATGGAATCGCGTGCAATCGGTCTCTGGGAAAGTTTAACCACCGGAGAACTTCTCGTCGGAGTAGGGCAACTCCACCGCAGGGGACTACTCGAGTCGCTGAAAGCAGAGTTGATAGTTGACAAAACAACAACACTCACGGAAAGAAATCCTGCGAGGGTGGCTGTGAAGGGATGGACGTTAAGTTGCTCGCCATCCCAGCATCGGTGCACGTCTCGACAGGTAGCGGAGTAGTGTCCAGGTGGAAACTGCCTAGCGGCGGTTCCGGGAGGATTTTTGGCCCAGGAGTAGAGGGGTAGTGAGGTTTTTAGTGGGTTAGAGTTCCACAGTGTGCCACATCATCATTAGTGTGCCTGGCAAAGAGCGTTTCCTCACGTAAAAAAAACACACACACACACACAGCAGAGGTTAATTTTCAAAACTGAGTCGAATGGTACCTGACACTCGACTCACAAGTCCTCCTTTCGAAAATCGATTTTGAAATGACCATTTCAGCAACTTCGCAGTATTTAGCTTCTCAAGCTACATGGCCACTTCGAAAGAATCAGTCAACAGGTTTGCTAATTTGCTTTATATCTCATCTCGTTACTCACATGTTTGCAACATTGTAAAAATTACTAGGCATCAGTGTGTTATAGTGGCGATGTGGCAACGGAAAAATCAATTTCACACCGCGTGACGCCAGAGCGGGCATCCCGGCACACAGGAAATGAACCATCAACTCAATTTCCAACTGTGGCTGTCGGACGTCGGACGTGCAGTAATAACGCCAGTTAATTACAGTGCCGACACCCGAAAAGAAACTGACCAACCGACCGACGACGGTCTTGCCAGAGGGTGTAAACTCAATTATTTGCAGGCGATTCTTGTGTGTTGGTTGACGTTGGACAGTGTCACTACTGCTCACTGTACCTATATTGATTTTAAAACATGTCCAGTCCATCATGTTGATGAGTCAAGGGTTACATAGCACGACAGAACAACTCAGCAAAGGAATTGGGAATGACGCCGGTAAAATTTTGTTCATTATAGGCAATTAGCGAGTTCGAACACAAACGCATAATAAATCAATTTGGGTTTCAGTTTTTCATCTTATGCATATATTTATTTCCACTGTTCATTAACATTGGTTGTGTGTGATGGAAAATGTATAAAGCTTCTGCATGAAATTGGGACAACAGCTGCGATTTTGATCACATTTTTAGTTTGTATTAATATGAAGCTAATATTTCTTTTTTTTTTTGCTTTGTTTCGTTCATTGAAGCACGATGGGCAGTGTTTCTTTCAATTTGCGTTGAAATGATTAAAAAGAACATTTTCTTCCATTTTCAGTGTAGTTTCTATCAAAGTTACAATGAATTTGATCAACTAATAAAAAGATTAAAGTAAAAGTTTGTTTGTTTTTTTTTTGTTTCGTTCATTAAAAGTTAAAACATTCGAATAAATAAAAGAGTTTAGGTAATCATCATTGATCTGTTTTCTTACGCGAAAAGGATGAAAATATACGCCAACGCGACCGCGTTTCTGCGACCGTCCAAGCTGTCTTACTAAATATACTTTTTTTTCTAACTCTAATAGGGTATTATAACGCGAAAATTCAAATACGTAACTAAGTAGTTTACAAATCGTTGTTTGAATCAGCGCACACATTACATAAGAGGGCATTGCAGCAGCTCGTTTGTTGCTGAACATTGTCTTTAAAATTTAACGATACAGTACAAAGAATTACATATTGCAAACTTGGTTCGTCAGAGAAAAAAAAATCTAAAACGCATAGCAACACTACTGGGACACAAGCACCGATTGTAGTTGTTTTCCATCGGATTGGGCAAGCTAATTTAAAATTATCACGCACACACACGAACACGATCGGCTAGCTGCCTGCCAGGGGGTCGGTCGCTCAAGTTGATGCTCGTCACTGACTGCAAACGGCGGTCTTCCAGGGGGGTTGTTGTTAACCTCGGATGAATCCAGCGGTGTTTCCTCGATTGCCATGGCCTGCCAAGCGCTGCATGCGGCCTTCTGCGATCGGGGTCGGGGCGAATGAAAATAGTAGATAGATTTTGAAAGTTAAAAGAAACGTTTATGTTAGGAAAGGTGTTTTGTCAAAGGTGATGTTCAAGTGTTATGTTTTTCGGTTAAAGAAGAAACCGAAAGAATCGAAGTTGTACGTAAACCATGTAAGGTAAAGAAGGAATTGGTTGAGAGTGGGGTAAAAGTTCGGACTACTGTGAAAACAGTAAACCTTCCCGGGGGAATGGCATTTGTCCGGTGTGTAGTTGAGAGTGTTGCTAAGCAAAAATAAAATGTACGGCACTTACTTTTCTTAAGTTTCTGACATGATGTTGCTCCCTGGCAGTAAGACACGAATCAACACAGAGATTTCGACAGAAACAAACGAAGACACTCGAGTAGCGCTTGGCGGTTTTGGTGTTTTGGTTTTGTGTGGTGGTGGTTTGGTAGGAGTGTGGATATTGTTTTTTTTAAGTGTATGTGAAACACGCTTGCAGGCGACAATCATTCTTGAACGCACACGAAACCAGGCAACATAGATCGCATGTACATACATGGGAAGCTCACACGCAGACGCAGGTTTATGAACACACGCAAACATGTATTCTGTTGTGTGTGACTGTTTGATGTTGTTTGTGAGGTTTGCGGTGTTAAATACTTCTTGTAATGTGTTGCTTTAACGTGGTATACTGTAAATGGTTCATTTGCTTTGTATATGTGTGATCAACTGTAAGTGTAAGCGATCGCGGTTCGACTTCTAGCAACGGTCTATTTTACTTGCGCTGATTCAGTCGTGATTGGCGTACTGTGGAAAGAATAATGAACGAAATTAGATGAATATGTTCATCACAGACTAAACTCAGTAAGTATAAAAACAACAAATGTATCACACTGTTAAGCTTACGTTAACATAGTTCATTAAAGCATCGTATGTTTAGTTGAATCATTTAGAATTTGTTATGTACATAAGTTTCTAACCCTTCTAATTTATTATCTATATGTTAGATGTATTAGTATCAATCGATTAGTCAAAAAAGAACTCCATTCCGCTTGTCAGTAAGGTAATCGTGACGAACAACACAACAAATCACAACGAGCAAAATGCGGGTGGGAGCAGGATAAAACGGGAATCCACCGCTGCTGCTGCTAGTATCAAGTCAATCCTTAGTGTAAAACAGCTCTGCGAAAATCTTATTTTGCAATAAACACATGAGGGGAGCAGTTATGCGAAGCAAATGCGAACTCCAATAACGCAGCGCGAAAACTTCAAGTCAATTCAAACAAAACTACGAACTTGTTTCTCATCCTTTGGGCGACGTTTGCGCCGCCGACTGTCATCCCCAGCGAGGAGAACAACCGGATCCGCCCGATCGATGATGTTTGCCTAAACTCATTTTGCTCTAAAGTACAAAGAAAACCGGGACAATGCTGATGGAGTTAGCACAGGACACAACTGAGAACGATGATTAGCGGGAAAATCTGCGCAGTTTCCAGGAAGTTGCTTTTGCTGTTGCTGCTACTACTGCTTTCATGATATGTCGATGAAATGTGGTGATGCTGTTCTCTATCTCTCCCCCAGTATAACCTACCAATTTAATAGCTCTTTTCTTTTACCTATTAGCTAACTAACTTTTACAATTTGCAGTACAACAAAATAGTTTTAATTGCAACAAGTTTTCTCCTTTTCTCTCTTTACCCTCCTAGTTTTTTTTTTGATCAAAGTTTTTTGCTGAAGAAGGTATCACACAGAAATCAAGAAAAAACTTCTCTACTTTTAAGTAATTAGTGTACAATAGTTTAATGGTTTAATATCCCACTTTTGACTGCTTTGCATGGTTTCGAAAATATTTACCCTCCTTAATATCCTTCTCTTTACAGTATACAGAAGGAACCGACACAGTTTATCAAACGTTCGCGAGCGATCAAGGTTTCTTTTACTACCGCTGATGCTGATACAAGAAAAAATGTTTTACGTGTCACCTGACTCTCTAGTTGCAGATTTTACAAAGTAATCATACAAAACACGATTCTATGTTATTATTAAGATTATTATTAGATAACGTTTTTAGCCACTCGGTAAGGTGTTCTACGAGCTGTGCGGCGACAGAACGGGGGGAAAAAGGGGAAAGATAAAAATATGATTAATGATTTGATTTTGCATAAATTTGTGGCTTCTGGAAAGCGGTCGGAAATATAGAGTAGAGGAAAAACAAAATAGGATACAAGAAATATATATGCAACAGAATGATGAAAGAGAAACAGAGAGACAAATGACAGAGGCAGTTGTAGAACGTCACAAAACACGGGACACTTGCGCAAATTCACTCGCATGGAGAGCATGAAATATGGCGGACGAGAGAGTAGATGTTTTTGAAAACGACAATTTTATGGGTCGCAGAAATTGTATGTAATGACAACAACGGCACAGAAACATGATTGAAAAGTATGTCGTAGTACAGAGTTTTTTCTTCAGTGTGAAATCCACATAGCATGCTTCGAAGGTTTTCTGACCTGGTAGAAATTTGATGTAATTTTTTCCAATTCATTAGTTCGAATGCCTCAAAATGGATGGGTTGCATTATTCTGTTAAAACAATTTATTGAACCGCCAGTCTAGTAACTCTAATTTAACTTCATTACTTATTGAGGCAATTTAGAATAGATGTAGGAAAATGTCGTCGTGGCTGGGCCCACCTTTTGGCATTCGCCCATAACTTCCGTTTCATAAGGAATTTTGGAAATCTAAATACATCGTAGAAAAGGTCTAAAAATAACGTATTGTTCTGGAAAATCTCTGAGTGCTTGCCAAATAATAAAATTATAGGCATTTGCGTGAAGACACACATTTTTGTCAAAGGCAGCCATGTTGTACAGGTTGGGCCATCGCTGAAAATCCAAGAAATACGTATTGAAATTTTATATAGAGACATGAGACAAATGAATTCAGTGAAAAACGGCCCATGTAAGTACAAATACCCTCTTTTAATAACATTTCAGCGAAATTTTGACGTTTTTGTGAAATCAATATTATTGCAAAAACGCAAACTGCAATCCTGTAAAAAAAATTAAAAGAAAAATAGGACCTTTCCTCTGGCAGCCACATAATCATTCATTACACTCAAAAACTTGTGTCTTAACTTACACCAACAGTGTTATTTCCCCACCTACTCTCAATCCATAACCGACTTCTCCCAGTGGAGATAGTTTTGTCCTATTCTGCCTAAAGGCAGACTTCATTTCTTACGATGAACTTCCCTTTCGCGTGTTCAATAAAGTTATGCCAATTGAGAGTTCTGGTAGAGGATGGTAGAAGAAAGTAATTAAATAAAGGTGTCTAGAGTATCCAAACAAAGTTGGATAAGACGTGAAGGGGAAGCGGAAAATTAGATAAGGCAGGGTCATTGAAGCAACGCTTATTAAGTACCAGGTGAGCTCGAATCTTACGATTCGGAAAATATAAATGTCTGTCAAGAAAACTGCGGCTACATTCCATTTGCCAGTGTTTGCGAATATGTTAAACTTTGTATCAGTTCTTTGAGTTTTACATTAAATTTATTTGCATCACGACATTCAAAGATCTTACGATTACAATAAGGCCATTGCAAATTATTTTGAAAGTTTTTGTCATCCCCCCCGTTGAAAATTAGATTGAAAAATCTAATATCAAACCTTCAATAACTAAACAAAAGAGTAGAAACCAGTGTTTTTTGCATATTATTGAAAATTTAAAACAAGAATTTTGTACAGTGCTTAAATTTTAGTTTAAATCGAACCAACCTTCAACATTTTTCGACCCAAGCACTTAACGTAAGCATCCTGGTAGAGTTGAATCGGTTTGATAATAGTGGAGTGCCACAGGATCACCTTAGAGAGCCACAAACGTATAACTTGACCTCCATTTGAATAATCTAATCCTAATCATAGTGTGCAAATAGCAGTTTTGGTCACTGCAACTCGTTACTTGGAACGTATATGCTGTGCTACCGACATATTTCAAGAAAACAAATCTTTGAAACTATTCACGTTTGAAACCGCTTGTTTCTTGGTCAACCTTTTAGGCTTGAATATTAGGCCGTTCCTAAGCTGATGCTTGTTCTCCAACAATAACGTGTTTACCTTTGTATGTTAAGGTTCAAACTCGGGTCATCATAAAAGTTTGTTACTATTATTTTTGCTATCAAAAGAATCAGTATTCTTTTGTTGTATTTGTGAAAGCTGTATTTGTGGAAGCTATATTATTATATGTGAGGTTTGCGCAACCAAATTTCAGGTTTGAAAATGACGCGCGATCAGGAATACTTCCTACACCCAAAAAAATCGTCACGTCCAGTTTACGTGAAAACATAGGTAATTCTCATCCACCGCACTTTGCATGTAACATTCACGTGAATTCTACCGCTTATTTGGTTTCGAGGTACAGTGATGTCCTAACAAGCCAGTCGTCGTATTTTCGAATCTCACCTAGGCGAAAAGCCTTGGGCTTAAACGTCTTTTCTAAGACTTGACCCTTATTTATCGACGGACTTCACAGCCAGCTATTAGAGTATAAGACAGTTACGGGGCTAGTGCAACCATCCTACTGACTCTATCTAGCAGCACAATAGTCGCCTGTGCCTTGCAGCAGGAACCAGAAAGCTTAGTTGATGAAAAAAGTTGATCAAGACTAACGAGATAATTGCTTTAACTATTCGATAATTTAGAGTTGTAAACTCGCTGAACTGTAAAAAACCTGCCTATCACTAAAGAATGCAACATAATGTTATATAACACTTTATTTTTTTGCCCCCTCAAATTTCAAAAAATTTTGAATGGGGGGGGGGCGACATTCAAATTTGTATAATCCTAATTTGCATTAGACAAGATCACAAGAATTAAGGCCCTAAAAGCGTTCTAAAGCTTTTTAACATTTTCGTTTCGATCAAGTTGCCTTTACCTTTACCGTTTGGAGCAGCGAATGACTACAAAACAGTCAAATGACTGGCAATCACCACGCTAACGAAAAGCAACCGCACAATCGTACGATTCAATACTACTAAAAAACAACCACTACATGTGCATGGAAGAAGTCGGTCGGACTCCGTCCAATACAAACGAATATTTTGTTTGCGTCGGACCGACGTCCGGGTGACAAACTATTACTATGAGTAGCCGATTTGGAGACAAAAAGAGAAACGAAAAAATACGTCACCGTATGCTTCCAGTCAGTTTGCAGTTTATATTCTCAAAGCGCAAAGCAAAACGTGAGATTGACTATTTGCTTTTGCTGAGATGTAATTGTAAGACGGCAGCAGCGCAAGCGGCAGATTGACTGGATTCAAAAAACAGTCAAACGATCGTTCAAGAAGCGAAGTTTGAATGCGGAAAGTTCGCATTCACGGCAGTCACATTCAACTTGCGATCCCTTTTCAAGCTCTGCTCCTATGTCATCAAAAACAAACTTCATAAGTCCACCATCTTTCAGATCAGTCCGCGGGCCGCATGGATCATCTCGAAGGGCCACATGCGGCCCGCGGGCCGCAGTTTGGCCATCACTGGGCTATACTGCTTTATAATTCACAGTCATGAATTGTATATGAAGACACGCACGACTGCAAAACAACTTATTGTTCACTTCGGTTTTGACATACTCTAATCATTATGCAATTCCAATGTGAAATTGACATGAATACGATTTAATGTGAACTTCCAGTTACGATTTTGTGTTATCTGGGTAATCGACCAGTTGGGCAATCGAGCAGTCCAGCAGTCGACCAGTGAGGTGACTGAGAATAGAACCCATTGCTACGAAAGCATAACGTCCTGTCAGGGGCTTGTTTTTAGTTACCGATAAGCCTCTTATGACATCCTGTCAGAGACCTGGTTTTGGTCACAGACAAGTTAGTCTCTTATATATGTGTATAGATAGTAGAATCAATATATATAGAATGCCAGTGTCGCTGTTTTTCTATAGGACTCATTGTGGTAAACATGATGCTAACAATCTGTATCAAGTCTGTGAATCGGGAACTTCGTTGTCAAAGTTGCTCATTGTTATATATCTGTTTTTATCTGTGCGCTGGTTGGTGCTGTCATCAGTGCGTTCTCCGCTGTGTTTTTATGCCAGTGAAATGGTTTTAAACGTTCTTTTTCTTTCCCACAACTGCGCCCTTTTGCACCGACTTTTTCAGAAATTTGAAGCAAGCGAAGTTTCCAATCACATTACTTGGCAGCCATAATTGAAATTTTAAACTGGTTGTCAAAGTTTGACAATGAGATTCCTCTTTTGATGAATCTCAGGCACACACACATTTGCATATATAATGTAAATACATTATCTGAACATGTGTGATGTTTACCACACGCACTGCAGCGACACTGGCATTCCATTTATATTGATTATACTATATCCAGTTTTTTACGAGCCATAATGGCGGACGTGTTCGTAATATTTGAACAGCATTTTTGACAATTCCCTAATACATCGCACGTTTTCTTTCCGCGCGTTCACGGTAAAACTAAAGGAATGTACGGAAAGAAAACGTGCGATGTATTAGGTAAATGTCAAAAATGCTGTTCAAATATTACGAACCCGTCCGCCATTATGGCTTGTAAAAAGCTGGATAGATGTGTACCGTTACTCTTTAGCTGGGGGATAGGCTGATCGAATCAAGCTGTGATGGGCGCCTATTATAACCCTGATAAATAAATTTGAGTAAGCTGAGGCGTCTCTCGGCTCTCTTGGCTTAACTCTTGCGCTATGCGATTTAACCATTACACGCCAATTCCTAGCGGCTATGGTATGATTTCGCAATAGCGTGTTGAAATTGCACAAGCCACAAAGGTGTGCAAAATCAGCGCTTTGATGGGTCATGTTTAATTTTAATTTGTTTTTCACAATAACTTATGCCGGGTGTTAACCGTTCTACTTTCGGTTCAATGCGGCTCGATGGCGCGGTTGGAATTATGTTTGAAATGGCCTGATTCATTCGGGATTTCATCATTCAGATCCAGACAAGGTCTAAATTGGGATGAGTAGCGGACAGGGTCACTACATCTCCCCTCTTCCTTCCCGGCCAGACAAGAAAACGTAATCGTATTATCTTTGCAAAAGGCCAAAACCTAGGGCCGAAACGTCAGGCAGCATAAAATAACCGTTTTCGATAACTAACTGACTGGACAGCCAAAAATCCACAATTATTCGATATCTTACTATGAAATGACTGACATGCGTAAAATTCTAAGGTTTTCTTTATAAAGAATATATATCACTAATTTACACGTGATGAGTATTGTAAAAATCCGAAAATGCCTGTAAATTTAACGTAAATATTTCAATTTCCTGAAACAAACATTAGATGTCCATTGTGAATGAGTGCAATGATGAGTGTTTATTCATTTAATTTGTTAAGAACGTTAACGAACAGCAGCATGCATTCACGCATTCATGCAAATATATATCCTATTTTTTAAATGCATGGAATTTTGTGAAATGGAAAACACAAACTTGGAACATTTACACAGTCTTGTCTACGATAGGTATTTTTGGTATACTAAAATAAACACCACAGAAAAAATCCTAGTTTTTGCTGTTTTTGAAAGAATTTGTAGGAAAAGCGGTTCTGCCAAATATTCCAAGTTGAGTTCGTTTTGGTCAGTATCAAGTGTTACAATTTTTCAACAGTTCGACCGTGAGAAGTGCAGATGTTGGGCGTATAATACGGATAACAATCTCCAAGTTGCAACGAATTTTCTCTTCCTTTTTTCCTCCAGCAAGGAAGTGATGCAAATTTACAAGCAGATTGTAGATCATAGTGAATTTTGTTTCGTATTTACAAAGCAGAGCAAATCAATTCATTCGAACAATTCCAAAGGCGTGTGGTATTTAAAAATTGAAAATTTTTGTTAAATAGAAGAAAAAATCGGATAGATAGAGTTCATTAAAGTTGAAAATTGCCCTTATTTTTAGATTGGAAACTGATTAGAGAGCATTATTGTATTAAACTAGAATCATCAAACTAGAATCAAAGAAGGAGAAAAAAATTAACATCATTCAATAAGTTTTTAGTTTAGTAGTTATGGCGCGACTGAACTAGAAAGGTCACACTTGAACAGCAAATCCGAAGAAAGTACCTTGCGCCAGTTCACTGTATCATTGTCGCTTGCTTTCTGTGAATATTTTGGAAAAATCTAAACTGCAGGCGCTGCGACAGATCTTTTCTTACTGTAAAAGTTGAGAACGAAACACAGAACAGAAGAAAATATTTGTTGTAAAAAACGGTGATCAGCAAAAAAAAAATCTTCTGAATGGGTGTCTTAGCCTAGGTATGATTTATATTAACATGTGATTGGCACAGTTTCGCAACGGATCAAGAAAATATGGCCAGCTTGGGGTGTACCTACGAGTTATGGATGCCATATTTTCTGATCCTGCCGCGCTGAGCTTCCATTAGTTACATCGAATCTCATCCCGTCTCGTAACTAATAGAAACTCTACATAACATCGACTAATTCCTTGGTTAGACCACAAATGCTCCTTGAACGTGAAGGTTCGACGCTGTTGTCTGGTGTTGTGTAACGATATGAACGAGTGGGTTTTTTTGCACAGCCGGTTTCGAGACCATGTCGATGTCGTGAAGGATGGATATTTCCATACGAACAAAATGAATAGGTACAAGCAAAAATGGGATGCAAATGTCTTCAAAAACAAAACACATTCCATGGAACACGGTGAATTTTTGGCGATGATTGTATGCTTCGGTGTGTACCCAAGTGTGTAATGACTATTTGCATATATTTGTAAAATGTTGAAGTTTTGGGCGAATATTCAAATACTTGTAGGTATGCTATAGCGAGAGATACAGTGAGTTCAGGGAAGATTGTGGACTTCAGGTGCAAACATCTTGGTCGAAAATAATTTCCAAAGTGAAAGCCGCCAAACATCGAATAGGCATAGTGGTTTGTTGTCTATCTGTATATGTATCCGGTTTATAGAGAGTGTTACATTGGAAGAAGAAAGAGAGGCATGAGTTTAAGGTATTAAACAAAACTTAAGCGAAAGCATGCGCTTTTTGAACCAAGCAAAGAAAAAAAATCACGTTGAGTGAGCCATTGTTGTTTTGTAGATATTTCCAGAGCCCGGTTGGTTGTTGTCCAGTTGTTGTAGTTTTCTAGTGGTGACAGAAGAGTTGTACGAGTTTTTTTGGCGGATGATGAGGCAGGAATACACAGGGACATGAAGATGGTTGCACAAAACTATACAGGTTGCAGCAAACTAGGCTAAACTATTAAAACTCACTACTTTCGCCGTATTCAAATCAATTTCCAGTTGGATATCAGCCTTTGCTTTCATTCTAGTTGGGTTAAAATTAGGGTGCGAAAACTGTCAGCGTGAGAGCATAGCTAAGCGGTAATCTTAATATAAACAGAAAATAAAAGAGCTGAGCGCTTTCGCTGATCATTACATATCCTCGTCGTCGGAGGGCGGTGGACGGATAACAATATTGTCCGGATCCTCCTCGACGTCGTAGTCCTGGGGAACCTCGCGCACTTCAGGTTCTTCCTCTTCCTCGACGTCTTCCAGTTCTTCCATCCTTTCTTCGACGTGCTGCGGCCGATAAAAGCTACCGCGTGATGATCGGCCGTCTTTCTTATCGACACGGACTGACACGTAGGTATGTTACGGACACAATTTGATGTTTGTTTATTGTTTTTTTTAAGTATGAATGTGCGCGCGTGAGCGGAACAGAGTAAGTTGGGTTACCAAAAAGAAAAAGAAAGGTAAAACACATATACAGATAGATACATGAATAAGACACGATACTCTTATGGGGTGATGAGTAGTAACATTTGAGTGAACAATGCAAACTTCTCAATCGACAATTTTAGGTCTAGCTGTAACGACGAAGAAAGTTACCACTACACGTAACGATCTGATTACCAACAAGGATAACTTCTCAAGAAAAAGGTAGTATTCGGCGACAGGGCAACCTACATACCGGACTATCAGATTGTCGTCGGTCTAGGACTCAACAACGGTAGAGTCACTGTCAATTTTGAGATAGATTTCCGATTTTTGAACAACCTGCTGATCTTCGACGCCTTCAATGAATGCTATTTCCGTGGGTATGGGAATGCTAGGTGCCTTTGATTTTGAACGCTGCTCCGATGAGCCACGCTTGAAACGCAATGGTGGAGGAACTGTTAAATAGCGATAATACGGAATTGGATGGCAGTGCTGCGGATCATCTGGAAACGATTGTTCAAGAAATGGAGAGAAAAGAAAGCCAATAGGAAGCGAACCCGAAAGTTAGTATCTGACTGACATCAGTCCCTTCATCACATCGATTGATTGCTGTAAAAAGAACTTAAATGTTACCCAATGTTAATTCCCCACCAACCAAAAGTAGCCGAAACCGTGAATGATATTTTTCCTGTAATTTTGACCCTATTTTTTAAAAAAGGAATATTCTTTTTAGCACGATACTCACTTCTATCAATGTTGCGCTGTAAATGAGCAGCCACTCGATGACGGGCATCGTTGAATTCGAGGTGTAAACCTAGCCGAAGCAAGGTCATATTCTTTTCCACCAAGTCGGTGATTTCCATCTCGATTTTGTTGCCCAGCACTTGTGATCGCTAAAAGTAAAACGAAAACTTTGTCGCAAAATTCTTTTCTGTGGGAAATACTTGCAGTACAAACCTGGTTGGAGGCCCGGAACTCTTCAATAGTCATCTGAGTGAGCAGGGATTTGACCAGCGTTACGATCACCGGTGGACTAATGAAGTTCGTTTCCACATTCAGTACCCGCAGGGTGTGGTTACGCTCGATGGCAGCCGCCAGCAGCAGGGCAGTACGATCCGTCAGGCCGGTGTTCGTCAAGGACAGCACCTCCAGATGGGTGTTGTTCTGCAGGGCCTCGAACAGCTGCTCGAACTGAGCATCGGAGATGTTCTGCAAAGGGGAACAAAATATCGGGAGATGAATATTTGTTTTGTTGTTCTGACACAAGAAGTTCTATCAAGGTACAGAAGTAGATTCCTTTGGTCAAAATTGGAGGATTAGAATTATCATAAAAAGTTTGACACGTGTACTTGGAGGAGGGTATTGAGGAACTTCCTGAAACATTTCGTATATCCGCAAGAGCATGAAATAATTAAGCCTTGTCCAAAGCATGATGTTTAAAAGTCAGTTTGATGTCGAGCAGTACTCCCACGTCTTTGACACAGTTTACAAGACGCAGAGTGTGATATCCTTGCTTGTTCACTGTAAGCTGTCAACTGAATCTGACCCTTTCTCTCTGTCCCGTTACACGTTATCGGCCACTACCTAAGTAATGTGCAAACAACACACATTACCCATTATAAGCAAATCTACTAATATGGTATAAATACCAGAATACCACATCCTCCCCACGGGTAAAATGAACAATTCAATATACGACACATTCCAGCGTTACGGGACAAAATTATCAACCAATTTTACTGCGTAAATTGGTTCTTGTTTCATCAAATTTTTGACGATCAGCTTGTAAAATTGTTGGCTAAATGGGACATTAGTTTCCAGTTGTATACCACCGATTTGGTTTAATAGGAACTGATTTGCGGGGCGGGCATGGTCCCGTAACGCTGGCATCTGTCATATACTGTTTCAGATCAATTACAGATCCTTTACATTGCTGCTGCTGTCGTCAAATTATTCTTGCTTGATTATTGAAATTCGTAAATTCTTACACATAAAATCGCTATCCGTTTTGAAATGTGACGGCCTAGAGTAGAAAATACTATTTGTCCTAAAACCTTTGTTAGGACACGCATAGCCAGCTGAAATTCGAAATAAAAACTGTAATCGAACAAAAAGGCTTTGGTTTTTACACATTTTAATTGCATGGGTAAAAATTGATGAAATTTTGGGTAAAACTAGTTTAGAGTGTATTGTTTACGTGCAAAATTTCGTCACCATCTGCCAATTGTGATGGCTTCCAAGCAAGAAGTGCTTCGCCAAAAAAAAAATAAAAGAATACGGTGGCCAAATCCCGCGCAAGGAAGCTGTACCGCGAGTAACTGGTGTAGCCGGAATGCATCGTAAAGGATGACGAGACGTACATTAATGCGGATACCAATCAGATCTCCGGCCTGGAGTTTTTCGATGGCAAGTCACACCTGAGTGCTCCAGAGAAGTTCCTGTAGAATTAGGTCGACAAATTTGCCAAGAAGTACTTGGTTTGGCAGGCGATCTGTGGATGCGGCCAATTCAGCAAGCCGTACATAACGGTCGGCATCATCAACGGTCAAATATATAAAGAAGAATGCCTCAAAGTGCGCCTGCCAGTCCCACGAAGGTACCTGGTTTGGCCGGATGTGACATCGTGCCATTATGCTAAATTATGTGATGGAGTGGTACGAAGCTAACGATGATGTTTTTGTGCCGAAGGAGGCAAATCCACCAAACGCACCAAAGCTTCGCCCAACAGAAAAAAGAGCTCGGGAAAACAAGGAAGATATTCATAAACGACCAGGATTTGATAAAAGAGTAGGCGAAAGTGTGTAAGAAAGATGGCGCAAGTGCTGCACAGGATTTGAAGGGTAGCGTTAAGCCCAAGGTGCAGGTATTTAGGCCAGTGTTGTGAAACCCAGCCTCATGTAGTCTAATTTTCTCAGATACGTGTACTCATTCTAACGAACACGCTGGCATAAGCATCCCTTTCGGACATTCGTTCTTATTTATTCACGTACTTTAACGAATTTTTGCGAGTTTGTATTTAGCTAACAGCTTCGATCGTCGCTCTCGTTCGTCATTGTAGCCCGAGCTGTCGAAACCGATTATCCGCAACGGCTCGCACTTTTGCCCGTGAGTAGAATCGCGGACGAAGATGAAGAATATAGAGAAAAAGTAATACAAAATCTGTATCTCAGTGCGTCACTAGCCACGGCCAAGCAGCACACTTTTGACACTTTTAGTTGACGAAACTTATTTATGACTGAAATGGTTTTAAATCAGTCTACAACTGCTTTATAACAACTGTGCTAGTAGGGCAGGCAGCTGGCTGCTCACGAATTACTTGACTCGCGAATACGCTATGCAAAAAGATGATACGAGTTTGTGCGTTTGCGAGTGTGTTGGTAGCAGAATGTCTGCACACAGCGTCGGCGGCTGTTTGTCTTGCGCTTGCGTGAGTGGCGTGGTGAAGCAGGTTCTAAAGGGAGATTTCAAACCCATTTAGATGACTTCAACGCGAAGATTGGCCCGCACAAAGTATAACTTAAGCACCGATGAACAAGATTTTTTCGCAGAGGCTCGCTATCTCAAACAAAACTAGTTAGGAAATCCCGCGGTGCATTCAAACAGGAAATCGGCCGGCCCAACTTTGCCCTTCGTAAAACGGTACGATCAAGAAGCATATGCTGCCGCACGAAACTGATAACATACAAACTCCTCATTAGATTGGTACTGCTCAATGGACTTGAAACTTTGGCGCTGCTCGCGGGGAACGTACGCGCTCTCGCCGTCCCTAAAAGCGGAGAGTGGCGTAGCTTAAGGCACCACTTGGAAATACTCTTATCGTATATTTGGCGACAGTCGGTAGGTTACGGCGGCACGTCGTAAGGATGCCGGGCTACAACGCGCCGGTTCTCTTCAACAACTTCACCGTCACCAGGAATAGAGGGGTCTAGCGTACAAGATAACTCTGCCAGATCAACAGCGACTTGTGACTTCTGAGTCACCTGGCATATTAATGACCCAAGATCGAGTTGATTAGAGACGAATGCTCCAAACGGCACTAGCCACCCCAGCTCTATGCTGACGACGATGGCTCGCTCTCTCTCTCTCTCTCCCAGGGACCAACACTGTGGGTGTAGAATGCCCCTGGTACAGAATATCGCTCATCCCAGCATCAGAATATGCCTTGCCTAATATACCGCCTCGGTAGCGATACACTGTGCTGCCGTTCCGGCGAACGGTTTGAACAGCTCGGCGCGTCATCGTGTCGGCAATCGTTCCGACCGCGTTTCAAGACATGATTACTGAGCGCAGCCAGTCGTAATCAGTTGGTTAAGCAATCAAAACTTGGGTGATTCTTTGTGGCAGTAATTTAGGTTTTGCACAAGCACCCTAAGGTTACGTGGGTTTCCCGTGATCAGGCTTGCCATTTTCTCACGCATTGTACAAAAAGTGCAATTTTTTTCATTCAACACAATGCGCAGAACTGCTGCCACAAATGAGAAATACATCCACGCAATGAGAAACAGACCAAAAATAAAGAGAAATATAAACAAACTTTAGATGCTCATTGTTCGCTCGTACTGCAGCAAGCAACGGCACGGGAATTACATTGTTGCCATATTTATCATCCACCATCGTCATATGCAACATTTTTTGCACTGTTGCCGCAGCGAGAAGTCTACACAGTTTTTTTGTGCCATATCATGGGCAGCCAAAAAGTGTATTAACACTTTGTTGTTCAGTTTATTCCTCAATGAGAAGATCAATCAGCAGGTTGCTGAGCAATCGCGATCAGTAAAAAAGAGAAAAGTTCAAACAAAACGGAGCAACATAAATCGCGACTGAGTAAAGTGTGAATTTTTCTCTTCTCTTTGTTTATTCTGAGGAGGAATCATCCCTGCCCGTGATGGTCAAACAGAAAACCGAATTGACCACATCTGCATCAGTCGATGTTCGTAACAAATGCAGTGCCGACATCGCATCTAACTATACCGTCTTGTCATGGGTGAGATACGTCCGCGCGTGACTTGTTGAATGTCGAAGAATGTCGAATGAAAGTCGAATGCCGTTACGACGTTCGCCGACTGAAAAACCTGTGGTAAAATGGCCCTCGTATGTCAAACAACTAGCATCTCGATCCTCAGGCCTCAGAACTAGTGTCTTACGGAATCGCTGAAGAACGATAACCGGCATCAAAAACGTCTTTGTCACAACGAACGATCAAATCCTCGGCAGAGTACGCTATAGCCGCAGGTAATGAATTTCAGAATCTTGAAGATGGTCAATGAACGCTGAGAAAGACGGAGGCCAGCAATGAGCGGGCACGAACTAGAGCTGCTACGATAGCGACCCGAAAACAGTTTAAAAGTCTTGTAGGCGAGCGGACAAGAGAGCTTGGAACAACTCCCTAGCTGAAGAGACATCCGCTTATTGTACATTTCTTTCCACCTTATTGGTGTTAGGATCAATACAAAGATGCAGTCTAGAGTATTGCAGACCAACAAAACTGGCAACGCGTGACGTTGCATCAACCGCGTCAACTCTGAGAGGCCGTCGTTAGCTGAAATTGAAGCAAAAATCAAATCTATGAAGTCCAGCAGAACCCCAGGAATAGACTGAGTTTCAGCCAAGTTTACTGAAAGCTGACCCGGTATTGCCAACGCAAATTTTGTCGTAGATATTTAGTAATATCTGGGAAATCGTGATAGTTCCGGTGGACTGGATTCAGGGCACCAAAGAAAGTAGACTCAAAGTACTCGAAAAGGTCCTCCATAATCGAATTCAGCACAGAATCGACGCTATTCTCCGATGGTAGCAAGCTGAATTCCGTGTCAGTCGATCATATTGAAGCAAATTCCTGCTGGCGTTTGTTGATTTCAATAAAACGTTCCACCAACGAAACCACGAAAATATCCTGGGCACAATGCGGCGTAAAGCAGTCCCAGATAAGCTAGTCCATTCGATCGAGTCTTAGTATAACGTGGTTTCGTACAAAGTGACTCACAACGGCCTCTTGTCAGATGCGCACAAGCATCTTTTCAATTTTCTCAAATAGACCTTTGCCAGACGCCTAATTCGCGCACACCAGCGTATTCCAATAATAGTAAGACGCACACAAGCGAGTTACAAAAATCCCTCTCAGCGGAGCTATCGTACACAAACGATTACGCACAGCCTTCCCAGAGGCGATCAAACTACGCATACCAGCGTGTTTCAGTAAACCATTCTGCCTTCCCGGAGGCACGCGAATCATAATCGCAAATCACACGCAAAAAATACGCATGTGCAAAAAGTCGCCCTCACAGAGGCAGTTCAAAAACCAGCCAGATGCGCACAAGCATCTTTTCAATTTTCTCAAATAGACCTTTGCCAGACGCCACTAATTCGCGCACACCAGCGTATTTCAATAATAGTAAGACGCACACAAGCGAGTTACTAAAAATCCCTCTCAGGGGAGCTATCGTACACAAACGATTTCGCACAGCCTTCCCAGAGGCGATCAAACTACGCATACCAGCGTGTTTTAGTAAACTATTCTGCCTTCCCAGAGGCACGCGAATCATACACACAAGTATGTACAAAAAATAGCCCTCACAGAGGCAGTTCGGCAAACAACCAGATGCGCACAAGCATCTTTTAAATTTTCTGGAATAGGCGTTTACCAGACGCCACTATATATATTCAATTTACTATACTCACTATTTGGGAGCACTACGCCAATGTCGTGTCCGTCGGTTATTTCCAACCGAGCCCTCCGGAATACGGAACAACGTCCGTCAAAGTCTACGTTCGTCCAAAAACTGACTTGTTTAGAGCATGCTATATCATGTCACAGTATGCGTAAGTCTCATATTGAACGATTCATTTCTCTCCTTGTCTCTCATCGTTCGTATGACGGTATTCTTCCTATGCAAGGGGTTTCAGTTACACTCAAGTAAATAATTCAGTTTCATTAGATTTGTTTTACGCTGATTCATTTAACTCGGCTCGTTCCCTACACCTATAAGAATTAATGCTGGGGTGAGGCAGGGCTGCATTCTTTCATCGCTAATGTTCCTCGTCGATATTTATGAAATTTTAGTTGGAGCTGTTGATAGGAAACCAGATCGAGAATTACCCCGGCACTCTTTGACCATGTTGTAACTAAATGACGAAGACATGGCCGTCGACATTCTCTTGCTTAACCAACAGCGATCTGATACGTTAGGCACAAATATTCCACACAATTGCGAGGGACGTGCTACTCGAGCCACAAATGCTGATATGCAGAGCAAGCTTGATGAGCTCTACGACAGCTCCAAGACAGCAGATTCCACAGTTAGCGTAGACCAGTCCTAGTCCAATTTTTCAACAGCAAGAAAATAGGAGGTGAAGGTCTTTCAATATCTGGGCAGGTCGACAGCGCAATATGGTGGTACCTTCGTAGGTCGTTTGGGTTGGTGTTCAAATCAGATCGTTTTACGAGGAATAGCAGACCCACAGACTCAGGGTGGCTTAGTATAGCCAACGATAGTCAGACTGTTGTTGGTCCGAACCTCTTCTGGTGGCAGATGACCGTCGCTAATGGTCTGCCGAACCAGTAAGTAAGTATGCATTTTTACTGATTTTAAAATATCAAATTAAAATACAATCAACATTCCTAGATACTTCGACCAGCCGATTAAGTTGCAATCTAGACCATCAGCTAACTGAGCTGTAATCTCAGCTTACGGGTCATATCAAACAATGCAAAAATATTTTGTTTAGATCAATCATCAAAATCATCGATTGCCTTCAACGGTTCAATGTCTCACCTTCGACGACGTCGTAGCACTTCGCCATGGGACGTATTGGCAATTACTTATCATTAAATGATTGCTAGAATAACCCATTGTTTTATCTCTTGACAGCTCACCCCACAGTCCCGTAGTTCTGAACGATTAGTTGCACAATGCAAATTTGTTTCGAGGGACTTTTTACTGTACACATAATTTCGTATTTTTTCTAGAAAAATACTCGCAAAACTATGTTCGTAGTTGATAAAATAATGCTTTTTTTCTACCGCAAATGTTGTTATTACGTATGGTTCGTATTTTGCACGAGAGCCCATTCGTAGCACATTTTGCACCAGAACGCATTTCATGTTCAGCTATTGTTTGGTATCGTTATCAACGAGATCTGGTTGTGACGGAAAAAATGTCTAGCAAGATCTCTTTTAACATATTTATCGAACGTGCATGTGCATCGAATAGGGATCACCCACGATCATCACGATCACCCACGTCATAACGTGCATTTTGTATGAGAACAAAAACGTGCGTTTCTTGACAACCACCTTGAGGTGAGTCCCTCATTAACTTGTTATTATGAATAGTCGATAATACTACTGAAACTATTTTGGGATCATCCTCATCCTCATGAGTATGAGACTCAGCATTCTAGTAATGGGTTTCATTGCGTTGCTTTTGCTGTTGTATGGCATGTGTGGCCCTGAAAAGGTTTTCCTACTGGCCACATCATCATCAGCATCTTCAATGAAAAGATTGTTGACTATTTATATCATACTTTTATAAATTTAGGTGCGCATTTAGGAGACGTAGGCCTTCATACCTATTTGCCGGATTTAATGTAATAATTGTCATTATCCTGACTTTTTAACGAGTTCAAATATTCTCTCTTAAAGTACGTTCATGTCGTTATCCTTTGCCGAGGCATGTTGAGGTTGTTTTTGAAATCTATAAAAAATTGTCACGGTTTTTCGTAAGTCAGGTTATCATAAGTCCGTCTTTTCAGACAATCATTGCAAATACAACCTCATCGTAAATAAATGCTAGGGGAAGCCTGGTGTTAGAATACATTTTCGGAACTTGACCTTCTGTTTGTGCGGCTACGATCCTATCCACCAACAGCCCCTCCCAGTCGAGTCAAACCCTCTCTCTGGACTACTAACCTTAATATTGTTGAAGTTCACGTCGACCAGCTTGCTGTCGTCGTCCTTTATTCTCTTGATCATCTCCTCCGGGTTGGTGTTGTTCGGTGCCTCCGCGGGGAATACCTTCTGGATCGACGACTTGGTGATGCCATCCCAGCCCAACCCCACCGGTTGGCCCTTGTTCAGCAGGGACGCATGATACTGATCCTGGTTCATCATCGAGTGGAAGCCCAGGATGGCAGCCAGATCGATGATCTCCTCCTGGGTTGCGTCGGACAGGGCGTGCTCGTACTCATCGCCCAGATCGATGGCGATCTGCTCTTCGGCTTCCTGCATCTTTTTCTCCTGTGGCGGTGGAATCCACTAAAAAGAAGATGGAACTGTTAGAAGAAGAAACAACTAAACCTGAACGAGTGAAATAGTCAAACCTTTTTACCGCGAACCAACCCTGGCACGAAGGGTTCCAACTCCGGTCGGTCCGGCGTTTCCATTGCCTGCTTATTGATGTGATCTATCAGCTTTTTCCGATCCAGCGGACCGGTCGGTTCCTTGGTACATTCGTAGTTGGTTCGCTGACTTGGTGGCAGGAAAGAATCCTGTAAACAAGCGGAATGTAAATCCGGAAATAAAATTCGTTAAGATAAACGACTTACATCCGGATCGACCTCCTTGGCTAGCATGGTGATCTCTTCCGGCGACAGCTGCGCCAGAAGCTCGTCCACATCGACATCATCGTATGCACCCAGATCTTTGCCATACAGCTTCGCGGGTGTGGTAATGGTTTTGGTGGTGGTCGATGACGAGGTCTGAAATGGTAGTAAAAAACAAAAACAAACCACAATTAGTGAGGTTCGTGTTGATGCCAAGTTTATTATTTAATTTACACACTATAGGCTCGCGGGGCTTGGAGCATTGTTTATTGGTTTTTAATAGGAACATCAATCACCGTGTCTCATTTAGAGCATACAATAAAAACCTATCGCAATGAAACCAAACACGGCCATATTTCATAGTGCGTGCTTTAAGGTTTCGGCAAAACGTTGAGTAATTCAATCAGTTAAAACAGGTTAAAACCGAACAGAAAATGTTGGTAATTTTAATTTTATCATAATTACGTTTCCTAATCTTTTCTACCCGATTGCGACGGCTTTCTTACTTGCGGCGGGGAGCAGCGCATCGACGACGATAAACTGCAGCAGCGGTGCATTTTCGATGACTGTAATCGCGTATAACGCGCGTTACCGGTCGTAAAAAGCGTTTCCTTATTGCACATCCGACGCTAATGCGCTGTCTGTCTGTTTACCATTTTCGCGCATCGGCTTTATTAACAGCAGCGCCTTCGAAGCGGCCATTGACCATGCCGCCACCAAGCAGGCCGTTTATCTCCGAGGATTATTACCAAGATTGGCGATTTAATTGAAATTCGATGCTAAAGATGTAATTGGAAGGTAAAACTAGCTGTACAGGAATTGAAGCTACCTTTTTGGGGTTGTTTTTAATGTTGTTGACTGAGAATTGACGCTGCACTATTCTTAACTATGTAGAACAACACGCTGATGGGGTACTAAATCTTACACAATCTCACCCATTTTAGGCACCTTGATCTAATCCTTATAAGGTACTCTATCAAGGCGATCCGCTGACTGCAGCAGAGCCATAGCCTTATGCAATGATAAGTGCTGAACTGGACCTAACCATGAAGATAACTTCTTGCTGAATGTACCAGTTCGTGTTGCTGTTAGCGTTAGTTGTAAACATTAGGTCGATTTGCAATATGGGAGCGGTACCGCTCGATCGCTCGAGCGCAAATGGTGCAATGCTAGATGTTATGATAATAATTAAAAACAGAAACAGGTTCCGCTGATCCGTGCAGTGTCGTACGATTGCTGGAAACTTACACCGCAGATCGGAGATCAGACTGTAAATATCAAGCAAAAGGGTTTTGCAAGCAAATGCCTAACGCAAACAGAACGACACTCCTATCCTCGACCCACAAAGCAATCTGACAGTTGAACGTACAGAAAGTATTCAGGTTTGAAACGAAAACGATCTGTGCTCTACAGCAGCGTTTCCCAAATGGGGTTCGCCAAAAATTTAGTTCACTGCAGAATAGTATAGGGAATTTCTCCAGGGAGTTCGTGAACCAAGAAAGGTTGGGAACCGCTGCTCTACAGTAATGCAGGGGCAAAATCTAATTCTTAAAAATCTAAGAATCTTAGTTTTGTTTAGAAAACTTCAACAGGAAGTTATCACAGCTAGGCAACTATAAAATAAAAGTTTAAACAGTTGTAAAAAGAGCTATGCCCAGTCCTTAGATGGGACGCTTAGTTTAATTTTGTTCTTTCCACTTTTTGCACAGTAAATTGAATGGCTTTTATAGCATAGGTAGGGCACTTTCCATATCTCATGTTGAGCACATTTGCATTGATTCTAAACAATATTAAAATTAACATTACCTCACGAAGTATAGTTTATATAATACTCACCGAGTCATCAAAACATCGATTTAAAATTAATAGAAAATTGCACAGCACAGAAAGCAAAAAAGTGGAATCCCCGAGCACTGCCTTACGGGCACCAGGCGGCGATGTTTGATTACTCGGATAATTTGGCCACCAAACAACAGTCTTAACAGCCTTATCAAAAGACCGACAAAGCAGCCGTACAGCCGATCCGGTGCAGCAACATACCTACATACAAACAGAGTGCAGTGTAAACAATAACGCTAATGTTTGCCTTCACTTTCAAACGGAAACAAAAAACAGGAAATGATGCATCACTCTTGAGAAGTAGCAAAATTCACCAATAAATTCGCATCATTGGTGCTGATGCCGTGCATTTATTTTCACTTTTCATCACGACAGTGATGAGAAGTGTTAATTTCTCAACTTTTGTTTGAACCTAGCATCGAAAAAAACAATACACAGAGTTTTCCCGCGCGCGGAGAAAGCTAATCGAGATAAATCATAACCTCTTGGTTTAATGGATGTACAGAGGTCTCAATTGCATGCTAATGTTTACAGTTCAAAGACTTTTGATGAAGTGAAACTCTCTCGTATCATCTTGGTTTGAGTTTATGACGGATGCAAATATTTCATTCTATTTCCATGCAAAATAACCTGCAAAAAACTATCAATATCTTTTGTATTATATGGATTAATGTCAGTTCAGTAATGAGTAATAACTAGCATAAAAATAATAAATCCGAGGAAACCGTGTCGGACCCGCCGACACGGTTCATGTGGAGCATTTTTTCTTCTTGTTTCATTGCCGTTGAGCTAGATTGCAATCTGGAACTACTTCTTTGCGGTGGTGGCGATGAAATATGCTAATTCTAGGGTCTTTGTGTTGCGAACAATAAAGGAAAAACCTATTTCCTTTCTAAGTAAGTCTGCGAACAATGCTGCAGCGCAGCAACTGACAATTGCCAAGGGGTCAAACGCTAGCGTTTCGCAGCGCTCTGCAGTAATATGGTGGAGGGACGTTTCACTAGAAAAATCACCGCAAGTCAATAGCTTGTATCATTGTGATTATGACAATGGTGTTAAGCTGATTAAGAAATAGATTAGATTTCGATTGTATTTTTATTTTTAGAACTACTACATACGATTTATTTGTAGCAAACTTATTGTTAGAACAAAGATCACCAATAAAGCATAGATTTTATTCTCTCTTTTCCTAGCTTTTACAGCAACCTACGGACGTTTGGTCCTATGATAGCCTATTAATCGATATTCACTCTAAATGTAAACGACTCAATATGTATTTAGTTTATTTAGTTTAGTGTATTTTAGTTTGTTGTCTATCATACGCGGTCAATCAAAGTGAGCTAAGATTTAAATATTTAAATGCTTTTTATCACTAAAGAAGTCCTACCAGCCAAATTTCCTACGTTTTGTCGTGCGACGAAGAAGAAAATGTCGACTAATCGTTTTAATTTCCGTCATTCATAAATATAAAGAACTCAAGCAAGACATTGTCGTTATTCTACAGCCTGGAAAAGTTACCTGACCTGCAGAAATTTTGCAGAATAACATTTGTCATAGCGTCCTACACAAATACATGCGCGTTATCTTCGTAAACATTGTTGTGATTTTTGGTTCGCACGATGAAAAATTTTGATGGACGGATTTTAAAACGGTTTGACGAATTTAAGAAATAAAGTCAGTTGCGTAATTTCAATAATATGCTTTATTAATCGCTTTTCAGTGATTTCAAAGTTCATGGATCGGAAGGCAAGTGTGTTTTAGTCAAATCAGCACAAAAACTTTTGGAGTATTCATTAAATCCATCCAGCAAATGTTGAAAATTAGAATTGCTTTACTTACTACGACGGGAATTAGAAATAAAACCTATATAGTGAGGTCCGAAATTTTCAATTATTCGATTACCGATTAATCGGTGAGCGTTATCTGCACTAATCGATTAATTCAACTATTTGTGCTAGTGGTGTTCGATTAAAAATATTAGAATATTTCTTTGAATAATTCGATTAATCGAACGATTATGAACGATTAACGAGCATTATCCGGGGATTATTCGTACTGATTGATCTATTCGATTAATTCAACTACCCGTGCTGGCAGTATTCGATTAAAAATTATTCGAATATTCGAATATTATTCGAATAGCAGATTAGTTGAATATATTTAAAGCCAAATTTTGCATGGTGATAGCCATAAGCATGGTACCAATCTAGCATAAAGCTATTGATGCATTTTCCATGTCTCGAACAAAATCTATTTATATAAGAGGCTTATGTCTGTACCGAAAACCAGGTCTCTGACAAGACGTCATAAGATGCTCATCGGTAACTAAAAACAGGTCCCTGATAGGACGTCATGCTTTTATAGCAATGGGTAGTATTCTCAGTCACCTCACTGGTCGACTGCTGAACTGCTCGATTGCTCAACTGGTTGACTAGGCTGCTCGACTGGACTGGTCGATTAGACTGCTCGACTGGACTGCCTAACTGAACTGCTCAACTGAACTGTTCGATTCGAATACTCGACTCAACTGCTTGATTGGACAGATCGACTTGACTGCTTGACTGAACAGCTCGAGTAGACTACTCAACTTAACTACTCGATTCGATTGCTGGACACATTTGCGTGACTTACTACTCGACCGGACTACTCGACTTAACTGCGCGATTGAACTGCTCGACTGGACTGTCCGATTCGACTACTCGACTGTACTGCTTAACTGAACTGCTCGACTGAACTGTTCGATTCGACTGCTCGACTCAACTGCTTGATTGGACAGATCGACTTGGCTGCTTGACTGAACACCTCGACTTAACTGCTAGAGTGAACTACTCGACTTAACTACTCGATTTGACTGCTCGACTTGACTGCTCGACTCGACCGCTCGATTCAACTGCTCGACTCAACTGTTCGGCTCAACTGCTCGATCGGACTGCTCGACTGAACAGCTTGATTTAACTGCTCGACTAGACTGTTCGATTTGACGGTTCAACTCGACTGCTCGACCCAACTGCTTGATTCGATTGCTTGATTCGACTGCTCGACTCGCCTGCTCAACTCGATTGCTTGACGCGATATCATATGGTCGGTGTTAACCCTTCGTTACTCGCGCTGTTGTATTTTGTACAACACCTGTGGACTGTTAATTTCATCTCGGCATATCTCGGGATTACAGCAATAAAGAAAATTACTGTTTTCAGCAAAGTTGATCCGCAGACCAAGATCTTTCAAACGGTGTGATAAGTTTCATAAGTTTTTCACCAAGTGGCATTAGTATTCGAGTGAATTCTGTTATATTTTAGCATGCCTATAAATCGAAGTTGGCGCGAGTAACGAAAGGTTAAATCAGACCGGACCAAGTCGCAAAATTTTGAGAAATGAATTGATGATAGCAAACGATCAAGAATTTTTTAAGCAACATTTTACCCTAATTAGACTACATAAATGTTGCAAACAGCCAGAAGCTTTTATTCAGATAAATAAAATCGACCATAAAAACTATTTGTTTCAGTTTCCGGCTATGGCTCTTTTAGGTATAACATCTTAGAGCTATATTATGCAAAATAAGAACTCAAAGGACTAATATAAAGATTAAACATCTTCGAAAACACTGGCCAATGGAATGTATCTGCAGTTTTCGAAATTCTGAACAGACATTTATATTTTCCGGATCATAAGATTCGGGCTTAACTAGTTTTATACATAAGTACACTGAAGTCGCTTTTTACGCGACTATTTTTACGCGAATTTCGGAATTTACGCGGTTTTTTACGCGAATTTCGGAATTTACGCGGTTTGTTCTTACGCAAATTTTGAAATTTACGCGGTTTTTTACGCGATTTTCGGAATTTACGCGGTTTTTTTAACGCGAATTTCGGAATTTACGCAGTTTTTTTACGCGAATCTCGAAATTTACGCGGTTTTTTACGCGAATTTTGGAATTTACGCGGTTTTTTTCGCGAATTTAGGAATATACGCGGTTTTGATTTACGCGGGACGTATCCTTCGCGTAAAAAGCGACTTGAGTGTACATCAAATATATGAACCGGTTCGAAGTTTCTTCGGAAAAGGCAAATAACTCAGCTCTAACACGGATATTTGAAGCCAAATTTAGCCATATGCACAAATACTAGCATAAAGTCATTGATGTATGTCTCATGTCTCGAATATAGTTACTATATATATAGTTCGGCGGATAGAAAACCAGGCGAATTGGCATCCCTGATTTATAAAATTAAATTTGAAATTATGGTGAAATGTGCAGGTTTTTACGAAAAATAATCACTGGCGGGTGTTGAAAATGACTAGTTCTATGAAAATAAAGTGGATTTTTTTAACATTACTCCTGCATTTTGGATTTTGAAAAGCTTTTGGCTCCGCTTTTGACGTTTATCTGGCTCCCGATTTTCTATCCGCCGAACTATATATATAGTAACTATAGTCTCGAACAAAGTTCAGCTATGGTAGTGTGGGTGACTTCGCAGCCGCTTAGCAATCAATTCCCCAGCGGAGCTATGCCAGTGTGGGTGAATCACAGCCGCTTAGCAAGATACATTCGGCCCCTGAAAGTCCCACAGTCTGGCATGGATTGTGTCGTTGTGACCGGCGAGCAATTTTTTTTATATTAATAAACCATATTTATTATTGACATATACGTTATTCCACACTGCTGCTGGGGTGAATTATGATAAACAGTCGGCCGGTTCAACCAGTTCCTCGTGGTCATTTTGCATAGAATGAGCTGCATTGTTTAAATTTACTGGAGCCAACTCTCCGTTCACCAACGCCGGTTCCTCGTCTTGAGCAGTTGCAACCATTTTGTGCTGGCCGTTTTTTTGATTCACAAGCCCCAGCTGTACGTTTCGTACGTTGCCACGACTTAGATTATCTACCATTTATTGTAACTGGTAAATCGGATTATTTTCGGGGTCTGCCACTCTAACTGGCTTGGTGTCCAAACTGTAACTGTAATCCTGGTCACGGTACCAATGAATTATCTGGTATAAATCACAGGTGACACTGCGTCATGTCATACCATGTCAAAACTGTTATTTTCTTGATTCAAATAGAATTTCGTTTTGAAACAAAAATATTTTTGAGTGGCTATAAAAATATTTATTTGAAGCTGAGAGCAACAATCATTTCGTTTGAAATAGAATGAAATTTTATCGCTCTGTGATAGGAATAGGAACGGAGCATTTCCCCGAACACCCGCGTTGAGAATCGCGGCTAACACGCTGACAGACGAACAGCGTCGCAAGGACTTGCATAGTGTCGTCGTCGCGTCAGTAAAATGAGTTAGATTCTTGGTCCATGAATTGCACTTTTACCCCGTTAGTAAATCGAACTTTTGCCCCGCTAGGCGCTTGACGGGGTTTGATCAAATTACGGAAAAGCGAAATCTCGGGTACTTTTTCATTTCGACGTATCTGCAAATGAGAGATTCTCTTCGTGTCTCCTCTCTTGCGCTGTTTACGGCGATACAAATGCATTTTGACACATCAGCTTTGCATGAATCGGTTGCCGGAGTCACTAGCTAGCCAAATGTTTTGAAAATTTTCTTTTCAATGCATTCGCCGTATAAAGCCGAAGAGAGGAGACACGAAGAGAATCTCTCATTTGTAGATACGTCGAAATGAAAAAGTACCCGAGAAATATATTTTGTGAATTCTTCTCACCGCAATTTCAAGAGAGACATCTGAGTGATGTAAAACGCTGCTACAATTTATCAACAAGTAATATCCTTCTGTTGATATCGTATTTGCCGTATATTCATTATATTACGTTATATTACATCAAAACTGTTCTAAAATAACATTTACCCGTAACTGAGCAATTAGCGTAACTGAGCTTCGTAAACAACAAATGTTTACGATAGGTTTAAGCTATCAAAGTTGTCACCCATCCATGCCAATGTAATCAATTTACTCGGAATCCGCACGGATAAAACATTGAATCGCACTTTTAGCCCCACAGCCCTTTTGCCCCTCCTTACTCTACTGCCAGAATTTGTTCGGAACTGTTGTCTTACAGGGAAACAGAGCAGAAGGGATATTTGTGCATGTGACATGACACAGCAATTCTCAAAGCGAGGAAAGTCAGTGACTGTCTTATCCGAGGATAGTTTTTGAGCATTTCATTTGCTGCTTTGTGTCCGTTAGTAGCTTGCAATTCTTTACACAGTTTTAATTGTATTTCTGTCAAGTATACATATAGCTGTAAAGTAGAATGTCGAAAGGAACTAGTAAATAAGATGTAGAGGACGTTAGTCAATTGATATTTTAACTGGCTGCCCACATTAGTTAGTTGAAAGAAAATTACACTTCAAATCAATTTATCACGATGAATAGTGCTATCAACAATTTCGTGGAAATTGACAGAATGCGAGTCGTTTTCGTAAATGATTACCCAATATAGTTATTTATTTTTTCGGTTCGACCGTAGTTGTAAGCAAGCTCCTCAAGTAAGCTAACTTCATGAACTGCATACCAGCTTTAAGCCAGTTACTTAACATTGACTAGTGCTACAGGTCATGCAAAAATTTTCAAATGTGATGGTTTAACTCTTAGTGGAACTACAAACTCTAAGAAACTGATAAAAATGATATACAGAGGACAGATATTTAGGATATTTAGGATGTGCCCGCCCAATCAGCTCCGGAGTACGATGCTGGCCTAACAAGCCAGTCGTCGTATGTTCGAATCTCGACTGGGTGATGCCGCTATAGCGTTAATAAGATCTTTGCACTAGCCCCGTAATTTTTCTGTACTCTAATAACCGGCTGCGACGTCTGTCGATAAAGAAGGATCAAGTTCTGAAGGACGTTTATGCCCATGGATTTGCTTTATATTTAGGATATTTAAACGTAACTTCATTTAATAAAATGATATAAATATTTTAGGATATCAACGCTCTTATTTATTTCAGTTTAGCTTGCATAAAACTTAGTAATGCTTTTTATTTTAGTCTGTTCAACTGGTTCGAACCAGTGGTGCACACATTTGTTAGCATTTAGGTATTAATTTTACTGAACGTTTTGCAATATGTCACCATCGTAAACCGTTTTATGCCTTTTATTTCTATTTTAATTCGATTTATAATGCTTTCCAAAGACTTGTTTGATGTTTTTTGTTGCACTCATTTTGTTATTTTGTACTTTCTATTTATTTAACCCTACCGTAACATTCGACGAGTGAGGCGTTTGTCCACATCCACATGCGATAGATTATGGTACCGCTACTCAACTCTTGTACTGAGTCTGTCCACATAAACAAACCGTTCCACGATGACTCATGGACCAGTATGTCAACCAGTATGGCTTCAAAACGTGACCCGTCCAATATTGGCTTATGTGAACGTCGGTCGTGATAAGTGAACGTGATACCTTAGCTAGCAACATTTTTCTTAGCGGCGCATGGGAGGAGCTTATGAGGCGGGAGCCCACTTTCAATTTACAGTGGGTGCTGGTGTTAGTCTAGGCTAAGTCCAGCTCGACTTACGATTGCCTTAAAAAACCACCAGGTTCTTCGTTCCAATTTGTTAACAATAATTAAATAATACTGTAAAAGGCTTGCTCTTATATATTTTGTAAACTTTTTGTTCGTTGGCCAATGCATCTGCTGGTTAAGAAAGATTCCGGCATGGTCGGTCTACTGATTTTATAGCTTTTTTAACGAGCGGATCAATGGAGCACAGTGAAATTGTGCAGGTAATTACTGCATCCGATGGATCAGTAGAGCAATCGACTGGAAGTTACATGAACAAGCATATGCGGTTTTACATAACCGACAACATAATAATTTAAAAAGATAAGGGGTGTGACCGGAGCATGTTTCTTTTATACCCTGATTACGAAGTACCACAAAAATGAAAGACGACGAAAAACTTACTCTAGTTCAGTGGATAAGTCGCTTTACTTTAGCAACAGTTCCGTCTAAAGCTGTCTAAAAATTGCGCGCTTTTTGTTATAAATTCTGATATCGAAACTTAATCTACCCCTGCATCAATCACTCGAGATCAGTTCGAGTGCTTATAATATTTGCCGTGGTTTGAATTGTTCTAGACTGCACATTTTATTTGGTTTCAATATTTTTCAAACCGATAAGATAGTAGGTTCATGTACTTTAAGTATAGCTGTGAATATAAGTAAAACTGTCTAAGTTGTAAAGTGATGTTTGGCAAACAATATCATGATAGTGCAATTGATATCATTGCAATTGATTGCTGGAACATGGTTGATATCTGTTGCAAAGTTGTTTGATATTATTGCAAGGCATCACATTTGAACTGAAAATTGAAAAAGTTTTCATCTGAGGAACATATTTTCCTTTTAGTATTCAGTAGTATCAATCTACGTTTGAGATTTTGTGTAGTGATCCGAACAGTTTGAGTGTTTCTTAAGTGAAGAAATTGTGAATGTCACCAGTTTCATCAAATCTTTGATTTGTAAATATTTCTTCATTCTTACTCGTACAAGATTTCAAACCGGTTTCAACAGTTTAATCTGTTGTGCAATATAAACTGCAAAACAAACCGCATTGCTCTCTACTACAGTGCCATTCATTAGCACTGTTACAAAAAAAGAAGATTCTCTATCATGCCGCGGTACACAGGCAAAAGAGCACGCCGTTTCCGTTGGCTATTTTTGGACCAAGCATCCTTGACTCCTAAAATTGTTTTCCAACTGTTTTATTTTTTGCTTCTCTCTCTCTTGTGATTTGATTGGCCTCAACTAGACTGACCGTTTGCTACTACACGGTTAGAAAAAATATGCGTGGAGTCGGCTCAAGCAATTCGGTATGTGTGCAACATCATTTCGCTTGTTTATAGCCGCTTGAGCCATGTTCACGCTTCGCGGCAATTGATATCACCGGCGGTGCTCATTTCTAAGCATTTTGTTTTATCAACAGATTAATTATTACAACATTCAAGACATTTTCAAAAAAATACATTCATGCATGGGTGCGAGCGCGTCTATGGTTTTACACCTTGCCGGTCATTTAATGTGTTTAACACACTTTTTACGCCACATCTTGTAAGAAATTGATTGAGAAACCCTAAACAATGGCCTAAACAATGCATGTTGTGTGCATACAGCAGCCATTGGAATTGGATCGGATGCAGATCACGGTCGAGCTCATCAGTGCCAATTTCCCCTCGGTGCTTCTTTGCCTTTCAGAGGGCAGTACAAGGCCCCTAGCACACGAAGGCCATGCATACATCTTTATGACATATGATGATCATCATGATGCAATCACATCTAACGCGATTTTTTTTCTTGCATTCGAAGTGACTTGCGTATGATTCCGGACGAGTCAACCTCCGAGTGTTGTCAATGTCATCGAGAAAGATTGTTGCAAATGATTGCCTCAACCGGAAACCAGAAGCAGTTTACATTCATTTAAATTCGTTACTAATCATAAAGTTCTTCGTTCAAAGATTTAAGACGTGAACATTCACTGTATAGAGAAAAAGTCGTTCATAGTAATTTTTCCTGTGCGGTTATTATTATTGATTTCAATCAATGGTGATGACACCAGAGCGTAATTAAAATTAACAAATTGTAATTCTATTTCTAATAGAATAGATGGAATAGAGATCAGACAAAACCCTTTTTTATGGCGTCGCACAGTAGGGATCTTCAAAAAAATCATACTCATCTTAATAGCTCCTAATAATTAAACTTTTGATGTCAAAAAAAGATAATTTTATAAAGCTTCCAATGACATGTTTTTTGTTCGCGGCACCTGTCTGTTTCTAGCATCTTTGGTCTAACGAAGGGCATCGGAAAGGACATAAAAGACAGTTTGGTAACCGATTTCGTTAGTTCAATTGATTTTCTAGCTTTGCTTTAAAAATCTGGCATAGAAAAAGTCAAAGAAGGTTCCCCATGGATGCCCCTTTGGTTTGTTTATATATCCGGCCGCATTGCTGAAAGGTTGACAGACCTTAGGAAACTAAATCACACCTGTTGCTCCTCAAGGACGTTAAATTTCATGAAATCTACGGATACGGTGAGCATATCGACCCGGATTTTTTTCGGGGAAAACCCGATTTTCCAAAGCATTTATCAACTTAAAAAATTCACATCCCATGAACCAAGCCCGGCAAGGAAGGCGAGGGACCTACTTCAAGCGCAATCCTAGACTTTCGATTCGGTGATCAAGAAGGTCAATGTTTCAGTCTGGTTCGTCCAGCAGACAATGAAGCGGGTCGGACTTAATGTCTTCAAGGTAAGGTAGGCGCCTAACCGAACTGATAAGCAGAATACGGTGGCCAAATCCCGTGCTAGGATGCTGTACCGCGAGTAGTTGGTGCAGCCGAAATGCATCGCAATGGACGACGCGACGTGTATTAACGCGGATACCAAGTAGATTCCCTGCCTGGAGTTTGTCGTCAGCATGTCTCGCCTAGAGGTTCCGGAGAAGTTCCGGAAGAAGAAGGTAGACAAATTTTCGAAGAAGTACTTGGTGTGGCAGGTGATCTGTGGGTGCGGCAAATTCAGAAAGCCGTACTTAACGACCGGCATTATCAACGCTCAAGTAACAATGTTGATTTTATTGCGCACTTATTGGGGTTTTCATGACCAATTTTGATCATAAAAGCCATCATAAGTGTGTAATGAAACCCAGACTGTTGGTTGGGCGGTCAAACATACAAAGAAGAATGCATCCGGAAGTACCTTGCTGCCGTTTCTCCGATCCCATAAAGGTGACACTCTGCTATGACCGGATCTGGCATCGTGCCATTACGCGAAACCGGTGACGGAGTGGTACGAAGCCAACAAAGTTGTTTTTGTACCGCAGGAGGCATACCCATCAAACTCGCCAGAATTTTGGCCAATAGAAAAATTCTGAGCGATTATGAAGGGCAAGCTCCGGAAAACAGGGAAGTTAAAGACCTTCCGAAACGACCAGGATTTGAAAAAAAGGGTGAAAGTATGTAAGAAAGATGGCGCAAGTGTTGCACAGGATTTAATGGGTAGCGTTAAGTCTAAAGTGCGAGCATTTACCGTAGTAGAGGAGGTTGAATAAAGCAGGTTTGCAAAAACCTAGCTGTAGTGATTATTTATTCCTCGAGAGTTTCAAAAATATTCGACCTAAAATGTATTTTTGGTGATCATTTGGGTCTGTATTTTTCTTTTCTCTTTTTGATTACAGTTTTCCAATATCCTAAAAGTCGGCAACGTGGAATGTATAAGCAGTCCATTTATCATTACACGCTTGAAAAAACACCGAATTCGGTAAAATTTTACCGGAATCTCAATAGCTGAACCACAGACAAACAGACATAACACTTGTTTTCCATTCTTTGCACCGATGAAACAGTCGTTTCAAATTTGGGCTTAGTTGGGAATGTCTCCGTTTTGGTCAAAGTGGTGCTTTTTAACGAATGCAAGGGAATGCCCCATAAAAATACTTGCTAGTTCACGGGATACTCCTGTTGCAATTTGATATTTGGGAATGTCGATCATAGATGGTGCTGGTGTTCAGGCAAAATGTGAGGTACGATATTTTTTGTTGATTTGACTTCCAAGAGTTATGTCTGTTTGTCTCTGGTTGAACGTTCGGTAACTTTTTTTTATGAAACCAAATGTTACAAAAGATCCGTAAACGTCGATATGCATTGCCGAAATTTTTACCAAACATTCAGCTGTTGCAAGTTCGGTAAATTTTACCGAATTTTTAAGTGTGTATCAATAAAAAAATCAAAATAAAAATAATTCCCGATTTTGTCACTGTCCCATTTCTCTCACTAATAAAGTTATCATGGGGGCGATAAACTGTCGATCATGGGGGGCGGGACTGTATTGGATTGTAGATTGGAATGGAATTGGATTACGTTTGGATTTGTTTAGCATTGGAATTGGATTAGATTTAGGTTGGATTTGGATTAGATTTAGATTGGATTTGGATTAGATTCGGGTTCAATGGCAATTGATTGGATTTTGATATACCGTGAATGTACCATATTCTGCGCAGTTAAGACATTTTTATGATTCTTCCGCTATTATAAGTATTCTAGACTTAAATTAATAACGTTGATAGCAGCAACGTGTAGTGCTACGGCGTATAGTATCTGGTAAAAAATATGGGAATTAAAAGTCGACCAACAATTGCGTATATTTTTTGTTTTGAAAACTTATCCACGGTGCCTAATTCTGCGCGCTCTCTTGCCCATGTTCCTAATTCTGCGCATGTTTGTTCCTAATTCTGCGCACCTAAAAAGTAACAATAAACACTCATACCATGTTGTTTATGTATTTATACGCTAAAAGCACGTCAAAAATCCGGCATTGGCCATTACCATCAATAAATCCATGATTTGGCGTTCTTGTGCTGTCCAGGTGGCACAGGAATATTGTTATCATTTTGATTGGCTTATTTTAAATATTTTATTGGCGATAACATGAAGAGCGAGTTGGTTGGGTTTTCTGCATACTGAATATTACACTTTAGACAAATATTAAAAATTATGTTTTCATGTAGAAACCACTTCGCCACTGCCTGACAGCTCCATGAAGTTGGACATTCAAAAAAAAATCAGAAGGCATAGTTCCATACATTGGCGCTCGCACGGACCCCGAGTCGCAACACAGGATTCCAATCAATGTTAGTTAAAGGTTCTACTTGAATTTTCATGCCTCTATACCTCAGCCATTTAGGTGAGGTATTCTTTCGCGATTTCTTCGAAGGATACATTACTGCGCAGAATTTGGAACATGAATAAAAAATCTGTGCCTAAATCTGCGCACTACTGCGTCGCATTTTTCCAACGAAAGCAAGGCATGCAATCACTCTTTTTGTCTTAAACATGACTAAAACTAATTATTCTTTCTAACTATGCTGGATAATTTGATCATTGCAAGGAATTTCGATCATAAATTTGTTAATTTTCTAGGATGACAGTATTAGCGTTGGCGCCAACGACGTTGTTTTCTGACGTATAAAATACTTTCAGTTTCAGTTAAATTTATTTCGCTGTCAAATATTATGGCCCTTTTGTGAATAATGGCGTGATATTCAACAGGCATTTATAAAAAATAACACAGGGTATATGGATTTGGATTGAATTTTGAAATGGATTTTTTTTGTCAGATTATAGTCACTATAACAGCTTGGGTCATTCGTGACTTCTGCGGGATTAGGATTTGAACCCGGGTCCACGGAGTGAGAGGCGAGAATGCTAACCACTACACCGGTACTGACCCCAGAATTGGAATTGTATTGGGATTAGTTTTGAATTGAACTTGGATTGGATTTGGATTGAATTTAGATTGGATTTGGATTTGGATTTGGATTTGGATTGGATTTGGATTGGATTTGGATTGGATTTGGATTTGGATTTGGATTTGGATTTGGATTTGGATTTGGATTGGATTTGGATTGTATTTGGATTAGTTTTGGACTGAACTTGGATTGGATTTGGAATGAATTTGGATTGGATTTGAATTGGATTTGGGTTGGATTTGAATTGGATGTGGATTTGGATTGGATTTGGCTTGGATTTGGATTGGATTTGGAATGGATTTGGATTGGATTTGGATTGGATTTGGATTGGATTTGGATTGGATTTGGATTGGATTTGGATTGGATTTGGATTGGATTTGGATTAGATTTGGATTGGATTTGGATTGGATTTGGATTGGATTTGGATTGGATTTGGACTGGATTTGGATTGGATTTGGATTGGATTTGGATTGGATTTGGATTGGATTTGGATTGGATTAGGATTGGATTTGGATTGGATTTGGATTGGATTTGGATTGGATTTGGATTGGATTTGTATTAGATTTGGATTGGATTTGGATTGGATTTGGATTGGATTTGGATTGGATTTGGATTGGATTTGGATTGGATTTGGATTGGATTTGGATTGGATTTGGATTGGATTTGGATTGGATTTGGATTGGATTTGGATTGGATTTGGATTGGATTTGGATTGGATTTGGATTGGATTTGGATTGGATTTGGATTGGATTGGATTTGGATTGGATTAGGATTGGATTTGGATTGGATTTGGATTGGATTTGGATTGGATTTGGATTGGATTCGGATTGGATTTGGATTGGATTTGGATTGGATTTGGATTGGATTAGGATTGGATTTGGATTGGATTTGGATTGGATTTGGATTGGATTTGGATTTGGATTGGATTTGGATTGGATTTGGATTGGATTTGGATTGGATTTGGATTGGATTTGGATTTGGATTGGATTTGGATTGGATTTGGATTGGATTTGGATTGGATTTGGATTGGATTTGGATTGGATTTGGATTGGATTTGAATTGGATTTGGATTGGATTTGGATTGGATTTGGATTGGATTTAGATTGGATTTGGATTAGATTTGGATTGGATTTGGATTGGATTTGGTGGTGGTGGTGATAAATGTTCCATATAACGAATTTGAGCTTTGGATTGTGAAAATTTGGCTCAATAAAAGCTACCCAAACGTGTTTAGAATGTGTTAAATTTACGTTGTGCCAAAAACTTGAGTTTTTGCAGAGATACTTACTTTGGAAACTTGAAATAACGTATGGATCAAGTTTTTAGTACGACGAAAATAGGTTCTTTGTTTCTATCAGAGTTAACTGACAGCCACATCAATTTTTTCAAAGCTCTTCTAGTAAAAAGTTAATTAAATTTAGCTGAAAATGAGTGAATCTCTACGATATAAACTAATTAGTTTCTGTACCCGACCTAAGCCACCAGGTGCTTACGTCTGATCAAGACCAGGACATTCGAAAAAACAAACGCTCGCATCATTATATTATGCAAGAAAAATCGGTAGTAATCGAACAGTTTTGGCCCGTAATCCTCGAAAATTTTAGTAGTGCACGTCGAAAGTTTATAGTTCAACCATCGGTTTCAGTAGCAGTTTTAGTTGGGGTATTGCACATAGGTTTTTTATAGTGAAAAAAAAAATACAAAAATTAGTTTAGCTGTTATGTGATCCGAGGAAATTATTTAGACAATTGTCCATAACTAAATCAGTATCTAGTGATTTCTTGAACCAAACCAAAAGTATATCTTCGATCGCCAACAGAAGAATTATTGCTTCACAACATTCATCAATAGTAGATGAGTGCTTCACTCTATGTATCTAGAGAGCTCAATTTTGAACTTGACGGTAAGGTTATGGGCCCGGCTAGCTAGCCAAGTGTACTCACGAAATCGTTTACCTGTCTGTTATTATTTTTCCCAAAAACATCAATTTAGAAGATCGACAGTTTCATCTAAAAGCTCGAACCTGCTGTCCATTTGATACTTTCCCCAACGTCTTTTTCCATTAAAACTTAAGCGTCCGGCAGCATATTTGTTGTTGCTTTGCGTTTTAAGCATTCGAAATGAACTAATAGCGGTCTTCCACTTCAACTCCAGCAAGGCTCCAATTCTTCATTAACATAAACATCATCATTGCAGCAACGTTTAGATTTACGTGAATGTTTTGCAAACCGGTGCGCAGTACCGGCGAATTTATTTTACTGCGAAACACTTGCAGCATTCAAAGAAAAAATGTTTACTCTCAACCTGCTGCAGCAGCGTTACTTTCCACTTCCAGTGCTTGGTTAGATTTCGCTAATTCAATCGTTCAACACACAGAAAAGTGTACACAAATATACCGTTTGCACAGGTGGTTAAAATTTCATTGTCAGCCGGCAAAGCCGACCGCGGCCACAAAACCAAAAAAACTTGTCACCCTATTTTCTGTCCGGTTTTGTCTTTTCTCCGTCTTCACGCTAATGTGTATGCTGCCGCGGTGCACCGTCCGTCGTTCGGTCGGTCCGCCGGTTGGTTCGACTAGTGAAACAACACGTACCTATACCTGACGTTGTCGGTTAACGCGACATGGTCCTTACGTAAGGAATAGGCGATATTGCTTATTACCGGCGACCGTAAAAGTTGGTAGTTACATCGGGCTTCGTTACACATGAATGGGTGGATGTTAATTGTACACTTTAGGGAGCTTAACCGAATTTAGACTTTTTCTCAATTTCAAGCCTCGCGTGGTGTTTCGTTCAGTGTTTTGTTGATAGCTTTACTCTTTGAACAAGGAGCTCGAGCTGAATTGCACTTGTAAAAATGACCATTGTACTTTTGCTATCGTTATATTTATGATGGCTATAGAGTTGTCTATGGTCTGTAAGCATACTTGCACAAATTTGGATACATTTTTAAGTAGGCTAATAGATTCGTAGAGGGTATAGACGTCCCACTAGCACGAATTGGTCCAAAAATTCATCACAAAAGCCGCTGTGGCTGGAAAGTTTCCCATTAGCAGCTGATTATGGTTTATTACACAGCTTCCCTACCTTTGCTTCCTGTCCCGTACCCACACAAGTTGGTTCATATTTTTGTGATGAACACAGTGCGGTTAATTATAATCACTGTGTCATCTGGCAAATCCAATCTCGTTCGTTCGTGCCACGGCTTCTGACTAGGTTTGTCATTCGCAATGCACCACAAATCAGTGGCCAAAGCGTCCTACCAACCAACCGATAGCAAGCAGCAGGGCGAAAAAAGCTAATCCACAAACCATGGCACATGAATACTATCTCAAGCGTATAACAATGCTGTGTTAATCTTAATTTCTTACTCAGCCTCCGAATGCGTGATTGTGCAAATGTTCGCACAAAAAGGAAAAAAAATCCGTCTAAGAGCTTTGCTCTTTGTTTTGACTCTCCCAGTCCCAGTCTCAGCTTCTGCTGGTGTAAAATTGCTATATTTAAAGGTCGCCTTTCGCCGTACCACACTGCTCTAGGCTCCCAGCGCATCGGTTTACGGTACACGTAATACAAGAAGCTAGATTCGAGTAGTATTTTTTAGCGAAAGTAAACACGACCATTGAGCTGTCAGACTAAATTCGGATTGCACAATCGCTATTTAGGTTTTGTTTTTTTTTTCTTCTAAGATGCCATCGTGCGACATCCAGTGCTGCAGTGGTAAAATGTGTGCTGTTAGTTACGTCAGCTGTATAGAACCGCATGAGAGTGAGGCCCCTCGAGAGAGTGGCTTTTTAGATTGACTGTTTTAAGACCGTTTGTTAATCAGTGGTTTTATTATTGCGTTTTTTGTCCACTATCAGCCCATGAAAAAGCACACGATTCTTGAGAATTCATTATAAAAGATAATTATCTATTATATAAATAAAAGTAGGATGCAGAATGGCAAAAATAAATCCGTATTGATTGATAAAGTCTGTGGGAATTCAGCAGAGTTTAAGTATTGATAACGATGCAGTGTTTCTGTCTATTTTATTTTTGGCTATCGACATTGAAAAATGATGATTAGAGTGCGTTTGTTGACAAAAATCGAAAAAAGTATATTATACAAGTAAAAGGACATTCGACTCATGAATGTAGAATGATTATTAATATAATACCTATGTTATTCGTAGGTTATAATGATTGCTGATGAACAATTTCACGAACAAACTGCCGAATATAATTTCAAGCTATGAGCATCAGGGCTGTCATTCGCTCACACTATGCGCCCAATGTTCCAATATTATGCCTTGTCGCACAGAGCGATTCGGCAACACACCTCTACAGCTAATATGCACACAGCGTACGAGCGAAAGCGGAGTAGGAGCGAACAACAGCACTCGGTGAAAATCGCCCAGTGAGTGACAAACAGCACTTGGTGCTGCCCTTTGCCACACTCCGTGCGGAATTGCGCAAAAAAATTGTTTTGTATTTACAAATTTTCTGCCCTTTTAAAAGTGAAAATACACGCTGCACTGAACAACTGATATGGTCTATGTTAAGTTAGTACGGATCAGGCACCGCAACAGTAAAAATGCTTTTTTTAATCACACCACTTCAACTGACCCAGCGCAGGGTGTACAATCCAGCCGCGCAGAGTGCGGCTCTTGGTGTGGTAAAGCACGCAGCAAATTTATCACTCTGCGTTTGCGGCTGCCTTTTCTTGGTGCGCGTAAAACACGAAAGAGCGTGTTTAGCAAAAGAGACACTGAAGGGAATTTGTGGGCGAACACACACCGCATGGCGAGTGTTGTGTTGTTTAAGAATGTGTGTCTTTTGGTCTGCGCTGCGGTTTATACCACCTCTGATGAGCATACACCTGCTTGCATCCATTTTCAAACGGCGAAGAAATAGCGCTGAAAAACAACTAACAGTAGAGATCCCACGTTGCTACCTTGAGAAACACCCGAGATATTGGTAAACCGGGAAGAGAATCAAAAATGAAGCAGTAAAACTATGAGATGCAGCGAGTAGCGAAATCTTCTGCAACAGTATTTTATGGTCAAACGATAGCGCGTTGCATTCAGAATTCTCCGGACGTCATTTAGATCCGCTGTTAAATTTTGAGTCCAAAAACCAAAAAAATATTTAATTTTTACGCAAGCATGTATGACGGGGACCGACCTGAGAGAAGCTTTCAGGCGCAGATTCGTAGGGTTCGTGCGATAAATCTTCCTACGGCATTCGGAATGAACCTAGATTTTGCTGGATCATGCCAACGCAAGTTTCTCAACGCATGGCTCACAGAGCGTTTGGATGCCGTCCGATAAGCAAACTCCATGTCGAATAACAAGGCCACCAAACCAAGCAAGCATTTCCAATTCAGTGGATGTACTGAAGAACAATACAGTGCCTTCAAACAGTAATGGTGTTACGTGAAATTACGTGCTATTTTAGCAATGAAACTGAGCTGTCGAGCTGCTCAAAATGCTGATATCAAACCAGTTCTTCCTGCACCAATTAACAAACACCTCTAAGAGACGCTGGCCGAATACGGTCATCTATGGAACGAACTCCGGAGGTTGTTATAATCTCCAAGCAGCGAAGTAACATTATTGAAAAACAATAGGTATGGTCCCATGTTGCCGCCTTGAGGAACACCCGAGGTGTTGGTAAACAGGGAAGAGAAATAAGTAGGAGTAAAGCTGCACACGTAGAACTCTGTCCCACGGAGCCATTCTGTAAATCTATAAGATGCCGCGAGTCACAAAATTTTCTGCAGCAGTATATGGTCAAAATGATTGAATGTTTTTTGTTCATGGAGGATTTACGGGAGGATGTGAAATTCACAAGGTTCGTGCATATGGATCGACCTAATTTAAATCAGTGTTACTCGTTGGTGCTTTTTGTTTTAGTAAGATTAAAATTCTCCACTGCTATTTTAAATAGTTTGGATGCAGTAGAAAGACAGTCAATTTCAATCGAATACAATGAGAAGGACATAGCTGAACATCCAGCGGTTATTACCGGAACTCGTGGACGAAAAGCTAATGAGGGGATCAATGAACAGATTGCTGAAAACCAGTGACTGGTTTAACACAGAGCGCCAACGAATGACACATGAAAAGCTAAACAGAGCCCAATTATTGGGTACTGCAACGGGTCAGAATAGGATGCGATATCGGGATTAGAAGGGTATATTGCTGCTTCGTCGTAGTTGCCTATTCTCGTCCTATCCAACACAAATTATTAAAAATATCAGGGATTTTTATGACACACAATGCAAAATTAGTTATTCCCTAATAGTTTAGTTTGTTGACTATCATACGCGATCAATCAAAGTGAGCTGAGATTTATTTAAATGCCATTTTTCATTAAAGAATTCCTAGCAGCCAAATTTCCTACGTTTTTTCGTGCGACGAAGAAGAAAATGTCGACTAATCGTTTCAATTTCCGTCATTCATAAAATGAAAATAACTCACGCAACGCATTGTCGCCAGGAAAACTTGCATGACCTGCAGAAATTTTGCAGAATAATATTTGTTATGCCGTCCTACACAAATAAATGCTCGCTAGCTTCGTAAACTTTATTGTGATTTTTAGTTTGGACGATGAAAAATTTTGATGGACGGATTTTAAAACGGTACGACGAATTTAAGATATAAAGTCAGTTGCGTAATTTGAACTAAATGCTTTAATAATCGCTTTTTAGTGAATTCAAAGTGCACGGATCGGAAGGTAAGTGTGTTTGAGTCAAATCAGCAGCAGAACTTTTGGAATATTCATTAAATCCACCTAAGAAATGATGAAAATTAGGTTGGCTCTTCTTACTACAACGGGAATTAGAAATAAACCCAACTGCCGAAAAAAAACTTAAGTACATGAGTCGCGTTCTGCAAGAAGCAAAGAATTGGTTCACTTAGTACGATATTAGAAGCTTCCATAAAACGATGAACGGAATCAGAAACCGGACCGTGCCAACTTCTGTGGAATGACAAAGAAGGAACCTGATCTGATTACCATCAGAGATCGAAGGTGGTCAAGCGTTCCAAACCACATTTCGCTGTGCTGTTGAACGACGAAGAACACGGAAAGCATCGACAGAAACAGAATAGAGATCACAGATGATGGACAGGCTGTGGAACGGGTAACTGTAAGGTAGGGTTTGCCAACCTTTTTTGGTCCACGAACCCCCCACCGGCTACACGCTAATGGTGCGTATAGAGTAAACGTAACTATGACGCGACGCGACTTCGCTCACATCCGTTCAAAACCGCAGCCCTGCTTCCGGCGAAAAAGAGCCGGAATGTGAGCGAAGTCGCGTTGGGTTGTAGTCACTTTTACTCTGTACAGGCGCTAAATGTTGACTCTATGGTATCCCAGTAAGAATTGGTCACCCGACGTCGGACAGACGTCGTTCAACACAAGCAAAACTTTTGCTTGCGCTGTTACAATATCGGACGACAAATTCTTGCTGGGATGATTCGAGGAGGACGCGCTCTAAGGCCGTTACGGTAATTATTAGTTGGCGAATACCAATATACAAGGAACCAAACTAACGCTTTGCGACAGATGCTTAACAAATTCTATTTTGCAAACCCAACTTTTTTCAGATTTATAGACTGCGTACGATTCAGTAAAGCAAATTATGATGGATTATGATAGAATATGATTTTCCACGTCAAATAACGTTAGGACAGCGAGTGAGCTGTCGAACTCGCTTATGACGATAGATGATTTGAAGCAAGGTAATTTACTGTCGAATCTACTGTTCAAACAGTAGATTTGAAAGTGTTATTCGAAGGGCAAACTTATAGAGACGCAAAACCATCGTTAAGATTACGCCTCACATGCTTCTGGGTTTTGCGAAGGATGTCGGCATCATCGATGTTATCTGCAGAGCTTTGGCTTTCAGGCTGTTTGAGAAAGAAGTTTCGGGTGTTCTAGTAGAACCTCTGCGAGCGATTGCTAGTCTTCTACTGCACTGTTTACCGTCTAGTTAGCCAAGGTACGATGCCGGTCTAACAAACTAGTCATAGTATGTTTGAATCTCGCCTGGGCGGTGCTGCTAGATAAAGTCAGTAGGATCATTGAACAAGCCCCGTTATTGTCTCATCCTAAAAGCCATCTGCGAGGTCCGTCGGTAAAGAAGGGCAAAGTCTTAGAAAGACGTTTCAATCACAAACCTTTGCTGTTGCATTGTTCGATGTTTTCACACAAAAAAGGCGTCGGATATTACTAGCTATCGTAGGATAAATTCACTGTTAACTGGATCGAAATCTAAAATAATAATTCTAGGTTTCGTATTCTACTAAGACGCTCTAAAAACTTCAATGGATCGAAATGCTTTGAGAACAAAGTAATTTCCGATGCATGCAAACACTATATTATGAGATCTTAATAATGATTCTTCCATATACTGTCGAGCCCAAACTCAGTGAGTTTACTTTCTTCTGTATCAGCAATATGGAAGGTGATGTACAAATTGAGGCGATTTACGTATATGTCTATAAAAACTGCTTTTGACACAGTGGACCATGAAATACCGTACGCCAAATTTCGACGGCTCAGCTTCACGAATAGCCTATGTGATTTGCTGAAATCTTACTTCTCAAACCCATAGCTGGTACGTAAAGATAGAATCGGCTTTATCGATAGCATGCAGTCCGCATTGTGGGGCTCCTCAAGGAAGTAGTTTAACACCATTCATATTTGCTCTCTTCTTCAACTTTGTCTCCCCTTGATTCTACCAAATGGATGCGTGCTGATCTATTTATGAGGATGATTTGAATACTTTCCTAATTATCTGCAAGTTTTCGCATTAGTCCGTCCGTTGCTTGAAAATGCATGTCTAATTTGGACTCCGTACCAGCTCTATCGCAACCTTCGAATTGAACGAGTTCAGAGAAGGTTTATACGTAATGTGGTGTGGCGTGTTCCAAATATTTTACCTTCGTATCCTAACAGCTACCGTTTGCTTGTTCTAGATACATGCCGGCGTAACGTAAGATGTAACAGGCGTCGTAAGGGGGGCCTTGTAGCCGCAAGGTTACCGAGTCTGCCTTGACAAGCGAGTGGTCGTGGGTTCGAATCTTAGTAGAATCAGGCCATTCGATGTTAAGTGACTTTAGCATGGGTTTATTCTCAGGCCCCTCCACATCCTTCCTGCTCCATTCTGCATTTACTAACAATGAAAGCCTCTTGCCAGGGCAAGTTATAAGAGTGGTACTTACTTGAGGTGCGAATGAAGCCTCTTGTTCAAGGGCAAATTATAGCTTGTTCCGCTTCCTGGTTCTAGGAACGAGATTGGTAATGCATAAGTAGTAAGGAACACATACATACACACATACGCACCCTCACTCTGTGCTGAACTCTGCTTTACCGACCATGAAGCCTTTAGCCGGGGCTGGTTATAAGAATGATACTTGCTCGAGGTGTGAATGAAGCCTCTTGTCCAAGGACAAATTATAACTAGTCTCCGCACTACCTGGCTCTAGAGCTAGATTGGTTGACAAGTAGTAAGAAGCGTAGAGGGAATAAGGGGTAAAAACACACCGACACTTTAAGCACGGATAATAAGCAGTTCGCTCACTCTATAGCGATACTGCAATAACAACGAAGTGCGGAACAACACCCGGATAAGATCACAATAGATCAAAATACTGGTCGTAGTGATAATATCCACATTTTAAAAAAACAGGCGTCGTATGTGGCAAAACTGCTAGATGACCAGATTAATTCCCCGAACCTACTGTCGCTTTTGAAGGTTTGCGCATCTCAAAGGACTCTGAGACTAACCAGTTTCACCGTACGAAGAATTCACTTCTGTTCAATTATTCAAAAACAAGGATTTAGGTTAATCTGTTAGATTACCTACTGACTTTTAAAATGCACCACTCATCTATTGTAGGGCAGGCTAACTGCCGACTTGGTTTCATTTAGAAAGTTACTGCTGTCTTCACAGTGCCAGCGCGCATTGTATTGTTCTTTAGTATCCATTTATTTTCAAATTCGCGTCAATTGTATGGTCGCCATGTATGAAGAGTTGTGGATTTCCCAAATCGAATTAGTGCAGCATAAATTTGTTCGATACGTGTGTGGGGTAGCACGTGCTACCCTAAACTACTGGTCTAATAAAGGTTTTGTACATCGTTGTCAGCTTCTTACGGCGGCGTTTGCTTCTTGATCGTAGCGTTTTGTGAAAGGCAAAGTAGGCCCGATTTCCCGCTTGAATGTGCCGCTGGATCTCCTTTCTAGTATTTTTGAGCGCGATCACCAGCAGTTCATAAATATATGAACTCATCTACGATCTACCACTTCTAGTTCGTCGCCGTCCAATGGTTACCGTTCGTGGGAGGTACGCGTTTGTCTCCTCTGAGTCTCTTCCTTTCATGTATATGGTCTTCGACGCATTTTTTTAACCCAATGCTCCTAGACTCTGCTCTCGGTTTGGCGTAGATTGTTTTCGTCGTCGCAAAGTTGCTGACTATGATATCAAAGTTATCTGCAAAGCCTAGAAGTTAGTTGGATTACCCCCATAAGGGTGATGTTGAACAGCATACAGGATAAGACGTCACTTTGTCTCAACCCTCGTCGCGTCTCGAGAGTGTCCCCGAGATGCGCACGAAACACATTTCTAAAACCAAAGCGCTGATCAATCGCGTCTATTTATACGGAAACCCGAGTTCGTGCAATATCTGCCATAGGTGGTCTCGACTGACTGGATCGTATGCTGCTTTGAAATCAACAAAGGTGTGATGTGTGAGCATGTTGTACTCCCGACATTTCTGCAAGATCTGTCGGATGGTAAAAATTTAATCCGTAGTTGCGCGAGTCCCCATGAAGTTGGCCTGGTGATTTCCTACGAAACCCTGTGCTATCGGTAACAGCTGGCGTACCAGGATCTGGGAGAGTGTTTTGTAGGCGGCGTTACCAGCGGCGTAGCAGTTGTACTTGTAGCAGTTCAGCCGACTGCCCTTTTTGTAGATGCTGCTCTACCTCACAAATCTTGAAAATAACCCAGTGTACTGCCGTTGCCAGTATTACTTGGCCATATTTGTAAAGCGGTGCCGGTAAACGGTCCTTACCAGTGTCTTTGTTGGTCTTCAGCAACCCAATTTCTCGTTTGACTTTTTGGAGATCATGTACTGGGACATTACTATCTTCCATGGACACTCCTAGGTTAACTTGCGTTCCGCGTCCTTCTGCAACTTCGCCATTGAGGTACCCATCGAAGAACTGCTTCCACCTGTCGAACACAGGTCAGGTTTCGGTGTGTAGCCCTTACAAGTTTGTATACTCCGGGGCTGTGCACCTGCACCTGTGACGATGACCGAGCGTATTCTGCCCCAACCGTCTTCGAATCAAACGCATCAAACTGGCTGTGCCTCATCCAGTATTCGCGCGTAGTTCTCGAAAGATTGCAGATTATCTAGCTGCCTAATGTTCAGCCGGGAAAGACGGCATTGGCGTGTCTGCTATACGGTTGACAGTTACTGCTGCTACTAGGTGACAGTCAGAGTCAATACCCGCACCCCGTAGGGAACGTAAACTCGTGATGTTAGAGAAGAACCAGCCGGGTGGCTTTTTAGATAGCTTTGCATGAGAATAGGTACTTCGGATCAGCAGGCCTCGGCAAGCTACCCTAACACAGTTGTTACAAAGTAGTTGTAGCAACCGATATACGACCAATTCTGGTCATAAATAAGTGTATGCAACTAGAAGTGCTGAAACTGTGCTACTTGGGTGCGAAGTTTATACATCGTAGACCGTCATCATACGTGTCAGTGTGCACGCCGTGGGGCCCAGGGTTATGTCAGAAATTGTGTTAGGTAGGAATTTCTGTAGTGCTCAGCATTTGTTAACAACAGAATTGTTTGTAATTTTAATTTCATTGCAGAAGAATGATCAATGTGATCCGAATTCAAGTTGGTTTTATGAAAGTGCTTTTTGCTATTTAATATTCAAGCCTTCTTAAGAGACTGTAAGCTATACATTACTATAAATCTCCAATGAGAAATTGGCATTATGGAGATAGGAAAGCAAAAAGAATGAACCCAAATGATTGCCCCGTGGTACACCGGATATCGTTTGTTCGTCAGGACGATTACTGAGTAAGACTGAGTAAACAAGTTTTAACAGAATCTGCATTGCTTGGGCCTTTCAGTTTACAATATTTTTCACTAATCTCAGGAGAAATATACCAATGAACATATACTGAGATACGGACATCATCAACAGATGGATTTCCGTGACGATTTCCAATAGGAAGTGATGTTGTCAACCTCTGATTCTAATCACACTTCAGGGTGTACGTTCAATTTCGTGATTGACTGTTACCAAAAAAGGCGTAAGGAATAATGCAAAGAATACTCCACTAGTCATCGTGCTAGTGCACCGGGAAAGGGGGAAAAGAACAATCAACGAAGCGTGAAACATAAAACTTACGCGAAGCCATTGCATAGCATAGCGTTGCGTTGCGTTGGTGTCCAACCGGCTCCGTGAAGCCGCAAGAGTGCCTCTTCAAGTGGCCAACCGAAGACGAAGAAAGAAAAAAAAAACGAACTCTAGAGTCATGCAAATTTCGTAAACCAGCAACATGTATTATGTACAGTAACCAACCAACTGCTCCAAGAGTTCGTGCAACGTGAAGTGCGGCTTACCGTAAAAGAGGGAAAACTTCGCAGAAACCCGTTATGTTCTGGCGTGGAAAGAAAAACAAAGAAAGCAAAGCACAAGCACAAAGAGAAGCCAAGTGGTTTAACTTTATTAGTTGATCTGTTTTGTTCTGCTTTTTTTGGGTAATTTCGCGCCGGTGGATACATATTGGTTTCGGTGCTGGTCCGGGATTGCCCATGGTAATGTAATTGGGCGAAGAAATGGGTGAATACGTGATTGACGCGCTTTTGCGTAAGATCCGTGTTTGATGCTCACACTGTTTTCCGACTGATATGGTATGTTAATTACTTGCGGAAGCTTTTACAAACCGATCAAGTAATTTCGTAGAGTTTTTTTACATCGCACTCTCATTACTAATGATTGTGACACGAAGCTTTCGCTGTGTGCAATCATTAAAAAACTAACAAGATTGATGGTTCCTTCCCGCAAATGAAGAAATTTTGATTATTTTGCATAAAACGCCCCGAGCAGTTGTTTTATGTCCGCCAAGTCACCCATTCGTTACACTTATTTTCACACTCAACTTTCCTCCGCACTGACAGTTGGCTGTCAACAGCTTACCAAACTTTAATGAGAAAAACGTGCAACACTTCGACGTTTAACGATTCATTCATCTCGGTTCGATTATTATCTAATACACCCGGCAACCACGGTCAGTGAAAGGGTCTGTGTGGCGCAGAGAATGTGTTGTGGCACGAAATGATGCATTTCCTCCGCGCCGAGCGCAGGGACAGGGGATTTGTGGGTTTGAAAGATCCATCCCCATGTCGTCCGCTGAATAAACACCGTTGATTGTGTGACCGCTTATGGATAAATGTGGCCGGACAAATGGGGAAGCAATTCTGTAATATACGTGTATAAAAGTAAGTAATGGATTTGCAATGAACCGTTGCCATGCTATAATAATTTCCGCCATATTTTTCCACCATTTGCAAGCGATGTAATAGAAGAAAATCAAAACGAAACAAGAGCAACTTGTAAAAATAACTGTCGGATTTATTTTCGAAGGAGAAACCGAGCCCAATAATCCAATAAAAATTTGGTTCGTTACAAAGCATCATGGAAAAATCTATCCAAATTGGTAACAAGAAGCAAGGAAAACAATACCATCTTTAATACTTTTCTACCACAGTGCTATCACCTTGAATTGTACTCGCTGGCTTCGCTTTCACTTCCATTGTGGTACTCGCTAGTTAGGGTTTGTTCACGGACCGCAAAACATAAAACGGAATTAAGCCGACACTAATTACGAGTTGCTTTGAAGTTTGACATTTGCTCTCTCATTATCTAAACATTGTTCGCAGGGTGGTTCAAATGTATGTTATCAAGGGAGGTTTGCCGGAAACTTGAGTAGCTCAAAATTAACTCGCATTATTTCAACGGCAGTAATTTCTTCCTAGTTCCCATAGAACCAATGTAAAAGTACGCTTTAAAACAAAATACTTTATTAAAATGCTTCTATACTATTGAAATTGAAGTTGAAAAATCAGCTGACATAGCGGTATATCAATGGAAGACAATAAACAATACATCGCTTCCCAACCCAAGAGCCACCCAGAAAGTGAAAGTGTACAGAGTCAACGGTCATATTCTCGTACGTTTGCGGCTTGGCTCCAAAATTAAGCACCTCGTTCGGCCCCACCAAACGGTTGTTGGCGGGTCGTTTATCATATGCGCTCACGTCCGGTGGGGCGCGCGATAAAAGAAAACTGACTTCTTTAGCTGGCGGCGGCTCGAATTGAAACCCCATCATGACCCCAGGCGCTGGATATTACCGCGAGCCGAATCAAACCAGGTGGTTTAGCGAAGCCGCCTAACCGGCTTCGCATTTTGTAGGCTCTATAAAAGCTGCAAATAAACTACTAGGATTAATTTCGGCTGTCGCAAAACTAGTTCTACCCTACCAACAAACAATCATCCGTCCAATCGAATTATATTTCGCGATTGTCAGCGAAATTATACTGACTTTTACGGTTTGCCTTTTGGCAATCGAAAGCAAAAGGAAAACCACACAATTAAATTACTTGACAAAGGCGACGATGATTTTTGCACAACATCAGATAAACCTCTCTCAGCTAAGCTGGGCTTCGGCTAACCTCAATCAATTGACAGCGATCAGGGTCAACCCAATCAACACTCCCAGCGGCGCCCAGCGCACAAACAACACTCGAATTGAGTCGAGCGCGAAAAGAAAAACACCGCACGATTCCGGTGGTACCGGAATTCAATGACTGTCGTGAGTACTTCCTCCAGATCCGCTCCAGTCCCTCCGGGTCCAAAAGCCGGGCGGTCCAACACAATAAAAATCGAGCACCAATAAAGGCGCTATTGTCGTTCGGCATAACAATCGAAGCCAATGTTGAGTACATTGAATTAAACCTCCGTACACTCACATAAAAAGCATGAGGCAAACCGAAAGTTAGTTTATGTACGAAGTACCGCACGAAACAATTCCACGATCATGTCCAATTAGATTCACTGTCCACACGATGATCCGTTCCTGATGATCTCATACCGTTCCGTGATGGTGGCATTTGACGTCGAGAATCTCGTTTTCAGCACAGCAAAATGTTTGTATGCTCTGTGTGCTCTGTAGACTTCCTGCAGAACTGGGTCAAGGGCCTGTTGGTGCTGCTGCGGAAGATGCAGAGAAGCTGCAGCCACCGAAAGAGCGAGTAAGCGGCTGGTTGATCACTCATTTGCTTTATGATGAAGTAGCCGTAGGATGCTGCGTCAACGTTGTTGACGCCGAATCGACAGTTAGTCCGATGGAAACATGTCCGTTTGACACCGAGGCGGACATTGATGAGACACTCTGTTTGCCCGCTAGGTCACAAACGTTCGTTGATTCGGATCATATTTTTCTATGATTTAATGAAGTCCAAGAGTCGAGCGGAGCGGCGCGGCAACGCCTCGGCGGTAGCGCTTGAGAATGAAGTCATGCTGTTGTTGGTACAAATACAGTAACAAGGAGGAATGAATTTTGTTCGTGTTGGCAGAATGTTCAATAATAATGATGAGTGAACAAACGTTTCGGCACTAATGAAGGTAAATTTGCAAATTGGGAATTGAAATAAGCTGAAGTGAAAATGAAAACAAGAATTAGTGAAACAAAATTTCAGGATTCAAGACTTTTTTTAAAGTATGGAAACAAAGGGAGACCTACAGTCGACTGCCATAGTTTTTGGTTTCAATAAATTATATTTAATATTCCCGAAAATATGAAAATAATACAATTAATTTACAAATAAATATTGCTGATTGCAAGGAAAATTGAACCATCCGAAGTGCGATATCGCTCATGAAAGTGCTATTTTGCATTAAATCGTTTCGGTGTCTTCGGCGCACTTTTTCGTTATAATCCAAGCAATAAGTGCGCCGAAGAGACCGAAACGATTTAATGCAAAATAGCACTTTTATGCGCGATATTTCTTGCAATTGACAATACATTAGCAGAACAAACACCAAATGAAACTGCAGCTTTGCTTTTGAAAATAACACAATTCTATATGTAGAAACGCATCTGTTAAGTGAGTGAATTGAAAGCCTTGGTGTTTTTGAATTATGAACTGTCAAGCGTGACGGCACATAACAAACGGAATCATAAGACAACTTTATTTGTGATTCAGAGTAATATTCTAAAGTATCGAGATAAAGATTTCTGTTTGTTTTTAATGTATGAAGCGTCGCCATCGTTGGTCGGGAATTTGCATTATTTTTAATTTGTAACTTTTGGAGACCGACAAAAAAAAAGAGTTCAAGAGCGGTAGAAGGAAGTAATGAAACAAATATGTTAAGCGTGTCTCCAGGGCGAGACAAGACATGAAGGAGAAAGAGCGGAAAATTAGGTAAGAGAGGGTCATGGAAGCAACGCTTATTAAGTTTGTATAACGTCTATTATAAAGACAATCGTTATAAAAAACTATAAGGTATTCAGCTCTAAGGGTTGTACCAAAGGGTGACGTAGGACTATATTAGATCATTAGATCAAAGACTAAGGGGCCGTGCACTAATTACGTAAGGCATTATGGGGGGAGGGGGGGTTCCGCGAAATCTTACAAAATCTTATTTGGGGGGGAGAGGGGCTTAATCGTTTCTTACGTAAGATTTTCACACACGAAAAAATTATGAAAAAGTCACATTTTTAATAGCAACTTATGTTATTTCTCGCGTAACTTTTCAAAAGGACCTAAGTAACAATGAGAGATTCTCTTCGTGCCTCTTCTCTTTCATCTCCCACGGTAATGCAAATACACTTTAAAACACCAGTTTTGCATGAATAAGTTGCTAGCGTCATTATCTAGCTAAACGTAAGGAAATTTTTTGTTGGAATGCATTCATGTCGCCGTAATAATCAGAAGAGAGTGACGCCAAAGAGAGTCTCTCAATGTTACTTAGGTCCTTTTGAAAAGTTACGCGAGATTTGTTACAAAAATTTTTAAATTGATGAGGTAAGTTGTGAAGTGTCGAAATCTTTCATGCTGCAAGGAAATGCATAGCAACCTGCTGAGTATTTTAGCCTTGTCCACTCAAGGAAACAGCAGTTGGCCTACTTTTTCAGAGTCTCTGATGTCATCGGTTTATGCTATTATTTATAATTTATAATTTATTCGTATAATTCATAGGACAATTTGGGTCTAAATGAATACTTAAAAGTTACTTAATTGTTAGTATTTACATTGTCAAGTGCACGAATTCGTTAGCGGTAAATGCGTGATGGTTTGGCAAAAATAAAAAGGTCAGCAAAGCAGTTGAATTGTCTGATCATGGAAGCGATGGGAGAGTTGGCAGCATATTGCGTTGAATAGGAGTCTTCCTGTAGAATCATTCTGGGTCGTAAGACTCTTGAAGGTGCGTAGAGTCCGATTTGCGATAGGATGTCCGGTGCATCATATTCGCCAGTTAAAAGCTTGCAGCCAATCAACGATTGCGAAACCTCTGTACGTCGACTTAGCGTGCTTAAACCCAACAGACGACAGTGGTCTTCGTACGGTGTTAAGTTTTGCTGATGCCTCCACGGAAGGTGACGAAGTGCATGTCGAACAAATTTTCGCTGTACGTTTTCCAGTCTGGCGGACCAGACAAACTCGTGCGGGTTCCAAACGATGCTCGCAAATTCCAGCGTTGACCGTACAATAGAGCAATAGAGAGCTTTGAAGCAGATCGGGCCATTGAATTCACCAGCAATCTTAAATATGAACCCAAGACTACGATTGGACTTGTCAACGATGGCAGAAATGTGGGACTTCATGGTGAGTTTCTCGTCAAGTAATACTCCAAGGTCCTTCACCTGTTCTACCCTATTCAATTTTGATCCGGAAATTTCGTAATCGAACTCTATTGCGCTTCTAGTGCGATGGAAACTGATGACGCAACATTTCTCCACACTCAGTAACAATCGATTCCTTACGCACCAGTCACTTAACAAGTCCAGAAGCTTCTGCAACATTCTGCAGTCCTCGATTCTTCTGACTTCAAGATAGATTTTCAGATCATCAGCGAAGAAAAGCCTTCCACCTTCATTGAGTAGTAACGCTGCATCATTTATGTAGATACAGAATAGCAATGGTCCCAAATTGCTACCCTGTGGCACTCCAGAACCATTTGTAAACGCGGCAGGCCGGCAGTTGCCAAGTTGTACGAAGAGTTGCCTATCCGTAAGGTAAGTTTCCAACCATCTGCACAATCTTGTGGTACACCCAAGTTTCTCCAACTTGCTTAAAAGAATAGTATGATTACCGGTATCAAAAGCGGCCTTCAAATCAATATAAACTGTATCCACTTGCGCTTTGGCGCTCATACTATTTATGCAGAACGATGTGAAATTCACCAAATTCGTTTCTACAGATTGCCCGGGATCATTCCAACATATTTCGTTGCAATTTCCTATCTCAATCCCGCAAGGCAGCTGCAATCCCTTATGATATCACGAGAAATATTTTTGTTTAAAAGTAGCTTACACAAGTAATGTATAGCTGTACCAATGGAAAAAGTGCTTGATAAGCTACTATACAACAAAAATGTTTCTTGGGATATATTGTTCTTCTGTTCCCAAATATCTTGCCTGCCGTATGTGGCCAGAGTGGGGTCAGTATTTTGCTTCAAAGGAAACCGCGGTCATTACAGATCTGTACATTAAACGCAACGCAGTGCCAATTCCAACATAAGACCATGTCGCGTGTCATCTAGAAGAGGCAAAGAAGTTCTTTGTATACTACTTGACGAGGACACGTTTTCAGACGATTTAGATTGGATCAATGCGAATTAAGTGAACGCAAGTGAGTTTCTGAGCATACACCAACATTTATTGACAACCTCAATGCTGAAATACGTTCTGTTCGTGAGGGGATTAAGGGATTTACAATAGATAATTGATATTATTTGTTTTTTTTTTATGAATTTGTTTGAACTTTGGTTTTTATGAATTTGTTTGAACTTTGTTGACTGTTTCAATATTCCTTCAATGTCTATCTTTTTAAATAAAACTTGAATTTTGATGTTTCAAAAAATCTTACTAAGAATTTGTACGGGGGGGAGGGGGAATTGTCCAAAATCTTACAAAATCTTACATAGGGGGGAGGGGGGGTTCAAAAATGAGGAAAAAGACCTTACGTAATTATTGCACGGTCCCTAATGTAAACTGCATTTCTGGCATATGGATGTTTATAAGAATCTGAGAGTGCCATTGCTTAAGTGAATGAACAATATGAAAAAGAGGTGGACGGGGGTTCATAAGTATACATAAGTTCATAAGTAAGTACGCCTTCAACCATTGAGACATTGAGATTTCTTTTAAAAATCACTTGTGTGCATCATAAAGGTTGGAATAGTAATGAATGAACAGCCCACAGATTATTGTATTAAATATGATTATGCGTAGCTAGACATGTTTCAATAATCTTACATACTTTAACATGCTTGGGGCCTTTAAAAGGGCCATTGGTTACAGATATCATTAAAGCCAAAGCACCTTCATCGCAAATATGACGTGCCATTCGAATGTCGTTCTCTTTTGACATGAATGGCAACAGTCACGTAAGTTAGTGGCGTCGATTCACTGTCTCTGGCTCAGGTTTCTGGAAGGTTTTACTTCCACAGATTACCGCTTGTTACATAGCAGAAAATATGCCACAAACACAAAAAATTCTGTTTTATTTGTATGAGAGTACTTATCCTTCTACCACAGGGGTGAGGGGTCACACAATCATAAAATAAATTCATCCCTCTATTAACCCCCACATGCCAAATTTGGCTCCATTTGCTTGATTACTTCTCGAGTTATGAGGAAATTTGTATTTCATTTCAATAGGAGCCCCCCCCTCGTGAAGCGGGGAGAGGTTTCAATTCACCATAGAAAATATTGTTGCCTCCCCACATGCCAAATTTAATTCCATTTGCTTGATTAGTTCTCGAGTTATGAGGAAATTTGTAGTTCATTTGCATGGGTAGTGATGTCCGGTAAACGCTCGAGTAATCGAGTAATCTATTAGAACATGGAATAATCGAATAATTTTAATCGAATACTGCCGGCACGAGTAATTCCTTAATCGAATAGTTCAAAGGAGATAAAACAAATGCGAATAAACCTCATTAATCGTTTATAATCGTCCGAATAATCGAATGCTGAAGCGAAATATTCGAATATTTATAGTCGAATACCACTAGCACGAATACTGAACTAATCGATTAGTGCATACAACGCTAGCCATAGCTATGCATGGGAGCCCCCCCCCCCTTATAAGCTCTCCATAAAATTGCTCTCTTACCCCCTCTATAAAATTGCTAGGCATTTTATCTATCCAACGACATATAAATTGTTCAGTATCGTTCAGTGGTTTAGTAGTTATAATCATTTGAAATCTTTCATTCAAACGTTACACTTCTATTTGCGTTTTCACAAAGTGCTACCCAGTCCGAGTATAGTAAACAAAGATGTAGTCCTACGTCAAAATAAGAACATAGCTAATCGTTTGATCTCCACTGTTCTTTAAAGCAATTTTGGATGGATTCCTTTACATATAATTAAATTTGTGCAAGGCTCCGATTTCTCAGTTCCAGAATTTACGAAATCAACTAATTAATTGAAAATTGAAACGCAACTTTTTGCAACTTAACATTGAACTATTGGGGCCCAAACTTAAAAAAATGCTCATAACATGTATTTCATCCAAAGTCTGTTAGAGCCACAAACTCCATAGAATACTCGTATAAGGTAAGAGAAGATTCAGCGTACCTAAATCTTCCGGGAAAGAAAGCGCTGCCTGGAAGAGCAGAAGTATGCGGAATTGGAGCAGCTGCATCGTTCTCAGGAAACGTGAAAGTTTTACCAGAAACTAAACGCGTCCTGCAAAAGATTTGTGCCGCGACATGTCAGGATAAGAATGGCAGTATCTTGAAGGTCGATTATGAGGTGACCGAAAGGTGGAAGCAGCACTTTGATGAGCACCTTTTTATTGACGTCCAGACAGATAACCATGACGGCTGTTTCGAAGGTGCGAAGGAAGAGATGCCAACTTCACTGACAGGCGAAGCTAAGAAGGCCATCAAGCAGCTGAAGAACAATAATTCAGCTGGGAAGGATAGCATCGAAATGGAGCCAATTAAGACGACGCGGGAGAGTTGATCACTCGTCTGCACCGACAGATTCTAAAAATTTTGGATACAGAATAGCTACCGGAGAAGTCTACCCAGTTTACAAGAAGGGCAACTAACTGGACTGTGAGATCTATCGTGTTATGACTGTTCCCAATGTTAGCTACAAAGTGCTCTCTCGAATCATTTTTCGCCGAATAACGCCAATTATGAATTGAATTGTGGAAGTTTACCAAGTCGGCTTCGTTGAAGCAGATCAAATATTCATGTTGCGGCCGACCCTTTACAGAGTCCAAGTTTTTCTTTGGTTACAAAGCTGTGTATGATACCATCGACCGAAAAAAGCTATTATTCGAAAAGGTGACCAAACTGATAATATTTTCGAAGAATGGTACGCAGTAAAGTGTGTCGTCTTCGGTGACATTGTCGAGTTCATACGCTGGAGGTTTTGTCAATAAATTAAAATAAGAACGCCATTTTTTTTTAATTTAACATTGAATTATTGGGGCCCAAACTCTAAAAAAATACCTACAACATGTATTTCATCCAAAGTGGTTCTACTGTTTTTCCATTCCGAAATAAATAACAACATTGTTGTAAAATTTCAGTGCTTTTGGTGATGTTATAATATATACAAGATAAAATTGTGTTATATCGAGTTGTCTTACACCAAGGTTGTTTTATGTAAGAGTGTCAAATAGGTATCCCTAGTCAACTTATATGAATAGACTGACACCTGAACAGCATCTGCAAATTATGCAGATTTTTTTACGAAAACCATGCGTCAGTTCGAAAAATTTATCACGTTCCTTGTCCATTCTACAGCCATCATAATCAGAGCAAGTGATTGGAGAAGCCATGGATAGTTTGCGCACCGCTTTTACTCTTACAAATTTGCGTCATGAAAAAGTCACTGTTTAATGCACTTTATGGGCCACTGGAATCGTAACAGCTACAACCGACTTTCTTGTATCACAAATGAGTGCTCTTAATATGGCGGAAATGTGATTCCCACAAGACTGTGCAATATGCCATACCGCGTGTGGTTTTATTGAAGGAAAAAATGCCTTGGAGTTTAAGCGTCTTTTAGACTTGAACGTTCTTTATCGACAGATTAGACACTAAGACACTCTAAGTGGTCGATAGCGCAAAAAGCAAAACCTGGGTGCTAATTCCGTTATCGAAATTTGACCTTCTGTTTTTATACGAAAGACATCGCAACAAGCTGTTAGAATACAGGACAGTGCGGGGTCAGTGCTACGATCCTATTGACTCTAACAGCCTCTCCCAGCCGAAATTCGAACATACGACAATTGGCTTATTAGACCAGTGTCTTACCTCGAAGCCAACTGAGAGGTGGAAGTCATTAGCGCAACGACCCTATTAATTCTACCCGTAGAACCGCTCAGCCGAGATTCAAACATACGACGACTGGTTTGTTACACCAGCTTTGTACCTCAAAGCTAACTGGGAGGCTTTGTTGAAAGCAAAGTTTGGAAATCGAATAATTTTACGTGATACATATATCCATGAAATGGCTTTCAAGATCATGCAGGGTAGCATTATTAGACTATTTTTGGAGGAACCATGTGGAGCTCCTTATCTAAGCCGGTAGGCCGTAGACGATAAACGTAAGCGTAAGAGAGGAAAAATGAAGAAAAATCCCATTTACACACTCGATCTTTTGACATGTTGCTCGAGAAATGGTTCTATGAAAATAGAAAACGATTGGTTTGGTAACAACCTTACCTTATATCCGGACCAGACTTGTATCAAAAAATTGGCCAGATTCATTATTTTTTTTATTAAAGATGGAGGATGGAGGAGCGTTTGGTTGGAAGAATGGTAAACTGGATGAAACTGCGAAACTTCGATATGGGGCCAAAAATATATTGCGTAGTTCAATTGCTGAGGGGGACTCTAACCCACATTCTCTCGGTTTGCGCCCAAGTCTTTCGTCAGTTAAACTATCAGCATACGACACCCTACATTACAAGCAAAATTGATCATAAAAACCGCAATAAGAATACAACTAAACTCTTATTGTTAATATTAATTTGCGGACAGTAAAATGGGCAATAAAAATGGCCGCTAGACTATTGCCGTACCAGTAGCTAGAATCATTTTCCATCATACCTGAATGACAAAACCATCGCGTACAGACCAATTTATTTCTCAATAAGTGTCATCAACATCTCGTGATTTCAGATCCCAGATAACCGATTCTCTTCAGGCCCGACGAGGGACCACCAAACGTTTGACCAACCTCTAGACCTTTATAATGAGGTCAGGCTTTGATAAATTTTAGAACGGTAGTCTTTCCAATAGATGAATGCGTCGCACAATGGGCAAAAACGAGCTCGTAATCCTAAGAATTAGAAGCCGCTGGTTTGGAATATTATAAGATACCTATTCATTCGATTGGAGATGGTTTCATCCTGCGCAGACTTCGAAAAGTGGTGCATTTTGCTCTATTTTCTCCAAAAATCATAATAAAAGCTAATTAAACAGTATTCAAAATTATTTGCCGCCCTGAAACGAACTCAAATAGCTTCCAAATGTTTTCAAAACATCAGGAAAAACAAATCCCATCCATTCCATACTGTGCGCAATCCAAAAATTGTCCATTTTGCCCAATTCACCACCATATACATAGATATCCTAATTAAAGCGACTAAAACTAACTCAAAGGCAAAAACAGTCTCCATAAAAAATGTATATTTTATCATAGTGAATAACTGTGGAGAACAGTTGAAAGCAATAAATAAATTGGATGCGAAGTTATTGCGCAGAATTTATTGATAAACTTCTGTAAAGACACTATCGTTGAAAAATTACGTTTTTTTTATGCAATAGCAAATGAACGTGTTTTTGTAGATTCATCGCGGCACTAAATCGATGACATTCAACTCTCCTGATGTCTTTCGAGTAAATCGGTACTATTTGAGTTTATTTCCTTGTCTTTGAATTAGTTTTAATCGGTCTAATTAGATTTTACTATGTATTTAGGGGTGAATTGGGCAGAATAGACTATTCTTGCATTTCTCGCAGTAAGGAATGGATGGGATTTTTTTTCTGATGTTTTGAAAACATTTGGAAGTTATTTGAGTTCGTTTCACGGGCGGCAAATAATTTTTTATACTGTTTAATTAGCTTTTATTATGATTATTGGGAAAAATAGGCCAAAATGAACCACTTCCCGAAGTCTGCGCAGGATGAAACCATCACCAATCGATTTCTTGCATTTTTTACATAGGAATAGGTATCTTGTAAGATTCCAAACCAGCGGCTTCCAATCCTTGGGATTACGAGCTCGTTTTTGCATTGCATTGTGCATCGGTAGAAAAGAATATGGAAAGCAAAGGTGGTTATAGGATACAGAGATAAACAGAGTGGGATAAGGCGTGCAGAGGACTAGGTTCGAAGAACGTTCCTCTTTACCCGAGTTGGGGGATCTGTTGATTGAACCAAGCTATACTGCCCATGGATGCATAGTTGACGTAAAAACCAAAATGACCAAAATGTACTTTTTCGGTCCTACGCACTCTTAACTATGTTGTTCACATGCCCAATACTCAAAGAACATATGTTTGTTCGAAAATATTCGAGAAATTTAGGAAAATTGAGCTACTCTGCTATTGGTTTCACGTAATGCTAATGGTTGACGTGATTCCCTGCATAATCAATCAGCATAGCAACCTATTTGTTTTTGCAGCTTTACGCCAAGTTATGTGAAGAATCGTTCAAAACAACAGTCTGTTTATTCGCATAAACTGGCGTTCGCATTTTTTAAACACAACAAATGATGAATGAATCATAAAACCCCATCAGTCCTGTTTTGATTAATAAACTCTACTAAATTGACAGATTATTCGATTGAAAAAGTTAATAGCAAAGATTATATGGCTTTAAACGTTTTCACGATAAAAATGCGTTTTCTCAACAATCATGATGCTGGTCGTTACGTCGACTATGCATCCATGGGCAGTATAATGGAAGCTAGTTCAGAATCCTATCATAATTGGTCATATGTCACTTGGTCCCGGGGTTATTTCGGTATTACTTAGGGACTGCGACAAGATCTTTTAAGATACTCAAATAGTTAAATTTTTTAAATTTGCTAGAAACATGTTGATTCGACTCATCGACTGTGGCCATATCAGTTAGTTTACTGTAGTTCATAGTTTTAGCCAAGCAAGGGACAGTGGTGCAGGTTTGTCTCCTGTAATAAAACCTAAAAGTTAGTTCCTTAGTTTGAAAAAACTTAAGAAACTGAAATTCGTTAGATGTATCGCAGAATAAGTTTCAGAAAACATTAAATTACTTCTTTTACCCAAAAAAATTAAAAAATCAAAAAAAACTTGAAAACTTGAACATTTTACTAAAAATTCTGCAGTTTGTTTTTAGCGTATATTTTTTTAGGAACCTTCGACTGAATTATATTTAGCTTAGTACATATATGCATGTGTAAAGAGAAAGTAAATAATCGGATTTAGTAGCGTAGCGGATTTAGCAATAGATTCATGGCCAGATATACTGTCTGGCCTTCCAATCTGCTAATAAATATACATAACTTGTCTTCTTCAAGAACGTAGAATGTCAGGTATAACAGGACTTATAGCCCTCTTGGATAAGTTTTCTTTGTCTTGTGCAAGAAATGTTAGTCTAATAAGCGCTTTTTAGTTGATTTAGATAAAACCATTGAAAAAATGGTGTTTATATATATGTTTTTTTTTGCAATTCCGTAAGTTTTAAATAAATGTTTGAGTATGTAAAAGGCTTTTTGCAGCAATTTGTTAAAAATTGGGTAGTTATCAACTTTTTCATGAAATTATAGATTTTTTTTATTTATTAAATTTTTCAATAATCTAGCAAACATAACCGGCGTTAAACGGATTTAGCAATGGATTCATGGCCAGACATACTGTCTGGCCTTCCAGTCCACTAATACATATTATAGTGGCAATTCTTATTTTTCACTTTATAATGATCAAAAAACTAAAACCAATCAACAGATGTATCCTTTTGGAGCAACATCACGATAATAATTATATTTATTAGATCTTCAGTCGCAGTCGGAAGCGGATTGGCATCCCTGCTTGCGGCAACTTGTCACATGGCACGATTTCTGTGAATGTGTTAGTTAAATTCATCGCTCTTTTGACAACTATATGGTGACTTCATTCCTTGCTAATAATGCAATATGAATTAAACTTATCACTTAATAGTTCTGAACTTGGTAGAAATATAACTGCATACAATTTAATGGGATTGCATTCATCAAAAACAGTTCTAAAACTTTTATAGTCAGACTACAAATAAAATAACAGAGCAAAAAATTACCATTTTCAAGTATTGATTTTTATCCTTTTAATGGTTTGTGAGAGCAAGCTGGCGTCAAATCAAATCTTAAAACTAATCCACTTTTTCTTATGTCAAAGACGGTACTGATTTCACTGAATACTTAAAATCACAAATTAAAACACTCAATAATTGGCCCAAAACACAGTGACGATTTTGGGTTGGGTCGATTAGTTTTGATTTCTTTCAATGAATCGCTGCTACACAGAAAGAAACACACACCGAATAAAAACACGAATACTGGGCTAGCACTAGAGCGGTGGTTACTTCACTAATAAGTTTTGATAAAAAAAACCGATTACTTAAAATATTGCACTTAGACGCAAGGTCTCTTCTACAATGATTTCAATCTATCGCCTTCGTTCGACAAACTAGCAATGACAGCAAAGCCAAGAACTTCACGAAAACCGATTGTGGTAGGTACGGATCGTCACACTGTTAAAAACATACACCGTCGATTCGTTGGAGGAGAGCCACCTCTTCTTACAACTGTAATGATCACTGCTGCAAATCAACAACTGAGACGTCAGACAACCACTTTGCACTTTTTACTCGCTCATCGGTAGATGCGGCAGCAAAATAAACGCTGTTTAACAGTACAGACAATCAAACAATGTACTGTATATCGATCAGAGCAGCCCGACGAGAACCCCACCGACCGCAACATTGATTTCTACCTTACTACTACCCGAACCCGAGCATTAACCAACACAAACGTAGCTACGGATAAACCAAACAGCAGGCTCTCGCTCGCGACGCGAGCTAAAGTGGGTACATTTGGGCAGGGACTGTGGGCTGTTTTTGTTTATTTAACTTAAAAATTGCGAAGAACGATGAAAAATGATAGAGTATAGGGTAACCAACGTATTTTGGACCCCTTCAGCAGCTGTACATAATTTGGACACTTACAGCAAAATCAAATGGAAGTGTCCAAATTATGTACAGTTGCTGATGGGGTCCAAAATAGGTTGGTTACCCTAATATATTTTTCAGTATTTTTCAGTAAGTGATTAGAATTAATTTATGTTCACTTTTGTGAAAATTCACGTTTGCACTTTCATTTCACCTTTAGTCGTTCAAAAATTGAATTAAACTTTAGTCCAACTTGGACAATGAAAGAAGAAATTGGTCTTAACAAGTTCTAAAAATTCTTATGGAAGCCGATGGTTCCCACATGCGACAAATTCTGCGAACACTACAGTTAGTAAAATAAGCATAATAATTTGGAATAGCTTGTGTTGACCTATTTAATCAAGAAAAGTATAAATCAATAGGACACCCCGCAGATAGATCGTTGTCGTTCATATTGCCTAAGCACGCTATGTTTCCTTTCCACGCGATGTGCTTGATAGAAAACAAGAGGCACGATACAATTTCTGAGCAATTCTATTTGTTTCGCGTATTTTACAACAAGTTCAATGCAGAGCAATATAATTTACTTATCAAACTATGTGCCCATTGCAACATAGTCTGTGCTATCATAAATGACAAGTTGCGCTCCGTGCAAGCACCCTTCTCCAAGAGCATAACGCAATATAGAGTTACACTCATACACACGCACCTCCGGTTTCAACCGTTTTATAGCCTCACTATTACGACATAAACAGTTATGCAGGTGAGACCAGCCCTGCGAGCAGGGATGCCACATATAAATCTGTGTTTTTTGTTGGAAAAATCTGACAATCTGTACGGCGAGGACCAATATCTGTGCAAGAATCTGTCCAATGAAAAACAATGAGAGTGAAAGAGATAGAGAGTCATTTTGCTGACTATTTCCGTCTCTTTCGCTCTCATGTAAAAGCTCAAAAATCTGTTTGATCTGTGTAATTTGGCGAAAATCTGTATTCTATGCATACAGATTCTGTACAGGCGATTTCTTTCAAATATCTGTTAAACACAGAATAATCTGTTCATGTGGCAACCCTGCCTGCGAGTAAAATGTTGAATGAACATGAATGAAGCCAAAATGAATGAAATGAATCGATGAAACAAAAACGATAAGTTTCATTGTATAAGCTTTACGTGATATCTGTCACGGTGGATGCTGTAGTTACTGGCCAAAGTGAAATACAGAAGGTATGATCGTACTGCACAACTTTATCGCAATAATATTACCAGATTGAGGCAACAAGAGGCTGGAAGTCGTATCTGCAAACGTAAACGAATTGAGTGAGAGTTTGATTTGTTATACTGGTCAAGGAAAACGTAATCCTCACTCAATTTGTTTAATGTTGCTGAGTCTGCTGACAAGCGACTGGTCATGGGTTCGAATTAGTTTATAACTTTTTAGCGTCAGGTTGTAATTCTGACTTAAACTAGCTAAGGGTGCCCAACTTACGTTGGCAGAATTTCATCACAATCTGTCAAGTGTTTATCATGATGGCATTCATTAGAGCCAGTGCAGATCCGCCAAAAAATCTTATGAGCCGTCCTGGAGAATTCGACAACAATCCATATAGATGAATCGGTAGCAACCTGAGAATCCATCATTCGACAGTGCCTCAGACGGTGAAGTCAATTGGGGGAGACCCAGACAACCCAGTGTCGTTCAGGCAGCGGTAGTTAATCGACGGAAGCTGACCTGGTGTAGGCCAGGAAGGTGAAACTTTCAATTCACGATGCGGCGTAGAAGGCGGATGTTTCCATCTGGTTTGTCCGAAAAACTATGAAACATGCCGGCGTCCACGTCTTCAACGTCCGGTAGGCACAGAACCGAAACGACAAACAATACACGGTGGCTAAAAACCCAGCCAGAAAGCCATGCTGGGAATGGCCGACATAACCGAGGTGGATTGTGATGGGCGACGAGACCTACATCAAAGCGGATACAAACCAGTTGCCGGGGCAGGAGTTCTACGTTTCCACATTACGATTGGTCGTTCCTGAAGGGGTATGGAAGAAAAAAAGTGAACCAATTCGCCAAAAAGTTCTTGCTTTGACAGTGATGCAAGATCTACGCATTTTTTTTATCCGTCGTTCAACGGATTTAGGAATTTTCTACAAACCTACGGATCACGTGCTCGAATCTACGGATTTTCACAAGCTTTACAGTAAAGGTTGAAAATTTCGTTCAGTTATAAAAATTACTATTGTATCTGAGATTAAATGCGGCGGATTTTATAGCTGGGTCCTCTACCCAAGTAACATTTTTGTTGATTATGGACCAAGTACAGGAACTACGAGTGACTTGTTAGAAGAGATTGCTATCTTTGTTGAAGAAGGAAAAAGTGATAATCCTGTTCTCCGATGAGAAGCTGTTCAGCATCGGTACTGTATCCAACAGTCGCACAAAACGGTTTATATCACCAAAGTAATTTGAGAATGTCTCAGAGAAAGTGAAGTTTAAGTTCCAAACCAAACATCCGGCTGGTGTCATGATGTTTGGTTTTGATTTGGTGGCGTCCAACGGATTGAAAATGCCGTCTGTTTTCATTGATGCAGGTGTTAAAATCAATACCGAAGTGTACATCAGTATTTTGAAGGACCAAGTGCGTCCCTGGGTGAAGGAACTTCTCTGAGGATCAATCAATCCATTGTCCTACAACAGGTCACACGTCATATCGAACCCAACGATGGTTGATGGAAAACATGAAGTATTGGCTGAAAGATTTGTGTCCCCCTATACGTCCGAATCTTACACATTTGGTCATTCCATTTGAACCTTCAGTTTTACCTTACTGTGAAGACCCTCAAGTCTGCCATAACACACACATGGCAGTTGATGTCGGAGAACCATGTTCGAGATGCATGTTCTAGCTTCCGCGGCGTTGTCTTTAGGATGCCATTGATATTTAGAATGTCATTGATATTGCACGATAGTTCAACTAAAAAGCTGTTATCTGTCAAACTACACGTTATTTCCTAGGAGAGCTCTTTCGAGCTTCGTTGGTCCTCCGGCGAAACAAGGGGTTGGTTGCAGGCTTTGCAAGCTAAAGCAATGATTGGAAATTGAAGGAAATCCGGACTGGAACTATCGTAATAGACCCACGAGACGAAAAAGGACTATGGATTGAAAACTCGGGACATGGAACTGCCGATCTCTCAACGTCGAGTGCTTTGCGATGTATTGAAGAGCCGCAAGTTCGACGTCGTAGCGCTGCAGCAGGTGTGCTGGAAGAATTTAACGGTTCGTACGTTCAGAGATAGATATATCATCTACCAGAGCTGCGGCAATCCACACGAGCTAGGTACAACTTTCATAGTGATAAGCGAGATGCGGAAACGGGAGAGTGGGTGGTGGCCAATCAATCCTCGAATGTGTAGGTTGAGAATCAAGGGCCGGTTCTTTAACATAAGCATCGTCAACGTGGACGGTCCCCACCTCAGAAGTGCCGATAACGACAAGGATGAATTCTACGTGCAGTTGGAAAGTGTATACGACCACTGCCCAAAACATGATATGAAGATCGTCAACGAGGATTTTAATGCTCAGATTGGCCAGGAGGAGGAACATAAACCGGTGATTCGATGATTCACCGCACACCAACTGACCAATGAAATGGGTCTAAGACTTATCGACTTTGCCGCCTCGAAGAACATGGCCGTATCTTCTTCCTGCACAGACTCCTAGACAACTACACCTGGCGGTCACCAAACCAGACAGAATCACAGTTCGTTCACGTTTTGATCGACAGTCGGCACTTCTAAGATATTATTGACGTCAGATCCTATCGAAGCGCTATCGTTTACTCAGACCACTACCTAGTGATGGTTAAGATGCATCCAAGACTTTCCGTTGTGAACAACATTCACTACCGACGCCAGGCTCGGTTAGATTTTGCGCGGCTGAAGCAGCCAGACGTCACCGGATACTACGCGCACTCACTCGAAGCTGCGTTGTCGGAAGAGGACGAGCTGAACGAAGCCACTCTCGAGGACTGTTGAAACAGACATCAGCAGTGCAGCGGAGAGCTCCATCGAGCATGTGGCCCGGAATCAGCGGAACGATTGGTTTGACGATGAATGTAAGAGGGTGATAGGTGAGGAAACCGTCGCGCGGGCGGCAAAGATGCGCAGTGCCACATGTCAGAACGTGGAAAGACACAAACAGAAGGAGATGCAGCGAAATCAAATCTTCCGGGAGAAAAAGCGCTACCTGGAAGAGCAGGAATATGTAGAGTTGGAGTGGCGGTATCGTTTTCAGGAAACGCGAAAGTTCTACCAGAAACGTAACGGATCCCGTAAAGGCTTGTTTTGCCGCGAGCCAAAATTTTTCGGGATAAGAATGATAGTATTCTGACGGATGATTATGAGGTGACTGATAGGTGGAAGCAGCACTTTGATGAATACCAGAATGGCGCCCAGGCGGAGAACCAGGGCGAGCAACTTCAACGATGCAACAAACAGGGAAGAGGTAGCAGCCCCTACGATAGACGAAGTTAAGGAGGCAATCATGTACCTAAAAGAAATATATCAGCTAGGAAAGATGACGTAGGAGCTGAGCTTATTAAAATGCGACCAGAAAAGCTAACCGTTTGTATGCACCGGTTAATTGTTAGAATTTAGGATACGGAACTGCTACCGGAGGTGTGAAGAGATGAGGTTATCTGGCCGATCTACAAAAAGGGCGACAAGTTGAACTGTGAGAATTATCGAGCGATCACCGTACTCAATGCCACCCACAAAGTGTTATCCAAAATCATTTTCCGCCGACTATGACCAATTGCGCACAGATTTGTGGGAACTTATCAAGCTGGCTCTGTCGAAGGTCGCTCTATAACGGATCAAATATTTACACTGCGACAGATCCTTCAGAAGGGCCGTGAATACTGCTCGTTATACTGCTGAATGAATACGTTATACTGCTCATACTTATACTGCGATCTCCTCTGGAATACTGCTCGTCGTTGTGGAATCCACACTACAACAACGCTAATAAGCTGTCGATAAAGAAGAGTCAATTTATTACGAACGTTTATACTGTTTATACTCTTGGCTTTGATTTTAAAAAGTGCCGTGAGTCAGGAAGTTTATCAAATACAATGTCTTTTGGCACCCAAGGAGTGTAAAAATTTGTGCCCGTATAATTCCTCGACCTGATTGGGAACTGAATCCGATGTTATTTCTTTGAGAGGTAGTTGACCGACGTCTGTCACAGAGTCACGGAGGCTCACTATCCAGCTCTGGTTATGAACACTAATCTCACCATGGACTAAAGTATTTGGAAAACCCGATTGCCAAACGACATGAAACCTAATAGGTCCTTTTCCTAAATGCCAAAAAAATAGCAATGAAAGAGCATTGATGGGAGGAATTTTGCTTACATCCGTAGTACTACATCAAGCCCGCGATCGGGCATTTACGTAAAACTCTAGTACAATTTATCAGCGCGGTGGGCGATCAAACCGAATCCATACATTGTATCTACATTGTAGAGACGATCAGCTTTCCACTAAAAATACTTAACTGCCCTGTAGCAATGTGCGCAATTTGCAGCATGCAGCATGTGCGCGATTTGTTAAATCGAAAAATCGTTCAGTTTAACGCCAGTTGTGTTAGGCGCCCAGCGCCGTCCAACTGCAACAGCGTTGGCAAATAATTTCCTCTAAATCCCAATTGGCCCGACTGTCACGCGAAATTCGCAAACCACACAGATCACAAGCAAGTCGGGTGCAGAAGTGCGTTGGTTTCTTAGCGATTCATGACCGGTTAGGCTACAGGCGACAAACTACGCCAGACATGCTTCTCCCGATCAGAACTTATGGTTCTAAAAATATCGTTTACACTTTCTAAACTGTAGTGCAGTCAGGCACATGACTTGTTGCTGCTGTCTGCTACGACTATACGAGTGTCAGTGTTAGATGCTAGAGGACAAGAAGGAGATGAAATTGTAAATAAAAACAAAACGACTGACTACCTAGCTAGTTGTTAAATAATACACACGCGCGCGCACTGCTCTGCTGTAATGCAACTTTGGCAGCCGTGATTTCAGGATTTACACGCTGTCTATCGTCGTAAGTTGATTATCGAATTAATGGACAAGCGGGATAGATTGCGGGTTTATAATTAGATTCCTTGGTTGATGACACTGACCAATTGTACTGCACAGAGAATAGCACAGGGAGACATGTAAATAGAAACGATTATCTCACTGAGTTTCAGTTTTCAATAAAGTGAAGGAAGCCAAATTCGTAGATTATTTGTAGTATTTACGCCTAATAATTTGTAATTAGATAAGTACTGGAACAAAAGACAAATTAGTTTTCCATCCACGAAACGTAATAGTTAGCATAAGGGTAGACGTTGGATTAAGTCAGCATCGAACAATGAGATTAGTTTAGAACATTCAAGAGCGCGGATCGATTTAGTAACGGAAATAGTTTTCAAGATGGAGGGCAATGTGGCAAATTTAACTGCCAATAAATTTGCTCAAGGTTATTGGACAGATATAAATAAGAGGGAACGTGATGTAAATCAAATCAAATACCGCACTTGAATCGTCGTTTTCTAATCTGATTTTAGAAAGTATAACGGAACACTTACTCCTATTGAGTTGACCATCCAGTCAGTCCACTGGATCAACTTACCTGCAAATGAAAAAAAAGTCATTATTAAATGATGTGAATTTAGAGCAAGGATTTTTTGAACCAATGTATCAATGTAACAGCACAAGACTTTTCTTCATTTTTTTTAAATAATAAGTTGGCTGGAACATTTTCAACAGTTGCAAACAAATGCTCCAACTAACAGTCATTAATAAACATTCAAAAACTCACTAATTACTTCGCTTCATATATTTCATAAATCCAGCCCACCCCCCCAGTGGATATCGAAATATATTACATTCAGTTGTTCAACGTGTCCTCGGTCGAGCGATCGGTCAGAAGATGGCGTTCAGCGTTCACCATTAAATAGATCAACCGCGCTGGCTGTCGCAAGTTGTATATCAAAGGGGCCTGGCGTTTGGCCAATCTGTGTTGGTCAGACCCATCAACAGTTAACAGGTTTACTTTATGGGATTTGATTTAACTCAATCGCACGAGATGTTGCACGGCAGGGTAGTGGATCAATTTCGATTGATAAATTTTAACCGACAAAAACGTGTGTCGTGAAAGGTACAGTCAACAAGCAAATCGTGCCTAATTGCGGCCATATCCGGCGACTCTTTTATATTCCGCAGTTTTGTTTTGGCACGCTTCGGTTGTAGAGAAATTAGCTGTAAAACTTGTGAACAAGGCCGTTTCTGTCTTCATTTTGGGAGTTTAATCTATTCAAGAGGCCCGTTAACCTCGTTACTTAGAATAGTTTTCTGCAAAAAAACCTCAGCCGGTAATCGTTTAATTGGATTTTGAAACTAATTAGTAGTATCAAGTATCAGAATTAGAAACGAAATAATAAGTTACACGTGGAGATCGGGTCCGAGTTTTTTAACTCATTCTGCCACATCTCTAGCGTACCACAGGGGAGTAACCTTGGACCACTGCTTTTTCTCTTATTATAAATGAACTGTCAGTTCTCCTTCCACCTGTTGATCTGTTTATGCTGACAATGTAAAAATCTTCAGCGTTGAATTGCAACGCCTTGTGGACAAATTTGAAGATTGGTGCGCGAGTAACATGCTTACCGTCAGCAACTTAACCCGAATCATCCCAATGATATTATTATTTTTTGAAACGGTGGTTCTACAATTGATGAAGGGACGGTAAGGGAAAGTAATGACATTTTTTTTAATGGATGGGAAAGAGTGGAATGGTGAGGGGGAGGGGGGTTATTGGTAGCTACGCTTAACAAGTTGTTGTTGTGACTTCTACCTTTTGTCCACAAAAGTCTACGTTCAATTTCAAGACTAATTTCAAGTCCGATTTCAACTTTAGTTTTAAGTTCAATTTAAAACCAATTTACATTCGTTTCCAAATTTAAGTTTTCATTAATGTAAAGTGATGATGGAAAACTCCAGGCAAAAGTCGAAAAACTATGTTCTGTCACATGAAAATTTTTGGATTTTTTTTGTATTTGATGGTCAATTTTTAATATTAATAGAACTTAATTGAATAATGTTAACATTTTTTGTTCTTCCTGAGTTATACACAGATGGATTACCGTTGGATCAGTCATCTGCCGCTCATGGAGAAAAATATGGAAAAGAGCACGGGAGAAAATGTGACAAAAATTGAACAAACGGGATAGAAAAACAGGTAAAACGCGAAAGAGGAAAATAGGAAAAAATAACACGAAAAATAAATGGAAGGGAAAACGGGACGTGAAAATAAAAAAATGAAAAAGAAGAAAACGGAAGAAGTAAAAGGCAAAACAAAGCAAAAAAGAGAAGAGAAAAGAAGAAAAATACAGAAACGAGTGAAACTGGAACAAAAAATTCAGAAACGAGAGAAACTGGAACAAAAAAGGAGAAAAATCAGAATGGAAAAGATGGAAAATAGGAGATAATACGGGAGCAGGAAAGTATAGAAACGAGCACAGAAATAGAGAAAATTTGAGAAATAAATAAACGGAATACAAACGGGATAAAATGGAAGAGAAAAACAGAACTTGAAAGAAAAGAAGGAAAAGCATTAATAAAGCGAAGAACGAACGCCGAGAACAGACGAAAACGATAAAATAAAGAAGCAGTTAACACGACAGAAAACAAAAGTCAGTGAGACAAGGAAAGGAGAAAAACGGGTCTATAAATGGGGAAAAATGGGCATGAAAATAAGGAACACGGAATAAAAAATAAAAAACGAAACAAAAAAGAAAAACAAAAGGAAAATCTGGCCCGAAAAGGGCGATACACGGAACAGGAGAAGAAGACAAAGAGGACACAGCAAGCAGATAAAAGGGAACACGAGAGCAAAAAGGAAGGAAAACGAGACAAGAAAGGGAAAGAGAAAGAGAAAACAAGAAAAACCAAAAGAAAACCGAAGAATAGCGAGAGAAAGAAAAAAGAAACCGGATACAGAAAACGAGGGAACGGGAAAAACAGAACAAACGGGATATAAAAAGAGAAATATTTAACAAAAAAGGGGAAAATGAGAAAGAAAAAGAAGAAAAGAAAAATTGGAAAAATCGTCCAGAGGAAAATGTAAAACGGGAGATATAAAGACAAAAACAAACGACAGTAAAGAAAGAAAAACGAAGAGAAAAGGAAAAGAGAAAGTTGGGATGGAACAAGGGAAAATAATACAGAAAGAGAAGAAAAAATTTAGAAAAAATTGACCAAAGAACAAGGAAAAACGAGAGAGAAAAAGACAAAAAAAATGAGAATAAAAAAGGATAACCGGTGAGCAATTGACAGTGACAGAAAAGAATAAAAACGCGGCATCTGAAAGAGGAAAAACGGAGCAGACGAAGACGTTAAACGAGAAGGAAAAGAGATAAAATGAGTTAGATAACAGGAAAAAAGGGAAAATAACAGACGAAAGACGAAAAAGAAATTTTCTATACCTATAAAAATGGATTTCTGTCTGTCTGTCTGTCCGTATGTTCCTTATAGAATCGAAAACTACTGAACAGATCGGTGTGAAAATTCGCATGTAGGGGTTTTTGGGGCCAAGGAAGGTTTTTATGATGGTTAGAGACCCCTCACCCTACTAAGAGCTGGGGCTCCCATACAAATCTGTACCTATAAAAATGGATTTCTGTCTGTCTGCCCGTATGTTCCTTATAGAATCGAAAAGTACTGAACCGATCGGCGTGAAAATTTGCATGTAAGAATTTTTGGGGCCAAGGAAAGTTTTTATGATGGTTAGAGACCCCTCACCCCACTAAGAGCTGGGGCTCCCATACAAATCTGTACCTATAAAAATGGATTTCTGTCTGTCTGCCCGTATATTCCTTATAGAATCGAAAAGTACTGAACCGATCGGCGTGAAAATTTGCATGTAAGGGTTTTTGGGGCCAAGGAAAGCTTTTATGATGGTTAGAGACCTCTCACTAAGAGGGGGGGGGGCTCCCATAACAAATCTATACCTATAAAAATGGATATCTGTCTGTCTGTCCGTCCGAATGCTCCTTAAAGAATTGAAAACCACTGAACCAATCGGCATGAAAAACATGTAGGGGTTTTTGGGGCCGAGGAAGATTCTTATGATGGTTGGAGACTTCTCTCCCACTAAAAGGGGGGCTCCCATACAAATCTATACCTTTAAAAATGTATTTCTGCCAGTTTGTCCGTCCGTATGCTCCTTATAGAATCGAAAAGTATGAACCGATCGGCGTGAAAAACATGCAAGAGTTTTTGGGGCCGAGGAAGATTCTTATGATGGTTAGAGACTTCTCCCCCACTAAGAAAGGGGGGGGGGGGAGCTGCCAGACAAATGAAACACAAATTTCTGTCTATTTGTCCGTATGTTCCTTATAGAATCGAAAACTACTGAACCGTTCGGCGTGAAAATTCGCATGTAGGGATTTTTGGGGCCGGGGAAGGTTCTTATGATAGTAAGAGATCCCTCCCCCACTGCCATACAAATGAAATACAAATTTCCTCATAACTCTAGAACTCATCAAGCAAATGGAACCAAATTTGACATGTGGGTGTTTTTGGAGGCAATTTTTTTTTCTATGGTGAGTTGACACCCCTCCCCTCTTTAGGAGGGGAATTATGAACCTCCCGACCTATAAGAGGTGGGCTCCCATAGAAATGAAATACAAATTTCCTCATAATTCGAGAACTAAACAAGCAAATGGAACCAAATTTGGCATGTGGGAGATTTTAGAAGCATAAACTTATTTTATGATGGTTTGAGACCCCTCAGAATAAACGAAGAAACGGAACAATGAAAAAAAAAAACACGCGACAGAAAAAAAGAAAAACAAGAGAAGAAAAGAAAATCGAAAGTAGAAGGAAGAAAAGTGAGAGGAACACCAATAAAATGGTACAAAATGTAGAAAATAGTAATCAAAAAATAGTAAAACGGGGCTGGAAGAGCAAAAGGGACAGAAAAAAGGTAACCGTACCCCGTTAGATATACGGACGATAGTTATACAAACGTTAAGCATACGGACGTTAAGCATAGCGGACGTTAGACAGAAATACATTCGACATAAATATGTTGTGTATAATGAACGTTAAGCGTAACGGACGACAGACGAAACGGACGTTAGGCGACCTGCTATTAGCTTGCAAGTCGTCCAACCGAATCAGTTTCAAAATACATTGCATACAGGGTGAGTCGGATTATCTATGAATGGCCGAAATAACAAATGGCATAATATGTCTAATGGCCGAATCACAAATGGTCGAATCACGAATGGCCGAATCACCAAAGGCCGAAACACGAATGTCACATTCGGCCGAAAATATTCACGGCCTTCAACCTGCACAAATGTTAGTTATATGCAGTCTTTACTCGCTGCCAGGGCTTGTTCGTTCACTTTGACTCAATGTTGATTCATTTGCCAATACCGTCTCAGTCGAGCAAAATTTGACAAAGTTATGTATGGGACATTTGTAGAACTAGTTATTATCTACAATTTTGCTGAATAAAGTTTTACTGTATCTTTTGTATTCACGGTGCTACAATGCTAGTACCTTATTAGTGACTAAATGAATGCTCATTTAGTTACTAATGACGTACTAGCATTGTATCATCGTAAATACAAAAGATACAGCAAAACTTTATTCAGCAAAATTGAAAATGATAACTAGTTCTACAAATGTTCCACACACAACTTTGTCAAATTTTGCTCCGCTGAGACGGTACTGTCAAATGAATCAACTTTGAGTCAAAGTGAACGAACAAGCCCTGCTCGCTGCCGTTCGTTCGTTATTTAAAATTGGTCATGAAAACCACTACAGGAACGTAATAAAACATAGAATTGTTACTAGGGTTAAGTCTATCGTCCATTATGCCTAACGTTCATTATGACCATAAATCGCGCTTCCAAAAGAGGTAAAACGTTTGGTAAACGACGAAACATGTCAATCCTAGTTTCAAGTTCGAATCTAATTTCAAGTTCATCTCCAAATTCAAGTCTAATTTAACGTCCATTGTCAAGCTATATTTCAAGTTCAATTGTATGTCCGATTTTAATCTCAATCTCAAGTCTAGTTTAAGTCAAATTTAAACTCCATCTCAATTTGAATTCATATTTCAAATATAATTCCAAGGGCAAGTCTACCCTCAAGTTCAATTTGAATTAATTTGAAATCCAAATTCAAGTTTAATTTCAAACCCAATTTGAAGTTCAAATTTCAAGTTAAATTTCAAGTCCAATTTCAAATAAAAACGTCAAATTATCTTTTAAGTCCGATTTCATATCTAATTCCAGGTAATACTTGCGATCCACATTACTCCTAAGTTAAGTGATATTTCATGCCCTATGTCAAGTCCGTTTTCTTGCCCAATTTCGACTTTAATTGCCAGTATAGTTCCAAGTCTAATTTCTAGTCCAATTTTAGCTTTGGTTCCCGGTGTGGTTGGTAAGTGCAATTGCACCCGAAAACTCGAAATTTTCAACCGGTAATCAGCCGGTATTTTTTGTCTGAAATTTAAAATCAAAAAGAAAGCTTTCCAATTAAATTCTACTATGTATATTTATTCCTGACAGATACGTATTTCGCCTACGACTTGCAGGCTTCCTCAGTAACTGTTTTCGAAAACAGACACTAGTCGTTGGCGAAAAACGTATCTGTGAAGAATAAATATACATAGTAGAATTTAATTGGAAAGTTTTCTTTTTAATTTTAAATTTCAGGTTTCAAATTCTACTTAGACGCTCCAAAAACTTCAGACGGCATTTTTGTGATAAATAATAGTAGATTCATCATGCTACTCGATTATTTTCCAGGCCAAAACATTTTCCTGAAAGTCGGGTGTTCTACCTTTTGTTTACGTCTGGACACGCTAGTGCTTGCGATCAGTATTTAGTTTCAGTACAGCCACAATATATCCACATATATCTACGTTCAATAAAAGTTCGACTTGATTTTATAGGTATTTTTACTTTATATGATATTTTTGTTGGCACCGTTTGTGCACACTCTCACGTTTCCAGCTATGGTAAATGCAAATCGGAAGATATTTATAGATGATCTTGAACTGAAGGAGCGGACTCTTTCCTCTTTCCACATGCTACGTAAATCTTTGTTCTTAGCTGGATAGGTGCCAGTTCAGCTGTACCGCAAACTGGATATTATTTACTTCTAAGGGAAAAGCGAAGATGAAAAATATTGATTTTGGACGGAAAAGACAAACATTTTTTTAAAACTGATTCGTAATATTTTTAAAATGATCTGAATGTTCGACAATCTAGCTGAATGGGAAAAAAAATAATTCCCCCAAGCCAATGAATGAATCTACCAAACGTACTAAAAGTTTCACCCAAAACAAATATGAATATCACGGCTGTCATCGCCTCGCACAACGCCAGCTAGCCAGAAGCACGGGGCTGCTGGCCTGCTACCAAACCCATATTATCCCAACGACGAACTAAACCGAAATCTTTTCCCTATTTTCATTCCCCACTGTCACGTTTCCGTGTAAATGTGTGTATGCGTGTATGTGAGGAATCGGCTGTAAAATTGGCTTATGCGAGTGCATTGAACTCCCATTAGGGAAGCACAGTCTCTCGGGGCATTTTCCACCTGCATCTGCCTGGTCTGCCCTGGGTTGGCCTGTCCTGGCCTCTGCAGCAAATGGTTTCAGCATTACCGAGAGCAGCCAGCAGCCGGCCGGGAAGGAAATTTCCTCCACCTTGTCGACGCGATTTTCCCGTTAATGAGCCATGCTAGCCGAACAAATTGTTTTAATTTTAACCCTAACCGATGTCGCAGTTGTGGTCATGTTCTTGGTACTTTTTTATTTATTAAAATTTATGGTTAGCAGGGTTGGGAAAACTTCCTTGCGTCGAGTTTCTGTTGTTAATTATAAATGGAGATTTGACACTTTGGCAGAACACTTTTCGGGACGTCAAATGACTGCTTGCAATTTGTTTTAGCGTTATTTGATATATGAGGTTGGATGGAAACCATTTTAGGGATGTCACTATACATCATTTATATTCTTATATAAATTCTTTTGAATTTTTATAGGGAAAAACTACCCTCACTTCCGAACGCGTAACCCATAAATCCGAATCGAATATTTTGCAATCCCTTTGACCGATTTTGACTACCTTTTCTATTGGCAATGATACCTTCATTTATTAAGTTATGCTGACAGCGAGCTTTGAAGTATTAGTGTTCGACCAAATACCAGAACGTGTGGTAGTTTGGAAGGCGGTCAACGAGAGGATGTATCCGTTGAGGATAAAGGGTCGTTTTTTCAATGACAGCATCATTGAGATTCACTACCCGCTCGAAGGTAGACCCGACGATGAGAAGGAAGTGTTCTACTCGCGGCTGGAAGCAACGTACGACAACTGTTCGTCACGGGACATCAGGTTTGCCATTAGGGATATGAACGCCTATTCAACTCCCGAAGACGGTTGGGGCAGAATACACTTGGTCATCGGAGAAGCCACTACCACGGTTCTAAGTGAAGAACATCGAAGTATACGAAATGATTGGTTTGAAGGGCCCAGAAGGACAGTGAAGATCGTGAAGAATTAGAACAACTATTCCGAGCGAATGACACGCTTTTGAAAGGGGGATATGAAGAGCTTTGAAACGAGGAGCACGATTTTCAGCAGTAGTAGCCAACTCCTAGGCTTCGCAGATGACTTTGGATTGCATAGCCAAGAACTTTGCGACGACGGAGGTAATCTACACCGAACTGAAAGCGGAATTTAGAAAGATTGGGCTAAAAATAAATGGCTCGAAAACTTAATATATGAAGAAGAGGCTCAAAGGAGACGAGCGCGCTTCCCATTTATCGTAAAGCGGGTAATCGTTGATGGCTCTGAACTAGAAGTGGTAGATGAGTACGTGTATTTGTTATCGTTAGTGACCACGGACAGCAACACTAGTAAGGAGATCCAGCAGCGCATTCAAACGAAAATCGGGCTTACTTTACCCTTCGCAAAACACTACGGTCAAGACAATGTACAAAAGGTAGGAGTATGGGGTTACGAACCTGGGTAACACAGTGGATCCAATCATACCTTACCGAATGCTCTGCTTTTGTCAGCATCAATGGTACTAATTCGGCTTGTTTCGAGGTGCCATCCGGTGTACCTCAAGGCAGCCATCTAGGACCCTTGATATTTGTACTTTTTGTTAACGAGCTGTGCAGCCGTTTGAGCTGTTCTAAACTTATGTTCGCAGACGACTTAAAGATATTCCGTGAAATTAAGTCCGCACTTGATGGGTGCCCTCTTCAAGGCGATATTAATTCTCTCTCACGATGGTGCACTCTGAACGGCATGGAAGTTAACGTCACGGAATGTTGCGTCATATCTTTTAGCCGTCTACGTGACCTCCTGCAAAACGATTACACTATCGGGCAAAGCCATTTACGTCGAGTACAGGCTATTAAGGATTTGAGCGTTACTATTGATCGTAAAGACAGGTTCAATGATCACATCTCTATAATAACAGCTAAGGCTTTCGCAATTCTAAGTTTCGTGAAAAGAAACACTACAGCATTTCAGAATATATACGCACTTAAATCTTTGTACTGTGCACTTGTCCGCGGCATTCTGGTATACGCTGTTGTTGTATTGGCCCCATACCATGCTTTGCATATCAATAGATTAGAGGCTATCCAAAAAAATCCAATTCCTGAGATATCCTCTGCGTTTTCTGCGCTGGCACGATCCTATAAATCTACCAGCCTATGGGGAACGCTGCAACCTGATCGACCTGCATTCGTTAGCTGCGAGACGGAAATTATTGCAAAGACTTTTTGTTTTCGGACTACTAAACGGAGATGTTGATTGCAGCTCTCTTGTAAACCAAGGCAATCCCCCGAAGGCAATTCCGGAATCATTCCCTTCTGTGGCAGCCGTACAAACTACGGGTACAACGAACCTTGGGCCATGTGCTACCGTGTCTTCAATGATGCTGGTGACGTGTACGATTTCGACATTAGTAAAATTATTTATAAGCGTAGGATACAACTATTAGACTAAAATAAATTGTCTGTACAACTCTAAATTGAAGATAATATAATATAAATAAATAAAACGCTTACTAAATCGTTAGTTCTTTGTGAACTTGAAGCTGAGACGCCCTTGCTGTGTTCGAGCGGAAGGTACTGCGGACGATATTTGGTGGAATACAAACTGACAGCCAAGATTGGTGGAGGTCACAGGCACTGGTTGGAGAGATTCCAATCGTTTGCCAAGTGAAAGTCGGTACCCTAGCAACAAATATTTGGCACTTTTAGTTGCAGCAACTCATTTATGACTGAAATTAGTCATAAACCGGTAGCCATAACCGGTTTGTAACAACTGTGCTACTAGGGTACGGTACGGTGGGCCGGACGCGTCGTAAGGATGCCGTACGACAGTGCGACGAAAACGGTTCTCTTCAACGATTCCACCTGCACCAGGAAGAAAGGGGCCCAACGTGCAACATGGCTCGACCAGCTCGAAAGCGACTTGCAATCAGGGCCCGACAACGTCACCTTCAGTTACAAATCGTCACTCCACAATGACGCAATGATGCTTCGGTTTCAACTGAAGCAGCACCGCTTCGCTTCAAAACTGGCTTCAATCAGCGTCAGTCTTCACTTCATCATGACGATCGGTTTTAAAGTTTCATTTATACCTTTATACGAAATATTCACTAGAAGGATAATAACTTTGAATGCAAATGAATCGCATTTGAGTATATTTCCATTTACATTTGAGTACATTGAGTACAACATATCCTACAGTGTAATGCATATTATAATTAACCTAGTCAACATCGACAAATCGTGCCTGACTTTCAGTGCCCTTATTAATACATACTAGATTCCTGTTTCAGAATCCCGAGGATTCCTATTTCTTAGTAAAGGAGATTCCTTTAGCGAGTTATAGGTATCTTGGGGATTTGCTTTTTGGATTCTTATTCAAGAATCCTGGTTATAGAACCATGGCATTCTGTATGAATCTTATGCAGAATTCCTAAATACGATTCCAATACGCGCAGTCCCAAAGAATCTATGCGAATCTTTTTGGTTCGTCCGGGTGGTCGTCACTTGAAACAATCGCTAACTTCAGCTGAACAAGTGGCTTCCTGTATGAAGCGAAGGTAAGAGACAGTCAGTTTCATTTATTTGTTTCGACGATGCCGGGCCCTGCTTGCGACTTCTGAGACCCCTGGCAAATTGGTGACGAGTGGCTTAAGCTCGAGTTGGATGGAGACGACTGCTTGAAACAGTCTTGACTATAACAACGACAGAGAAACGTCTTTGCACCATTATTTTTTATTCTATACTGGATTAATTAATTAATGGTACTGAAGATGGAAATAACCACACAACGGAAGGCTTCCAATGACCAGCATCAAAAGGCGAAGGCAGGCCAGCAGTGATATTGCTGACCCAGATCAATCTCAATTATAGCGACACAGCACAACAACTGTTGTGGCAGTCGACAACGGAATCGTTGTGTGATGTCGCAATAATTGCAGAGCCGTCCCGGTTGCATCTCGTAACGGTAGCTGGGCAGCTGATCGAGCAGCAATGGCTCAAATAAAGGTAATGGGGAAATTCCCGATCGAAGAGGTGGTTTCAAATCAGCACGAAGCCGTCGCGATCAACATCAACGGGATCTTCGCGTGCAGCTGTTACGCGCTCCCAAGATGGACCAGTTCAACCAGATACTGGACGCGCTGACCGAGAAACTCATCGGGCGAGACTTCAATCCTTGGGCTGTGGAGTGGGGCAGCAAACATGCTAATTCCAGAGGTTACAGTTTGTTGGTAGCCTTAGCTAAGCTGGAAGTCGCGCTGCTTAACGAAGGGCACTGTTAGTACATTTCGTAAGGACGGCCGTGAATCCGTCATCGACGTCACCTTTGGCAGTCCATCGCTGATGCCGAACATGAACTGGAGGGTTTGTGAAGGTATACCCACTGCAATCACCATGCGACTAAATATAGCATCGGTCGGCGTAATCCGGTAACAATGCAAAGAGCTAGGATCTGCGAATGGAAGTGGAAGACAACGGCCTTTGACAACGACTTGTTCGTTGAAGCGCTCTGGGTAGACAGCGGAAGATTGATTCTTAATGCGCGTGAGTTGACGGACACGCTGATGAGGGCATGTGATGCTACCATGGCCAGAAAACTGTAGCCGAGAAATGCCTTAGCAAACTTTGTGCTAACTGTCTCAGAGTCAGAAGACGAGTGCTGTGAGATAGAACGGCAGGGTAGCGTGAAGATCATGATTTTCGGATTGGCTAGGGCTGCTTTGAAGCAGGAGATAAAGCAAAGCACGTAAACTACAAGTAGCTGTGCCGACAAGCTGACGCCAACCCCTGGGGTGACCTGTATCGCATTGTTATGGCGAAAGCCGGAGATCCTTACACAACAACCAGGGGGATGTGCCCGGATAAGCTTAAGGCTATCGTGGAGGGACTTTTCCCGATGCTCGAGCCTACGTTTTGCCACCAACATCGTATATTGTAGAAGAAAGGGATAATGCCGACGGTCTGCAAGTCTCTAACGATAAATTAGTAGCAGTGGCTAAACGGCTAAAAATCAAGAAGGCACCCGGTCCGAATGGAGTCCCTAACGTGGCACAGTGGACAGTGCTACAAACATGACAAAAAGTTGGTCACTTCTCGAACCAATTGAAGCTCCAAAAGCTAGTGCTAGTGCCGAAGCCAGGAAAGCCTGCGGGGGATCCGGCGTCATATAGACCGATATGTTTGCTGAATACATGTGGAAAACTCCTGAGAAGATTATTCTGAACAGGTTGACGAGGTACACGGAAGGTGAAAGCGATCTCTCGAACATGCAGTTCTGCTTCCGGAAAGGGAAACCTACTGTAGATGCTATTCAGATAGTAGTCGAGCGAGCCGTGAAGTCGTCCAAACAGGAGTGAAGAGGAGATTATGTTTGCACCGTTGTATGCCTTCACCAACGCCTTCAACAGTGCTAGCATTCAGACCATTGCCGAGTCGTTGCATAGAATACAAGTCCCGGCATATCTCTGCAGAATTCTGAAGAGTTACTTCCGGAATCGGGTGCTTGTCTACGAAACAGCCAAGGAACGTAACACGATGAACATTGTGTTAGGTTAATATTTTTTTTGAAACGGTGGTTCTACAATTGATGAAGGGACGGTAAGGGAAAGAAATGAAAATTTTTTGGCGAAGGAGGGGAAAGAGCGGAACGGTGAGGAGGGGGGATGGCGGTATTGGAAGCTACGCTTAACAAGTAGTCGTTTTGACTCCTACCTTTTGTCCAACGCTGGAAGGTGCGTGGGTCGAACCAGGGCATGTGGCTCGCTGGTACTTGTACCAAAAGAGTATAAATCGGTGTGGTCATCTCTGAGAAACGTTCGACTAATTGACACCTTGAAAAAGCACATTTTTAAGCATAACTTTTGAACTGGTCGATTGTTTTCGATAAAACTCTCCCAAAACATTTGATGGTAAGAGCCTTCATTTGATACTAAAATTATTGAAATCGGTTGAGCGGTTCCGGAGAAAATCATGTCACGTAATTTTTATATTTTTTCTTATAACTTTTAAACTAAATGTCGGACCGCAAAACAATTCGATAGTAATCTACAAGGTGATATCACCTTTCAAATAAGCGTAATAGCGAACGAATCGGTTCAGCCATCTCCGAGAAACAGACGACTAAAGTCAAGCGTCACACACACACACACACGCACACACACACACACACACACACACACACACACACACACACACACACACACACACACACACATACACACATACACACATACACACACACACACACACATACACACATACACATACACACACATACACACACATACACACACACACACACACACACACACACACACACACACACACACACACACACACACACACACACACACACACACACACACACACACACACACACACACACACACACACACACACACACACACACACACACACACACCACCTACGGATCAGCTCATGTCTCGACAGGTGTAGCACAGATTATGTTTACAACTGCAACGACAGTGGAGAAATTACCAGCGAACTACCAATCCCGATTAGCATTGTCTCGGCAGACGCATCGATGGAGCGACGAGCGCGACGGAGCAAACCAAGCTTGGACAGAAGCGCTACGAGGGCGGCCGTGAGAGGATGGATGATATGTTGGTCGCCATCCCTGGATCGGTTCGCGTCTCGACAGGTGAAGTGGAAGTGCAGTGGTGAACTCGACGGAGCAGTGCTGAGCCTAACAAGAAACCCTGCGAGGGTGGCCGTGAGGAGATGGAAGTCATGACGGTCGCCATCTTGGATCGGTACACGTCTCGACAGGTGCAAGGAAAGTGGTCGGTGAAGGAGTGAAGGGAAAGTGAACTGGCGAAAACGACGGAGCAGTACTGAGCCCAACAAGAAACCCTGCGAGGGTGGCCGTTAGGAGATGGCAGTCAAGACGGTCGCCATCTCTGGATTGGTACACGTTTCGACAGGTGCAAGGGAAGTGGTTGGTGAAGGAGAATGTAGTAGCAACAAGAATGGCAGAACCCTGCGAGGGTAAATGTGAAGGAGTGGACGGTCGTCATCTCCGGATCTGGGTGTACAGACACAGCCTCCCCCGAAGTAATACTTAACGGTAGTTCCGGGGGGGGGGGGGGGGGTTAAGGTCAGACACCCGTGAGGTTTTTAGTGGGTTAGAGTCCCACACTGTACCACGTGATGTAGCAATACATCATTAGTGTGCCTGGCATTGAGCGTGTCCTCACGAAAAAAAAAACACACACACACACACAGACATTGCTCAATTCGTCGAACCTTATCGATTGGTATATGTGACTGGGCCTCGGATCACCTTCGAGTTTTTCGACCAATTTATATTGTGTCCAGAATTAAACCGAATAGCTACAGGTTTAGTAGTAGCAAGCGACGCCTGCTGGCTAATGTATCATCGTCGATACTGCGATACGGAGGTCTAGCTGGATCAAAGCTTAGCAGCACGTACGAGCTCATGGCCGTGAGAGTCGCCCGTGCATACAGAGCAATATCGTCGGAAGTAGTATGCGTTATCGCTGGAATGATCCCCATTGTCATCATTCTTTGTGGAAGATAACGAGTGTTACGGACGAAGAAGCATTCAGTTCAGAAGTTCAGCAGCTGGGGAGGGAGGAATTATTGACCGAGTCATAGCAAGACTGGGACACGGCCGAGAACGGTAGATGGACGCACCGATTTATACCGGTTCAGACGATCTGGTTGAACAGGAAACATGGAGAAGTCGGCTTTCACGTGAACCAGTTTCTGTCGGGTCATGGCCAGGGCTTCGACCGATCCTTTTTTTCTACCGCAGTCCCACCAACGCGCATTCAAGTTCACACCGTCCGTTTAGTGATGGAATACGAACGCTATGCATAACACAACTGGCAGTTTGCTCAGTCAAACGCCGATGGCACGCAGTAGTATGAACGGATTCTAAAGCTTTTTAACATTTTCGTTTCGATCAAGTTGCCTTTACCGTTTGGAGCAGCGAATGACTGCAAAACAGTCAAATGACTGGCAATCACCACGCTACGAAAAGCAACCGCACAATCGTATGATTCAATACTACAAAAAAACAACCACTACATGTGCATGGAAGAAGTCGGTCGGACTCCGTCCAATACAAACGAATATTTTGCTTGCGTCGGACCGACGTCTGGGTGACAAACTTTTACTGTGAGCAGCCGATTTGGAGACAAAAAGAGAAACGAAAAAATACGTCACCGTATGCTTCCAGTCAGTTTGCAGTTTATATTCTCAAAGCGCAAAGCAAAACGGGAGATCGACTGTTTGCTTTTGCTGAGATGCCGCATGAATTGTAAGATGGCAGCAGCGCAAGCGGCAGATTGACTGGATTCAAAAAACAATCAAATGATCGTTCAAAAAGCGGAGTTTGAATGCGGAAAGTTCGCATTCACGGCAGTCACATTCAACTTGCGATCCCTTTTTAAGCCCTGGTCATGGCAGACGAGAAGTGGAGAGAGAGAGAGAGAGAGAGAGAGAGAGAGCAACTATTGCCTCACACTCTTCTGTAGTCGGAAAATTGGATTTCCCAAAATTATCTAGCTTTAACGCAGCGATTTAAATGCTATCGTTGAGAAAACTTGCGTTGCAATACGTTTATGTCTCCGTGAAAATTGAAAGAGAAAAGCACCAAAGAGAATATCTCAATGTCGCTTAAGTCTTTCATTTTTCTATTCTCCAGCCTTTTTTCCATAACCCTTTATTTTGCGGCCCTCAAATTTTTTTCGTTTAACTTCCGAAACTAACCCTTGCTAAGATGAAATCAGAAACATTAATGTCGTCTTAACGGGAAATTAGCAGTCATTAACTTTTCGTCGGAGAGCCCAATTTCGGAAGCAGTTTTTGAATCCAAAGGGGGGTTCTATTTAAAAAAATGTATTCACTGCATTCTTCTTGCCAATCTGAACTCAGCCAATATATTTTCATGAACAACCTTTTTGTTTCAAACAAAAAAACTGCTTTTGAAATTGGCAGAATCGATGACGACTAATTTCACCTTAAAGAAGTCTATTTTAATGAAACTCCAAGTGACTGTGAGTGTGGTAGACAGTTAAAGCATTAGGAGCAATATGAGAGAAATTTATGTTTAAATTATGTGTGTTTTTACTTACGAAAATTGTCATTGTTAAACGTAAAACATAAATTTCAATTCAGTGTGCAACTATGGTTAAAGAGGTTGCATGCATCTGATGATAGTCGACTAATCCCAAGCAACAATATAGGTTTTATTGCACTCTTATAACGGTTTTGAAGACCAATTTTGATCATTAAAGCCCTGACAGAGTAATAGAACACAAATTGTTGCTTGGGATAGATAGACTGAAACGTGACGTGTTAATAAAAGGATTTCAATGTTCTCATCATTTCACCGAACATATCTTATACATAACTAGGTTGACCTCTTCTGGTTCGAATCCCATAGTGATCGACTCGGATTAAGAACCATTTCTAACCAGGAGATCTTCTACATAACGCGGCAGAATATTGCGAACTACGAACCTAGCAGGTGTACTACAAATGATACTGTTATCATCTAGTTGCTCTTCCGCCATCTCATCTTGTCCCACCCTAAAAATGCTATACATAAAAAAGAATCAAGTGTTACCCACCGTCGTGATGATCTCCGTCCGAGACCATTCTTTCTCATAAATACCCATACTGGCTGTCACTAGGAAGTAAATTATCACAGCAAAACAAAAACTGAATCACAAAAGAATCACTTTACATCACTATTGAGACGGACCGGGGAACTATCTTGACATCGAGGTGATGATCCTCGCGTACTAGCATATGCGTGTTATCCAATTATGTATTCGCTGTCACGTTCACATGTGCTAACAATTTTTCCCGGTTTTCTATCAATCAATTCGGAATCGCATCCAATAAGCCAATTTCATCTGCTGAGTGCTGAAACAATAAACTTGCACATTTTAATCTTTTTAATTCTTCAATACTTTCATCGTAGAATGAAGCAATTTTTCCTTTTTTTCTGTATTTTTTTCTCACATTTACACTTCACTTTTCTACGTTGATTTATTTCTGATAAGAACTATTGATTTAAACAGATTCACTGTTGTACTTGAATTTAAATGAATATGAATTTGGAACATTTTGAAATTCCCAAAAAATATTCTCAAATTAAAAACTGCGTTTTCGCAACTCTGCTTTACGTTAATTAACATTATTTACGAGCATACATTTCTGGCTGTGACAGATTGACGGCCGGATCCTGCTGCTACCTACAAACCGTTTTTCTTACATCTTTAATGCTCCGCTAAATGGAAGCAAAAAATTAGCGCGTGACGCATGTCTGTCACCTAAATATAAGATTCACAAATCCAGAATTGTCTACCGTTTTTACCCCCATGCGTCAAGTAGTGAAATTGAAATCTTATCGCTCCGACGCGTCGGAAACTCGCAATCGAGATTGATCGCCACAGTTGAAAGGTTTAGCTTAAATCTTTCCGCAGTTTCAACCTGTTTGCATCAATTAATTGTCAACCTCGCAACCTCTTCTCGGGGGAGGAATTGTAGCGCTCACAAAAGTCCACCTTAGTTTAATGTTAATCGAAAAGAGATACAAATTTTACACAATCTAGTAATAAATCTACCAGACGGTAGACTAACGATGTTGGTTCGAAATTTTCAAGCACTCCCGAACGAGAAATAAAAATGAAACAACCAATAAATCCAGGTGGATCTAAATTTTATTATTTGCTTTAGAAAAAGGTGTTTGGAAATATCAAAGTGATGTTGAAAACATGTTTTTGTTGAACCAAATTTACCTTCTTTATTAACGAATAAAGAGGTTAAAGTATAAGGACTTGTCACTACAAAATGTAAAGAAAGCACATCATAATATTTCGAATAAAATGATGAAAATTGTGAAAAATCTCCATTTCCATCTCCGATTTGTAGCATAACACAACCATATCAGTGATTTGTTTTTGAATTAAAAATGTTCTTAAAACGCAAACGATGACCAATAATTTTTGAATAATTGACTGTTTTGCGTTTAGCTAACGTATCGAAGTTTATAGAAGCTTAAAGAAGCTTGATAAACATGTTTTGCAAAACTGGTGTTAGCCCACTCAAAGTCACACATGACTCATGGAAGGTAAAATGTAAACAAGCTCAGGCTTCTCCTGCAATGGCGAGTGAATGAGAATCCAATCCCTTTAGCCAGCTCGAACTTTTCCATTCACTTAGCTGGGTTCGAATCGCATTCGAAGTTCAATCTCAAGGCAAGTTTCGAAAAGTTGGCCGTTGCTGTTGGTCGAATAAATCACTCAACAGGGGCAGGCATTTGATTCGGAGTGCGCAGCAATTTTCACACTTTCACACGGTTGTTACTTTGTATCTGGGCGGGCCTCTCACACTACTGCCGCCTACCCGTGCGTGTACCGGTTCGAAACCGCCAACCTCCGCTGCCGTCACATCCAAGAGGTTCGAGACAAACCTCGAGTGATAAATTATCACGGTTTTGATCCACCCGCCAGACCAAACACGTATTTTGACAATCGAAAAAATCGGCAATATTTTTCTTTCCCGGTCCAGATCAGAAACGCGCTACGTCTCGGAATTTTCTGTTGTGTCGCGAAGCGAGAGATGATTTTTCACTTCCTTGTTAAGATTCGGTCGGCTGAGTAGAGTATAGTTTCTCACATTTTAACAAAATAAAACAGTGCCAAATTTCGTTACACGATCATCTCACAGTCCCCACAGGTTTATAATATCCAGATGTCGTTTCAGCCGATCAGCAAAGGACGGTCGAGTTCACTTTTCTTTGTTCGGTTGTGTCTCGACGAATTAAGGAAAAATACCATAATCGTAGTCAAGGCAGCTGTTAGGTCATTAATCTGCGGTAAACGCGCACTGCAATCCGATGTGGCCACCGCCCTTCGAACGGTGAAGAATAGAGGACCAGACACGCACTCACCGACACACACACGCAAACAGGTCCTCTCTAGTCGCGCCGCCCGACCTCTTCGATACAGAAGAAAGGTGTTGCTTACGGATCAGGGAAACGTGACACACTCAGCGGCTCTCGGTCTTCACGGGTTCGTATTCCGACTACGACTAAATTTTTGCCGGACTCGCTTCCAAAGAACTTGCGGCGGCGATTTTATTGAGACCAACCCACTATACGGAAACTTCATGCAGGCGGCGGCGGGTTGGTATAGAAAAATAAAAACCGGGAGATTTTCCACCAGAATTTTCACAGTTTCTGCCGTGTGCTTAAAATGCACAACCGGTGCTGCTTAGTATACCCCATTGGCATGTCCAATCGTACACCGGAGTGCGGTGTGGGACGCGACGCGACGCGACCAGCAGCGGTGCTCTCATATTTATGTTTCGCATTTTCAGTGTTTGTTTTCCTTACTTTCCACCGGATTTATCTGATACAGAGAGTGGCACAGTTATTCTGTGTGGCTGATTTTTCCAGATTTCATATCGTCCGTGAGTGTACTTTCCTTTTCTGTAAACGTTGCGAGCGTTGAACTAGTAAGATGGAACTCGTCGAATATCAATCAGGAATAAAGGAACAATATATAACTGCAATTTTTAACAGGGTTATGCAGTAAGTTACTTTCTGAACATATCTTACAACACTAGTAAACCTAGTAAAAAGTGAATTTGACCTTATTTAGTAATAACAAAAAATTTTAAACGAAATGTCAAATTCACAACCTTTTTGAAGAATATTTTTTTAAAGAACAAATTCATCTTATGAAAAAAAAGCAATACAATTTCTTCACTAAAGCATAACACACTAGTAATGTTAATTTTACGTTTTGGATAAGAACGGCCCATATTGGTAAGATTTATTCAACTTAGTCTACGAAGATGTCAACAATGGAATATTTTCTATATTTGCGAATTTTTGCATAATTTTCGAATCAATCAGCTCATAACAGTTTCAACTACTTTATCTAATGTCTATTTCATTTCTCAATCAGAGACATCAAAATGATGTACCATATGATAGACGATGTCCAACTGAAAAATAAACTGCAGTCCAGAAACCTAGCAAATATATTGAATTCGAATATTTTTGTCATTCATACATTAGATATCTTCTCTGAAAATAGGAATTGGTATTGGTATTGGTTGGAAAAATTGTTAAAATTGGAAGTGACCTTCCCCGATACACTTTGAGAAGTTGTTTGCTGATAGAAAGTTTGACATTCCGAAGAGGGATTTCTTAGGTCAGGGAGCCTAGTGCCCTCAGAAATACGGTCTGAGAATTTAAAGGCGGCGTGCCTACGTCAACGGAGCAGCGGTTTTCTCTTGCGCTGACGTAACTTTTCAGAACTGATGTTGCCGTGTTCGACCTAAGCTTACTTGCCCACTTATGGATCCATATTCGCCGGTTCGGTGGAACAAATAAGAGATCTTCACTAACGAAGATCACCCGTCATGGCTTTTACCGGCCGCCAGGACAGATTCTCATCAACAGCCCGGATGTCATTTGATATACTACGTCGCCATGACCCGCTGGCTCTGCCTCCTCTCCTTTATTCTTGCGGATTCCAATCATACGCTTCTTTGCAGATCTTGTTCGCTCTTCTCTTCAAGGAGTGTGCTCGATTAACTACCAGCTTACGTTCTATAATTTCTGTTTCGAGCACCAGGTGATTCGCAAATCTCTAAAGGTATCCATGGTGTGCCTGATTCATGTGGCTTCTCCAGTCTTGGAACCACCGTCGGTCGTTATCTAGGTACCAAGATATTGGAAGGTTTCCACCTGTTCAACTTGTTGTTCCTGGCCTGGCCTAGGTCGCCAGATTCAGAACACGCGTTAGTAACATTACAATCCAGTGCTAGCACCAACAGATGCTGCCGATCTGCAGGAGAAAGAGAGTTTCTACAGTCAGCTGAACAGCGTACTCGAGAGATTCACTTGGCCTATTTCAACGCAAAGATTTGCTCAAACAACGCGGACCTTGGAACGCCCATGACGCCATGGCCTAGGAGAGATGAGCGAAAACGGGGAGCTGTTCACAGAGTTTCGTGGTCTTTCTCCATACGCCAGCACATAAAGTCACGTGGGTTTCCCGCGATGGCCGAACAGAAAACCAAATCGACCACATCTGCGTCAGCCGAAAATGGCGAAGGAGTTATCTTGATGTACGCAACAAACGCAGTGCTGATATTGCATCCGACCATCGTCTTGGTTTCGCTGAGATACTGAGTTTGCGCGTCGCACGTGTCCAACGACGGGAGGAGAAAATTTGATACCGTTACGACGTCCGCCGATTGTAAAACCCTGAAGTGAAAAGGGACTTTGTCAAACAACTTGCATACTGAGCCTAGGAGTTGCCCCTGGTGAAGCCGTCGAAGAGCAATGGGCAGGCATCAAGAACGCCACCACAACCAGTGACGAAACCCTCGGCAAAGCACGCAGCGGGCGGAGGGAGTGGATATCGGACGAAACTTGGAAGAAGATAGATCGACGAGCGGAGAGAGGCGAAAGCCGGCATTGAGCGAGCGCAATCCAGATCGGCTTTGACAGTTGCCCGTCAACGAAACGTCGAACTGGAGATGGCTGTTAAACGATCTTGTAGGCGGCACAAGAGAGCCTGGACTAACTCCCTACCAGAACAAGGGGAAGCCGCCGCCGCCAATGGTGATATCCATTTGTTGTACGATATTTCTCGCCACCTTAATGGTGCCAGGATGAATACAAAAATGCCGCTGAAGGACAGTGCTGGTCAGCTACTGACTGACCGTACAGAACAGCTTAAGTGATGGACTGAACATTTTGAGCAACTCTTTCGAGTTTCAAATGTCAGAGACCAACAAAACCAACAGCGTATGACGCCTGCAGTTCGTCAATTCATCGCGTCAGGGATAGACCGTATTTCAGCCGAGCTGGTCAAAGCTGATCCATCTTTGTCAACCCAAATAATGTATCAGCTTGTCGGCAATATATGGGTAACCGCAACTTTTCCGGCGGACTGGATGCAGGGCAAATTGCTCAAAGTCTCTAAGAAAGGAGACCTAACTGAATGCGGTAACTGGCGTGGCATCACGTTGCTCTGTATTACTCTCAAAGCACTCTATAAGGTAATCCTGAACCGGATCCAGGGGAAGATTAACACTACTCTCCGGCGGTAGCGAGCTGGATTCCGTGCTGATCGATCATGCGTAGATCATATCCGCATTATACTGGAGCAGATCAACGAAAACCAGGACTCTCTTCTGCTGGTGTACGTTGACTTCGAAAAGGTGTTCGACCGTCTCAACCACGAAAACATCCGGGGCGCACTTAGGCGTTGAGGAGTTCCAGATAAGCTAGTCCATCTCATCGAGCCTCAGTATGAGGCGTTCTCTTGCATGGTTTTGTACAACAGCGTCTTGTCCGACCCCATAAGGGTTACTGCTGGCGTGAGACAGGGCTGCATTTTATCACCGTTTCTGTTTCTCATCGTTATGAATGAGATTAATTGGAGCAATAGATAGTAGACCAAATCGAGGATTGCTTTGGGATCCCCCAACGATGGAGCAGCTAAATGGCCTGGACCTAGCCGAAGATATTGCCTTGCTCGCACAACGCTGAACCGATATGCAGAGCAGATAAACTCTCCGAGAGCTCCCAGGCAGCAGATCTCAGTCAATGTAGCAAAAACTAAGTCTATGGTAGTGAACCCTGACAATCATAACAACTTCACAGTAGCGGAACACCAAATTGAGCAGGTAGACGCCTTTCAATATCTTGGTAGCCAGACAACGCCCGATGGTGGTACCAAGACTGATATAGCCACATGGATTAGAAAGGCCAGGGGTGCCTATGCAGGTCTGCAAAACATTTGGCGCTCAAACCAGATCACTCTACGTACAAAAGCCGGAATTTTTAATTTAAACTTTAAATTCGTTCTGCTGTATGCCTGCGAAACGTGGTGCGCCTCAGCGGAGACAACGCAAAAACTGCAGGTATTTATCAATCGGTGCCTGCCAAGGGCGCTAGCGCTTGGGGGCGCCAAAAATGGCCTGCATTTCAGTAAAACAAACAGCTACGTTCGTACTGCCAGCTCCATCCCGCAGCGAAGAAGTTGGACATGATAAAGCACTTCGTATCCGCCGAATAGAGCCAATCTGGCAATAACAACATCATCCCCCGCGACAAAGGCGAAACCGACGTGAAACGGACGCCTGGTTCCGGCCAACCGACAGTGCCGCGCGACCGTAACGTGCGGCAGAAACTGAAGATGAAGACCGAGAGTAAGGTGGTCTCATGCTTCCGCGTGTTAGACCGGGAAGTCGGAGGAACCGGCTAAATGGTGCAGAAGTATTTGGTCAAAATGGACATTTTTATGCGGAAGCATCAGCCTATGTTGGCTGTGTCTGAGTAGCATGCAATCGCCCAGCGAACGGCTGAAGGTGCTAGTGAAAACATCTTTCCAGCAAAGCACGTAGTCGCGGCTATAATTGTCGACGGAAACTACTTGGGCGGAAATGACTGGCAGAGGACCGACTACAGTAGTCCCCCGAATAAGGCGGTGGGTGGTGGTGTATGCTCACGGCGGTGTCTTAGTTGTCCATTACTAAATATTACTGATTTGGGAAACAAGGAGGCGCCAAATTGAGTTTCCGTCAAGGGCGCCCTCTGCCTGCGATGTATCATTTATGCCTGATGACCTGATAATTGGATATCCATTGAGGAACTTCATCGTCGCTGTCATCAACGGCCGATAGCAACAGAAATCCATGAACGTAGATGGAAGTGGATCGTTCATACCTTGAGGAAAGGAACGAACGAAATCTGCAGAGAAGTACTCGACTGGAATCCGCAAGGACAGCGTAAAAGAGGCAGACCCAAAGGCTTATGGCGACGCAGCTTATCCAACGACTTCCACGCTGTAGACGAGAACCTGGCGACAGGTAAAAGCCATGGTGGGTAACCGTCAACAGTGGAGATCTCTGATTTCATCCCTTTGTTCTGCCGAACCGGCGGACATGGCCACATAAGTAAGTAGGTAAGCTGCCAAGCCATCAAGTGACACATTAGCCATGCCTATAGTGATTTTCGAGCGTACAACCGTCTTGAAATCCGAACAAGTTGTGTTCTTTTGTCAACTTTAAGAAAAATGAAGATGGCCTCCGTATAGATCTATTTTGGACCAACGCTGCTGCATGATAAATATCAGCTCTTTGCAACACACTTCATGCAGGCTTTTAATCAATTTTCTGCTTCCTTGGAATAAATTGCCCAGGGACCGAAACGGCAACATTTTTTCTTTACATTTACCAGCATGCAATGCAATGTCAGACTCTAACCAATACCATCGCTCTGTGACACATTCCAGTGTTACGGAACTCAATTCGCAACCATTTTTACTGTATAAATTGGTTCTTATTTCATCAAATGTTTGGCAAATAGCTTGTAAAATCTGAGACTGAAGGGGACTTTACTTTCCAGTTATGTGCCAGGAATTTAGTTTAATAGAAACTGAACTTGCGAGGTATTCATGGTGTCCCGTAACGCTGGAATGTGTCCTGTACTGTATCTATATCGACAGTGCCTCTCTCTTGCACGTGTCGAGACTAACCCGAATACGTACATGATAATAAGCAAACATTTTCGTATGTCTGCCAACCATTCATACAAAATGTCGTGTAGAAATGACATGCATTTGTCGCTTTTTGCTTACAGTTGTAGTTGGAATAGTATGGAGCAGTGATAGAGAATAAGGTGTATTGGGGACCTTCTTATTTAAAACCGTGTTGTTTGGCGGAAAGCTGTATGTTTGGTTTACGTGCGCCACAGCAAAAGAGAATATAAAAAAGTGTCTCCAAGATTGGTGACATTTTCTCCCCGATATCGAAGAGTGTATGACACGTAGACCAAGAGATGTTTTCGTTGTTCTTGTCACCAACGCAGTACATTTTACATCCCTGAAATTGCCTCCGCTGTTAGATATTCCGAAAGCAGTCGTCAACCTCAACGTTTGACGTTTTTGCAGGTAACGGACGAGTAGCTCGACCTGACGGTATTTCATCTTATATCCTGAAAAACTGCGATACTGTTTTTGCTGGACCTCTTTCACAATTGCTCAATGTTTCAATCTAGCAGTGTAAGTTCCCTGTCCAATGGAAAACGAATTGATGTTCCCTGTACACAAGAAGTGTGATAAGCGGTACGTTGAAAACTATAGAGGAATTAAATCGTTATGTTCTAGCTCTAAAGTGCTCGAGATAATCGTGAATCGTGACCTTTGTTCGCTAACTGTCCATGCTACATTTCCTCAGACCTGCATGGATTTTTTTCCAAAACGTTCAGTCCCTACAAATCTCGTTGATTTAGTCTCGTTCTGCCTGCGCAACATGAACGAAGGAGTGCAAATTGAATTGACCTGAGAGCAGCGTTTGATCGGGTGGATCACAGCATTCTGCTTGCTAAACTAGAGAAACTGGAATTTTCTGCAACGTTATGCAAGTGGCTCCACTCGTACCTAACCCACCGTAGGCTGAGTGTGAAGATCGAGTCCGAGTTTTCCGACTCGTTGTGCAACATCTCTGGCGTACCACAGGGAAGCAACCTTGAACCACTACTTTTTGCTCTTTTCATAAATGAATTATCAGCTCTCCTGCCATCTGGTTGTCGGTCGGTTTTTATGCCGACGGTGTAAAAATCTTTAAAGTAATCAAAATGGATTCCGACTGCATTGAACTGCAACGCCTGGTGGGCTTGATTTTCTGTTTTTGTTTGGAACAGACTTCGCAACCAACTGTTAGAATAGAGGACAATTGCGGTGCTAGTGCTACGACCCTCTTGACTCTTACAGCCTCTTCCAGCTGAAATCGGAACATACAATTACTGACTTTGTTAGACCAACGTCATACTTCGAAGCCGTCTGGAAACATTCTTTATTGTTCCTAAAAGGCTGGATATAATTATGTTGTAAAGGAACAAATCTTCCACACGATTGGGATGAACATCCTCATCGAGCCACAGATGCCAGAATGCTTTTGTTGGATTAACATAATTTTTGATGACAGATTTCAATTCAAAAATCTCCTCAACCAAAGATGTAATGTTGCATTTAATCAACGGAGAAACAATTCCTTAATACACCAAATTTCCAAATTAAAATTAGATTCTGCTTTTTTATGATGTTACGTAAAAACCTGTCCCAAAAAAACACGGCCACTGATGGTCTTATGCAACGACAACATATATACCGAAAGTTATGCTTAAATCATGATTTACGTCGACAGATGGTTCGAGACCACTCGACGCTCGGAGTACCAACGTTGGCCAATAGTTACACCCGCCTCGGAAACACTTAGAACCAATTATAGAACCGTAAAATTATAAATTGTCATAAACTATGAACAGAAAAATATTCCTAGCCATTACAGCATTCGGCACTCGGAACAGTGCTGCTGAATTTCGAGTTTCTTTACGATGTTTATTGTGGCGTAAGCAACTCTGCCGACACCAGCCAGCCAACCAGCCAGCCAGCCGCAGTCCTACCAGCACAGAGGACGGAAAATGTGAATTATAAACAATCGACCGAGAGGATTACCCGTTAGCTTAACCTAATTTCTGGGTGTTCTGGCTGCAGCTTGCCTATCAATGAATCATGCGGAAAAATATCTGTTGTTTTGACAGCGAAAATGCCAAACCCAGCCCGCAAGGAGATGGGCCTGTCAATAGAGCGCGAGCAGATCATTTCGAGTAGGTTTTGTTTCTTCATGATTTTATTTTATGATATTATTTTTTGGAGTGTGGGTGACAGCAACCGTGCAACGGTTTAACAAAAATAAATAGATGGATAAAGGACGGTGTAATCCATTGCGACGTCTTTCGTTATATAATCCATCAAAACATTGCGAAAAAAAACTGAATCTAGTATAAGAACTAGAAAACGTAATTTCATTCGTTTATTGACCAATCAAGTGTAAATTTTATGGCAGAACTTAGCACTGATAAGTTCATGATAAAAATAGGATGCACACAGAGCAAATCGAATGTTAGTTACATCGTATGGCTTTGAATCAATTAAACGAACTGTAAACAAAGACTTTACGTACAGACAGTACTGACTGATTTAGTATTTGTATGAACTAGGATAGGAGAAGTCAGACTCGTGGTGACTGCAGTGACACCCACCTGATGTTTCCTGTTCTAGTGTATCTCTAGACTCATCTGATGCTACTGGTAACCTTCTACCAGTTAATATAACAGTTAATTCAATAAACCAGAATCCTGAACCTGCCATTTACAGGTGACAAACATAAATAATGAATATCAACGATCTTCCAAATGAGGTAGGCAAAAGATTATCGGCAATTTTTTTTTCAAATTTGAAGATTATGTTATCTGCTTTCAGATGTTGGAAAACATTTTTCGGTTTCTTCCGTTTCGAGATCTCAAAATCGCATCCATGGTTTGCACGCAATGGCATCGAACGATATTTTCACGAACGCGCATGCAGAATGTTATTCTAGAACTGATAACAGCTAGATTTAGAAATCTACCGCTCGTTGAACTGGAGATCAGTGAACGAAGTTACCGTAACATAAGAGTACTGTTCAATAGTGTTCAAGCCGATCAGCAGTCACAGTGGTACTTTCTTAAACTTCTTCGAAACTATCGTAACTCAGTACGGCGATTAGACATCGTTTGGAAAATCTATGATAAACCACTAGATTTGGTTCTGTTAGTGAAAATTGCAGAAATGGTTCCAATGCTGCAACAACTTAACATATTTGATCATCAAAACAATGGCTGTGAAGAAAATTCTAACCGATTGACCGGAATACCTCCAATGAAATTTTTGACCAAACTCCGCCTCCCTCGTTGTGTGATGGATGATTTTGGTTTTGATTTGGCACGATTTGCACCAAACACGAAAAACATTGATGTGGATTTTGGCAAAGGACACCCGTGGGAAGCGCTTGGCGCTTTGCAGCGCCAGCTGCTCACGATGTGTATAAAAATGGAATCCAAAGAAAATTTTGTACACTTTTGGACCCTAAACGCTACCAAACTACAAAAACTTCGACTGATTCGACATCAGTGTGAGGAGCTTGGTGAGTCGAATGATTTCGAAGTTGTTGGGGTTCGAACTTTTTTCCTAAACTGTCCGGTACTCACTGTCCTGAAGCTTGATTTGAAAGTCCCATCGGAAGTAGTTCAAATCATTGTTGAAAGCTGCTTACAACTGGAGTCGTTGATGCTGTGTTGCATAGACGATGGCTGGCAAATGTTATCCATCGTATGTAATTTGAAGAACCTAAAAAATCTTTCACTGATAGCGGCAACTTTTCACCCTCTTCTATCAGCTTATCAAACACTTCGTTTGCCAGGGTTGCAGCACATAACACTATGTGCACCGGATTTTTTGGATGTATCACAATTCTTCGAGCAACTGAATCGGGCGGCACCGAACCTAGCTACACTTCAACTAATTCACTACAGCCAAATATGTGACGAAGATTTGAATATAAGGACCCTGCAGGCTTTATTTCAAAGTAGAATGCAAATGTTAAGAAAACTCATCCTGTTCGATTTCGTATGTCGCTTCAATACTGGTAGAAAAGATTTTGTTTCACTGTTGAAAGGGTGTTTAATTTCAGTGTTGTGTATTTCCTTCGCATCTCATTGATCGGCTTAAGCTCTTTCCTCGGCTGAGTGAACTGTGGCTAACTAGCAGGGCACTTTCTCCATACTTTGAACCCGTGACGGTACCGGCAATCCGAAGGCTAGCTGTGGACGCTCCGGTAAGTGTTTCTCTTTTTTCGGAATGTTACAAATTGATAGTGTTCATTTTGCAGTTAAACCAATTTCTGCTCCGTTCGTTGCTGGAAGTTTTCCCATCGTTAACCAGATTGGAAGTATCGGAAGGAAACGGATTTCTTGATGAGAAAAATACGGGACACGCCATCAATTTTTGTAAAAAACGATCATTATTGGAAGACCGTGCTGATTTCTAGACATTCATATCTTGTAGTTCACAGGTCGTGTTGGAAATTCAGAAGAATATCTGTTAGTACGAATGTAGTGCCAGAACGTAAGAGGTTTTAAAAGTAAAACTAATAACCTATATCTGCTGCTGCATCTATTCGAACCACGAATTCGAAGAGCAGGTGGTACAAAAGAAGAGAAATGCTAACTGGAGTCAGCGTTTTGAACTGAGCAGTGTCGCCAGACAAATTCTACACGACGAATCTTCGCTTAGCTATTGTTCAATTTTGTAAGGCATTTAGTCTATTTATCATTTTCCGTTCCACGTTTCGATGAACAGTGTAACTTACAAGTGTGGAGATTCAGCAGTTGCTGATTTTAAAACTTGTTAGCCTCTTGAATACTAAGTTTACATATAATTTGAGCTACAAAGTTGTAGTTGAAAAAATTTCTTAGCCATACAAATAATGAATGTTTTAATCAGTCTCATCTTTTTGTGTTGACTTTTTGTGTTCTTAAAGAGAGTTTTTCAAGTAGACGAAGGAAATGACAGAATAATGTAATGAACGATAGCTGTTTTATAGTATCCTCACGGCGGAATGAGACGTTAAGTTAAAAGAGCGTAAGATTAGATTAAGGGACGGTCACTGAAGCAGCACTTACTAGGTGGATAGACCAAGCTATAACAATGGGAGCCAAATATAAATGGATTCGAACCCAACTTTTTTCTCAGGCCCCATAGTTCTCCGATACTGCGTAACCCTTGAGCCAAACAGGGCTAGTAAAAGGAATCTCTATAAACTGCATTGCTGTATCCCGCAAGCTATACCGGAGATGGCAGACCCATCAGCGGGATGTAGGTATCGCGACCCCGGTGAGGTAGTATACCGAAAACTCAATTACCACGAACAACGAACAAAGATATTCAGGACGGAACAATCGGTATAGGACACGGCAAGGGACAAGGAAACGATTAAGGGATAACGATTGGAAACTTGGTACCTGGAATGTCCGAACTCTCCATGAACCGGCACGGGCTGGCTTGCTTGCTCGAGAGCTGCATCAACTCGAAGTGGAGATCGCTGCTATACAGGAAGTTCGGTGGTCAAATTCCGGAGAAAGGGAGTTCCGTGCAGTAGACCCTATTGCAGGCACTTCTTTCAAGTACTACCACATCTACTACAGTGGCGGTAAGAAAGCTGAACACGGAGTCGGTTTCGTAGTGTTGGGAAAACAAAAGCAACGAGTTATCCGGTGGAGGCCCGTACATGACCGTATCTGCGTGTTGAGGATTAAGGGCAAATGCTTCAACTATAGCCTAATCAACTTATACGCACCGACAAATGATAAATCCGATGATGCTAAAGACGAGTTTTACGACAGACTTAAGAGGACCTATGGAGAGTGGCTAATCTCAAGTTTTTAGTCTTGACCTTGAAATGCGGTCATACATGTATATTAATATTTTTTTTGAAACGATGGTTCTACAATTGATGAAGGGACGGTCTTAGATTACAGCTTGGTTCGACTCATGCACCTTCCAGTATTGGACAAAAGGTAGGAGTCAAAATGACTACTTGTCAAGCATAGCTACCAATACCCCCCCCCTTCCTTTCCGCTCTTCCCCACCTTCACCAAAAAATTTTCATTTCTTTCCCTACCGTCCCTTCATCAATTGTAGAACCATCGTTTCAAAAAAAAATATTACTATGGAGAGTGCCCAAACCACGACGTGAAAATCATCATCGGAGATGCAAACGCGCAGATCAGGAGGGAGGAATTCTTCCGTCCAGTCATTGGAAGACATAGCCTCCATCTGTCGACCAATGATAACGGTCTGAGGCTCATAGATTTTGCCGCGGCCATCTGTAGCACATACTTTCCACGTTTGAATATTCGGAAACAAACCTGGAGGCATCCAAATGGAGACTTTAGTTCTCAGATCGATCATGTCTTGATTGACGGTCGACACTTTTCGTATTTATTTATTTATTTATTTATTTATTTATTTATTTATTTATTTATTTATTTATTCTTCGGATCATCTGACAACAAGGTCTACATGAGATAAAAAAACTACTAACTAACAAATTAAAATGAACTACGATTACGTAAACGACACTTGAACGTTTCACTGCTAATATTTAAATCAAACAAGTAGAACGCAGAGTTAAAAACTGCACACATAGCGGTAACAGGTTCATTTTGCCCATATAATGTCCGATGAAATGGAATTCTGAGGAAGTCAGTAGAACGAAGAACTCTCGAGGGCGCGTTCATATTGACCCTTGCCAGAATCCAAGGGGCATCAATTCTTCCACATAAAATATTTCCAACAAATACAGCACGCATATCATCCCTTCTCTTTTCCAATGTGTCCATGTCCAGCAGCTTACACCTGTGTTCATATGGAGGAAGTTCGACTGGATCCGTCCAGGGCAGATCCCGAAGCGCGTATCTGATAAACCTTTTTTGTACAGATTCGATCCGTGCAGTCCAAAGGCCGGTGTAAGGGCTCCAGACAACAGCTGCCGTCTCCAATGATGAGCGTACAAGTGCATAATACAAGGCTCTTAGGCAGTATGGATCACGAAACTCTCTTGCAATTTTCATTATGAACCCCAGGTTCTTGTTTGCTTTGGAAATGATGCTACTGTAATGGTCCTGAAATGTAAGCTCGGTATCCAACAGAACACCAAGATCCTTGACGACAGTTACGCGTTCAATATTCTGGCCGTTTATGGAATAACTGTATTGGATTGGAGCCTTCTGTCGGCTGTAGCTGATTACAGAGCACTTGGAGACACTGATACTGAGCCGGTTACATACACACCAACCATAAAACAAATCGATTAGCTTCTGTAATTCGATGCAATCAGCGATTGACCGAACTGCAAGGTAGATTTTGAGGTCATCAGCATACACGATTCTGCATCCTGATGCATCCTGGATGCATCCTGCATCCTGTATGTTATCGATGTACGGTCTTTTCGTAGACCAAATATCGACTCTGACCACTATCTCGTAGTGAGTAAGATTCGCGCAAGGCTGTCGAACACGGCGAAAGCTCGCACTGAGAGGACGCTGCGTTTCAACATCCAGCGGTTAACGGCAGACGGCGTAGCAGTGGAGTACGCCAGGAAGCTTGACCAGCGAATCGCTGAACAGCAGGTAGAAGAAGAAGATATAAATGGGCTGTGGATGTTCCCATGGTGCCATCCAAACAGCAGCGAGAGAGGTGGTAGGCACGACGCGTGGAAGACAGCGTAACAGCTGGTTTGATGCAGAATGCCAGAGAGTGACAGATGAAAAGAACCAGGCCAGGAGTCGCATGCTCACTGCGGCAACGCGCCAAAACAGAGAGAGATACAGAGAGACTAGAGCTGCGGAAAAAAGAATCCTTCGTCTAAAGAAACGCGAGTACGAAGAGCACGTGCTCACCGGTGTAGAGGAGCGATACGCTAGCAACGACACAAGGAGTTCCTATAAAATGGTGAGATGCAGGAATTTTGCCATGCCTGTGATGTGCAATGATAGTGCTGGCAACCGGCTTACCGACAAAACGGCGGTAGCAGCCAGGTGGAAGGAGCACTTTCAGACTCTATTGAATGGAGAGGTAAATGCGGAGATCAGCAGGGGCAGGATAGAAATTGTAAGCGATGGTCAAGCTGTGGAGCCACCAACACAGCAGGAGGTTAAAAAACCAAACAGTGAGCTGAGAAACGGTAAGGCTGCTGGGAAGGACGGTATCTTGGTTGAACTTCTAGAAGCGGGGAGCGAGCGGCTATACGAAGCAATCCACCGGATCATTGTCAGGATCTAGGAGGAAGAACAAATGCCGGAGGAGTGGTTGGATGGCCTCATTTGCCCAATTTTCAAAAAGGGAAATCGAATGGAGTGTAAAAACTATCGAGGAATTACATTGCTCAATTCTGCCTACAAGGTGCTTTCCCGTATCCTGTCCTGCAGACTGAGACCGTTAGCGGAGTCCTTCGTCGGCGAGTACCAAGCGGAAAAGTGGTTGGCAGGCATCATATGCCCCATTTTCAAAAAAGGACATCGACTCGAAAACTATCGAGGCATTTCATTGCTCAATTCTGGCTAGAAGTTGCTTCCCCGTATCCTGTACCGTAGACAGAAACCGTTAGTGGAATCCATCGTGAACGAGTATTCAGCTGGTTTTCGTGAGGGTCGCTCCACGTCAGTCCAGGTTCACGCTTCACGTCAAGCGTCAGTTACTAGACAAGTTCCGGGAGTACAACTTGCAGACTCGTCATCTGATTGTGAACTTTAAGGCGGCGAACGATTCAATCAAACGAAATGAGCAGAATGTGGCAGATAATGCTAGAACATGATTTTTCGATGAAACCGACGAAATTACGCCGATTCGCGCGACACTGGATGAGTTAAAATCATGCGCCAGGATAGCTGGTGAGACCTTGTTGAATGGACTGAAGCAAGCAGATGTACTCTGTAACCTGCTATTCAACATTGCTTTGGAAGGTGCAATACAAAGAGCAAACGTGGAAAGAGTCCCGTTTTCACGAAACCTGACATGTTTTTGGTTTTGCGAATGACATCAAATATCATCGGAAACAATCGCAGAGCAGTGGAAGAGGCTATTAGGCGAGATTGGGACTTACCATTAATACCGCCAAAACAAAGTACCTGGTTGCTGGCGGAGAACGTGTGACTCCAAACAGTATTCGTGCGAAAGTGGATCTGGATGGGGTGCGATATGAAGTAGATGAGTAATTCATATACCTTGGAACGCTCGTGACATGTGACAGCGATATAAGCCGCGAAGTGAAACAACGAATTGTAGTCGCGAATCGGGCGTTCTATGGATTACGTAGCCACTTGAAGTTCTGTAGTTTGCATAAAACTGGCGCTACCGAACACTAATCCTCCCGGTGACTCTGAATAGACATGAATCAAGGACTTTTCGGATGGCGTTATAAAATTAACTAAGACAGCTAATTGAGTGTGATAAATTTCCCATGGAAGGTAATTATATTAGCTTACTTGAAAAAAAAATCTACAGTTCGAACTCAGCTATCAGTCGAACTCTAGGCGAAAACAACTCTAGGCGAAGCTACTCCGTTCAGAAGTGTGCGCGTTCAAAGAACGGTACCCCGCCGTGTCTAAAACCGACACCATGCGGCATTTTGTGGACGCCGGATACACCCGTTCCGGCATCTATAACATCTTGGCACTATTGAACAATAATCAGAGTATCGAAAGAAAGCCCGGTTCCGGACGGCCGACGACCCTGAGCGACAAGAAGCTCCAAAGGATGCCGAAGAGGAAGACCGAGGGGAAAGTGGCTACATCGCTGTGTGCGCTTGGCCGGGAGGTCGGTGCAACCGGCCAAACAGTGAAAAAGTACTTAAGTAAAAAGACAAACATGGACATACACGTCAGAAAGCAGCAGTCCCGTCCACTGGTCTTGAAACTGCAGGCAATGGCGCAGAGGCACCGGCTAAATAAGATGGTCAAGACGATTTTCCCGTCGCGACGTGGCGGTGACGATGGACGACGAGACCTAGGGCGCAGATTTTTTCTGCAAGTAAGCTACTATAATTACCTTCCATCGGAAATTTACCAGACTCAGTAGTTTTTTTAATCTCCATCCGAAAAAAGTTCATTTTTTAATACATACGTTGGGTCGGTTCTAACCTGAGGTAGTATTTCTTCAACGACTGTAATGTTGACTGTTTTACCTGTAGAGTTCTGTTTTGCAAGGTAATCCCTGTTGGCAGGTTGGATCTTGAATTAGCTGAGCGCCATTTTGAATCTTGTTTCGCTAGGAAATGTGTTTCCATCCTCGCTTAGCAGTACTCTCTGTCGTTCCGTAACTTGCTGCTTCACCCAACATCGGGTTCAGTTCAGAACATTCTTCGACCGAGTTTAGATATTTCGCTCTTTGACCGATTTTTGCACCTGAACGAAATAATTTGGTAGAAAAAGGTCGTTTCCAGCTTGCCACGCGCTCACGTAAACGATGCGACACTAAAGGCCCTCGCAGAATTAGTACTTTATGGTAGCGATTGCGTAGATTTGACAGATTATCTGTCAAATTGTATGGGTGAACTGTCAATTTAACGCATACGCAACCGCAAAGTACCAATTCTGCGCGGGCCTTAATCCGCACAGAGTTGAATAGATTCTACAGGTGAACGAAGTGATAACAATACATCACAACACCCGCTGACACGGGTATTCCAATACCCCTCACCACAAAAACGATCCGACTCTCTAAAATGGCCGACTACCTGCATACGCTACCGCTCAACAATATTCAAACAAAAAAATGTAATCACACTTCAGGAGCTCTCCGTATATCATATATTTCGACATTTGAACGATTCTGCGAATTCCGCGAACGACGATATCTATACCTATAAAAATGGATTTCTGTCTGTCCCTATGTTCCTTTTAGAATCGAAAACTGCTAAACCGATCGGCGTGAAAATTTGCATGTAGGGGTTTTTGGGGCTAGGGAAGGTTCTCTCGATGGCAAAAGACCCCTCGCCCCACTAAGAGGGGGGGCTCCCATACAAATCTATGCCTATAAAAATGGATTTCTGTCTGCTCTATGTTCCTTATAGAATCGAAAACTACTGAACCGATCGGAGTGAAAAGAGGTTTTTGGGGCTAGGTAAGGTTCTTATGATGGTTAAAGATCCCTCTCCCCACTAAGAGGGGGGGGGGGGGCTGCCATACAAACCTTATCCCTATAAAAATGGATTTCTGTCTGTCTGCCAGAATGTTCCTTATAGAATCGAAATACAAATTTCCTCATAACTCCAGAACTAATCAAGCAAATGGAACAAAATATGACATGTGGGTGTTTTTGGAGACAAGAATTTTATCTATGGTGAATTGAAACCTTTCCCCGCGATAGGAGGAGGGCTCCTATACAAATGAAGTACAAGTTTCTTCATAACTCGAGAAGTAATCAAGCAAGTGGAAGCAAATTTGTATATTAAAACACCCATGAACGCCCCAGAAACTTGCAAAACTCAAGATTGTGACAAAGGTCATCCGAGATTCACGATTTATGTACAACACAGTTTAATTTGTGGCAATACGAAGTTTGTCGGGTCAGCTAGCCTGCTTATAAAAACAAAAACGCGACGCACAATTTTGCACATCCGATCACTTCAACTTGGAGTTAACTCCAAGAAACCGTTCGTAAGCACATGCTAGACCCGTGAACCGTAGTTAAAACAATAGGCATTTGTTAATGCTTATAGAGCTTTCTGACAACTTAAGCACCCACACTAGCAAACACGAAATACGCGTGTATATACATGATATTTGACTCATTTTGGGGAAGAGCTGATGCCTGTTTGGATCATTTTCAAGCACCAACACACACATAAATGGGAATGTCTATTATCGGCATTACTGTCAAAGCGACTACTGCAAAATATTAGCCAATATGATTCACGACTCGTCGAATGAAAATTAGCAATTAATTAGATAGTTCGAAATCACCATTTCACCACAAAAATATTTAGTTTCAAAAGCACTCGCCGCCGCGAGTAGTAAAAGTGGCTGCCAAAAATCAAAATGTAAACAAACAGAGAAGTGTTGCGAGTTTTTACGGAACGTTTCTTTTTCGTTTTTGTGATTAGAAATTAGATGGTTTTGTTGAATATAGATTGCCTGACATAAGGCCAATAAAACTCTGGTCACTCTATCTCAGTTCATTATCTTTGGGAAGGTGAAATGTAAAAATGATCACCTTTGGTTAAAATATCTTGATCATAATGAGCAAAGAAAGAAATGGAACCTATTGTGCTGTGTAAACATTACTTGTTTGTAGGTAAGTAATATTTCAGTATATATTTTAGATATCTTCCCGCTATACAGGCCAGAGTGGCCTTTCAATTGCTGCTCGGGCAAAAGAAAAAAAAACACTGTTTATTTCTCTTAAGCGTGACGCCAATACCGCTGCGCAGAGAGCGGTAAGATTTGGCACTCTGCTCACCAGCACCACACCAGCAGCGAGCGGAGCGCCAGGCAGCGGAGCAGTAGCGCACCAATACCAAGCACCATTTTGGACTCGGATAATTTGCTGCGCCCCAAGCCGGCAAAACAAATCTTCCGGAGGATAGTTCGTTCACATGTGTGTGTTTATGTGATGCGTGTGTGTTTAAAATTGAATTGGTGGCGCAACAGCGGCGCAAGCTAAAATTAACCGCGCAGATACTAAATTTGGAAATGTTTTGCGAATTCACCATTCACCATGCGCTTCCACCGAGTTTGAAGCGCGCGGTTGTGTGTGCGAATTTTGATGGCAGGCATGTGCTTGGCTGTGGTATAGAAGTCGCGAAGTTCTGCTCACATGGAAAACTGTGCCATAGGCCAGCAACCAAGACGAGCAACTGCCGCGAACTGGCAGTTCCTGTCCTGCATCAACAAAACTGGAGTACGAGCGTATAAGGAAGTATGTAATGGAAAGTCACCTATTAGACTAAGAGAAAGAAAAAAGTACTCGAATGGGTTATTGGCTTAGAAAGTCCAAAAATAATAGATGAACGCACCATCTGAACAAGCAAACGGAATTTTCCGTGCTGCATTCGTGTGAGTATTATTTATTACACAGTTTGTTTCGATGTACAAATTGGGTTGACCCACCGTGGCAAATAAATATTTCACACGTAAGTTGAGTGACTTTTCTGTTTCTCGAATATTTATTGTTCCCTTTTTTGTGGCTGTTATTATTATTTGAGTAACACTTTTCATTTGTTAATTTCCAACATAAAGATAATAACTTACTTTTTAAGTTGAGTTAATTTATATCGTTATATGTCACCCAATTCATCCTATTCTTACGAATTGTTATGATCGTCCGTAATTGAGACATCGTCATTATCATAACGCCAACGGCCGGCGGCGTTGCAAAGCAGCTACCAACCAATTCCGATTTTCTAACGGATTACATAAAAACAGTAGATGAGGTCTATTTTTATCTTCACACCCGCCTATGACGATATGGCGGGATTATACTGACTGCACGTAGTGAGCGACGGCTGGGTAAACCGATTCGATTTTACCTCAAAAATTTTTCAATAAATTCGCTAGTCAATTAATACTAAATACTCGACAATCGTTTTGTAGCGCACCGGTTAGATAAACCAACGCACAGTCTAAATTTATAGAAACCAAACAACGTTCAAACCTAATTGCAAACTAAGTTGCTTTCGATATATGCAAATAAATTGACTATAATTTTTCAACTGTGCAAAGATCGTGAACCAGACGAAATACATGAAAAAATGAAAATTGAAAAAAAAGCAGACACTTGAAATTTTTTTCTTCATCAGCTCGCGTGGTGCAAGATACTAAATATGGCTGACTGATTCTGGCTAAATAATAATTTTATAGCCAATCAAAACATGTTTCATAAAACTGTTCCAGCTTCCGTTACGAAATTGACGTATGGTCGATGAAAGTTAGTAAATAAACATAACACACACATACACAGTAGTTAATTCACCCATTCCCTCATTACCGGAAGCTTTGGTTTTGTTCCATTCTGACACTAATCTTTCTTAGATATAGATAGGTATGTACCATATGTCAGTCTTCTACTAAGCGTGCGCAGTTTGTTGGTTCAGTCAAGTACGACTACAACCCATTTCAAAGTCAAGGGATGTTGGTTTGGTTGGGTTATTCTCTTTATTTTTTCGACGTATTTCGGGAAATCATCTTCAAGGTAAACTAAACAGTCGTCAGTCCCGTTAGGTTGGTAACGCTTCTCTGCTGCCATGTCATGTGTCAGTGATGGATTGCCCTTAGTAGTAGTACCTACCACTGAAAGACTGTGAAAACGACGCAAATATTCACTAGACGAATTGATTCCAATAGCCAGATTTGTGGAACCGTTTTAGTGCTGTTAATGTAAATAGCGTGTTTGTTGGCTTCCATTAAGGCCTAAGCTTGGAAGTAATTTCAAAAGCACATAAATGTCAAGAGAAAATAATGTGTTTATTACGGTTGATGATAGCACTGGTGGTGTTTATTACACTTCCAATAAATTTTTGCATTGGTCCTAACAGTTCATCGGCAAACTGCTATTGAGCCGAATATAAACTATCCTATCCGTTTTTATGCGACTTAACAGTCTGTTTTAGAAAATAGTCTGTTTTACAAAATATCACTTAGCGCACGTTAGTGAAACGTCCTAGATGAACGACAAAAAAGATTTTCGGGTATTTGAAATCAGAAATTGCTCATGAAAATTCTGGCTTTAGTTTTCAAAAGGTCGCATAATGTATGTGAAAGGGTTGATTATGCGACTTTCTGAAAACTAAAGCCAGAATTCAAATTAGAGCGTTGCCCGTTAACGACGATGTTTCATCTCAAAACAAGTGAAACGGGCAGCACTGGTCGATCAACTGGTTTTAAATGTAAACAAAGCGGGATCTAAGCTAGGGAAGTCAATCATTTCGTTCAGCGTAGAAATAAAACAGTCAGTAAACAGTAAACTTTTCCGCTGCTGTAACGGCTTGATGAATCAGGCCAAAACTTTATATGGAAGAATACGCTTTTCCAGGTACTCCTACTTATACATTTTGGAATCCATTAAGTCGTGACAAATCAACGAAATCTGGGTTTTGTGTCCACAGCCTTACCAGATTATAAACTTTATTGTGAATTTACCGGTAAAAACGAGTTTGAGCTTACTAGCGACATCACCTCGACCGATGGTTTTAAAGAACTTTTGTCCGGAAAGCTGCCCGTAATCCATCTTCACTTACGTTTCGTCATCCATGAGGATGCATCTTTCGTACTTCGTTACAACCTCATAGTACAAATTCGAGGCACGTCTCTGTTGGCCACTAGATTCTGCTATCCTGTTTGGTTGCTTACTGACTCGAAAAGATGGAAATCCTTCTCACCGTTGTAATCCTTCTGACGGTGCTTTGGCTGGCATTGAATTTCTTGGCGATATCGTATAATTGTTCTCGATTCCTTCAAATGAAACTTCCGATCCATAGTTTCACTACGATGCTAGTTCTACTGCGAAGCTTAATCTATTGATCTTGCCGATCAATAGTATGACACTTAGGCACATGTTTGAGAACGCTGCACACGGTCTACACGTCAAATTTCAACGATTTCGCGATTTATGAACCTAACCGACGACGCGTTTCATCATATATAACTTCTTTTAAACAAAATTAATAATGACGAACTTTTCAGCACGGAAAGAGGAGCACATTTCAACACAAACTGCTATCAAAACATTCTAAATCCGATTTTTAGGAGCTCTGTAGTAAAATAGGCAGTGCCTCCCGATATTGAATGGCTCAAGCTTTTCGAGCAACCTTAATGGAGATCGGGTTACCAACCTTGGTGGAAACCAAGGTCGTGTGCTGATAAAATAGGAGCAGCTCTTTTGCGCTTCGTTGATTTCCGGTGAGACGCAGGACTGCGGTGACTTGCGTATGGTGTTTCTTTTGACGTAGGACTGCCTGTCTCAGGAAAGTAGCTGGTAGGGGAACTGTGGGTAAGACGAACAGGTTAAGAAGAACAGCTAATATAATACAAAGAACTTATGATTTATAAAACCTAAATACAGTTTACTTCAGTTCAACATATTGTTTTCAAAAGAAGCTAGTGAAATATTTAACAAAAAATGTTTTTCAATGTGTATTTTGAGTTTTAAAAATGGTCCGAAAAAGTGAACTTTTTTATTGCTGCGGGTGAAACGGACAATGTGTGGGGGTAAGATGGACAGGTATTGTGAATCGCCCCAACTGAGCGCATATTATTATTTTTGACCCTTAACAAATTGAATACGTAAAATATGGTGGTGTAGCGTGCAAAAAATGAAGGGGGCAGTCCACCCCCTCCCACTAGAGGCAGCCAATATAAAGTTGTTTAGCAGCGGCAATATGAACAAGCATTCCAAAAACTGTTTCATGCCTGGCCGCTGCTGATTTGTTTGAAGTTCGCGTTTTCCGGTTAAGTTTTCATTTAAATGCTTGAGATATCACTAAGAAGTAAAATCAACAATTTTAATCTAATATGTTCACTGACCATCTTACCCACACTAGCAGTTGTCCATTTCACCCCATCATTATACATTTTTTTAAAGCGTTCACAATTTTTCATACGCAAATGAAATTACGTATTATTTCAATGCAGACGTTACTTGAAAAGGTATTAAATCGAAATACTTCATGCTATGGGCAACATTTTGGTATTAAACCACTAAAAAAGCTTAATTCCGACGGAAAAAAAGTTACATCCAAACGCAGAATCATGTCCAATTTTTAGTTTTTTTGTACTTTATCGAAATTGGAAAGTTTTAAATGATGATTGAAACGTTCAGACATCATGAGATAGCAAGCTGGTTGGATTCCCATCAAAACATTTACGAATTTTAATGCTTAACTGGTAGAATCAACCACCTGTCCGTCTTACCCACCCTGTTCGTCTTACCCACAGTTCCCCTACAGGGAGTAATTTCAAAAACTCGAAAAATGCGAGCGTCACGAAAAAATGAAAGATTTTGAACGCTAATGACACATTCCACGCACTTGTACACCAAGAAATCGGTATTTAAAACTGCATATTTCAACTCATAACTGCTGAACATTTTCAAATTGTCAAGTATTGTCGAATTGTAGCCTCCTTCGTAGTCGTACGTAATATGACGAAAAAGTGAAGAAAAGATGATAAAAATATGATAAAAAGTTAGTCAAAAGACGACCAAAAGAACACACGACAAAAAACCTCAAACAGCGTTAAAACGCGAGAAAACATGCAAAACGGGCGATGAAAAGAGAGCGGGCAAACGTCAGAAAGACAAGGAAAGAAACAATGTAAAAGCAGTAAAAAGACACTGAAAAAATAGCAAAACAGTGATTGTTTGGATTCAATATTTCTTCCTAGCGGTCGAACCCTCTTGTACCGAATGGGTAATTTTCCCAACCTTTACACATACGACCGTATTCGTTCTGTACTGTAACAAGAGAGATGATTTCATTCGAAATATACCGCCATTGCGCACTGACGTGTTAAAACTAATCCCGCTCAATAAATGAAAAAAGTAAGGTGAAGTGCCTTGTTTCACTAAGTTATATCGCCGAAATTCGCCGCACCACCAAATCAAAAGAGACACCAAAAGCTGCAACGAGAAAGTCGAAAAAGAGCAGCATACCGCCGAAAACAGCGTCAAAAATTAAGGAAATACTATAAAAAGATCATAAAAGACCAAGAAATGGGTACGACTACAAAGAAAAGACAGCAAAGAGAGGATATAAGGTAAAAGGTGTCGAAAATACGATAAAAAGGATAAAATGAATTAGTAAAGATGAAGAAAACTTGATGACAAGTTGATGAAAAGACGAAATGCAATGAAAAGACACCGTAAAAACGGTAAAGAAGCTACAAAAATATTAAAAAAAGACACTAAAACAAGGCTATATAAATAGCAGTAAAACTGGCGATGGTGAAAACAGCAATAAAGAATGTTAAAAAAAACTGCAAATGACAATAAAAAGTCGCCATCAAGAGCAACAACGTTACAAAAGAAAATAGAAAATAACAGCTAATCGCTGAAAAGTGATGGTAAAAAAACGATAAAAATCGAAACCAGAGAACGACACTATACACATATAGAAATTACGAGAAATTAAAAACAAAAGACAAAAAACTAGAAAAGAAAATGAAAGTTGTAAAACGAAAAAATCAAGAACGAAACATCGCAAGTAACATTTGAAGTTTTATTATGCATTTATAACAGTTTTAGTGATTAAAACTGGCCATGAAAACTGCAATAAGAGTGTCATAAAACTGAAAATATTACATGGGATAAGAGTAAGGGTAATTGAATAATTAAAGTCTAATCTCAAATGTTGAAATTTGATTCAAAAAAGTACTAATTTTCTTCAAATGAAGCATAAATGTCGGTTGAACATTTTATTTAACCTAAAATTGGATTAAATTTCGCTTCTTCATAATTTTCAAACCAAATCCATGACCTTTGCTTCGGTTTATCACCGATGATAAAACTACAGATTTTTTATGCAAATTCTGACAACGCTGCCGCTGCGAGTGCTTGGCGCTTTTGAGAGACGACTGGTAAGATCAATCTTCGGCGGCGAACAGTACAACGGAGTATGAAGGCCGAGAATGAACCGTGCATTCGCGCAACTCCACTCCTTGAAAGGTGGCTGAAACTGGACGAATACAGTAGACAGGGCATATTGCAAAATGCCTCAAATTTGGTAGGGAAATAGGCGATCATCAGCACAGCAAGCAAGATGATTATACCCGGGGAGTGAGATATGTCAGTGAGTATACGGATTTGTTCAAGGGATTGGTGAGTGGCAACCAACAATGGATAAATTGGAGGAATTTAGTTCATCAGGCTATGTCATGGGACAAAAAAAATTAAAAAATTAAACAAAAAGGTAATATCAGCATACCATTTTAGGGGATGGTTTTCTTTTAGGACACCAACATAATTGTCACGTGATTGGAAGGAAAACTCTGTCTCTTTTTCGACGTATATGGAGCTGAATTTACCAATATGTTGAAAATCAGACCACCCAAGCAACCATCTGAGTTCTATTGTACTCTTATGATGGTCTTCAAGACCAATTTCGGTCTTAAATACCATCATAAGAGTGTAATGAAACCCAAATTGTTACTTGGGTAACCCTGTTGCGTACAGAAAGAATTTAACAGCGCAATCAGTTGATTTGCCAGCAGGCAGCAACCATGACGAATACAGTCGAGTGACTACGCTCGATGCTTTGTTCGTACTGTTAGATTCAGCCCGGCACGAAGTGGTTGACAGATGGAAGTAGTTCTTCGATGAGCATCTTAACGATGATCCAACAAAAGGAGATGCCACGGTAGTTAACCTAGGAGCGCCTACAAACGATAATAGCGTACCGTCTCCCGATCTCTAAGAGATCCGACGAGAAATCGGTCAGCTGAAGAATAATAGATCCTCCGGAAATGACGAACTCCCGGCAGAACTCTACAAAAATGGCCAAGAACTGCTAGCAACTGCACTTCACTGGATAATTTCAAGGATTCAGGAAAAGGAGAAACTACCGGAGGAGTTATGGCAGCTAATGCACTATTACGGTTTTTCGGACAAACGGAGCGAGTGATGTGTTATATGCGCGTTTCGTGGCACTCTCGAATTCTTTTGAATCGTGTAAAGGATTGCGGCAAGGAGATGGATTGTAATGTTGCGAATCGAGCGAGAAATCAACGCTCCTTGCTCACACGCGAGTGAATTTGAAAAAAACATACCATTCAATGCTTACACCTTGCACGCTGGCGTAAAAAAAACGGCCTCCGTTGCTGTGTGAAAGCATTCTGCTACCTCACACTCGCGCACGCACATCCTTACATCGTCTTCCTGCGTAGCTTATTCGCGAGTCAAATAACTCTTGAGCAATAAGCTGCCCGTGGCGCACTGGGATACAAATTCTGCATTACTTTTTCTTTTCTTCTTCATCTTCGCCCTCGATTCTACTCACGGGCGGGCGTGTGAGCCCTTGCGAGTAATCGGAATCAGCAGCTCGAGCTGCAACGACGAACGACAAGCGACGACTACAGCTGTTAGCTAAACACACCCTCTCAAAAACTCGTTGCAGTGCATGAATAAATTACACTGGGAGCCCGAGAGATGCGCTTATGCTCCCGAAAGAATGATACGAAAGAATTTATTTACCAAATTTTACCACACGAGTGTGGGCTTCGCAACACTGATGGACTGTTCTGTATGTTATTGAAGGTATGACCTGGTGAGCAAGCATCGAAACGAGAGGAACGATCTTCAGCAAGACTAGCCAACTCCTAGCCTTCACAGACAATTTCGACATCATTACTAGAAACCTTGGGACAGCGGAGGCAATCTACGCCAGGCTAAACACGGAGGCTAGTAGAATCAATGTGATACACACAGGTGTGGCAATGTTCGTTAAGTGGTGTTAGTGCAATGAAGACATTTCATCATGGTGTGGGTGGAATCGTAAGTCACGATGAAGTGTGACGTCAAACTCCAAAAACAAACCCCATTGTCCGAAGCGGTTTGTTTTTGTAGTTTGACGTCTTTTCTGATTTTTCGCTACTAATACCATCAAATGTCTTCATCTGTCACACCTTTTCAAACCTCATTGTAGTAGAATTAGGTTAAAATATAATATAATTTGATCTAGTTTATATCAAGATGTGTCACGAAAACCAGAATTCGGCCCTGCTTTATAACCAAAATGTAATAACACATGTTGTAAGTAACAGAACGAAACAGAATCATTCAAAAACAAAAATTCAAAAATGTTTGTTAGAATCATCTGATCGGGTAGCAGAGAGTGGCATAAGTGTATGAACCACGAGTTGCAGGCACTACTTGGAGAGATTCCCATTGTACACCTGGCAAAAGTTGAGGGACTACGGTAGGTCGGTCGCGTCGCAAGGATGCGCAAGAGTGTAAGACTAAGCAAGGAATAGAGTTTGACCAGGTCGAAACCGAATTGCGTGTGTCAAGACGCTGAACGGATTGGCGACTAGTAGCTTAGGACCGAGCAGAGTGGAGACGAATTCCTTATAAGGCAAGAGCCACTCCGGCTCTCTGCTGGTAGAAGAAGAAGATCCAGCCGGAGCAAAGAAAATGGGCACCATAAGACACTCAGTGTCTGTCAGATATAGGCAATCTGGTATATTTACAACGTCCTCTCCCTTTTGGAGAAAGACAAGAACATCAGATGGAAGCCTGGTTCCGGAAGCCCGATGGTGCAGCGCGACTGTAAAGTATGTACGTTGAAAGTAAAGTAAAGTAAAGTAAGCTGAAGAAAAAGACCGAAAACCAGGTGGCCGTATCGTTCCGCATTGTTCGGCCTAGAGGTCGGAGCAATTGGTCGAACGGTGGAGAAGCACCTGGTCAAAATGGACATTATTACGCGGAAGGATCAGTCGAGACCAGCCGTCACTGAGCAGCAGACGTCCTCCCAGAAGGAGATGACGTCAAATATATCTCCGACCACAATTTTCTGAAGAAGGTCCTTCTATGGCTGACGATCAACGAGAAGGGAATGTCCAAGCCACTGTTCTTTCCTTCGAGGTTTGTGGTGAACGGGGAGATTACAGTACGAAGCACATACTGGAAGTTTCATCAAGAAGTACTGCGCAACGGAGAGCGCTTCGGCCTATTATACCAAGAGAACACTGGAAGTGATGGACCTAAGATGCTAAAGATAAACGTCCTACCGGAGACCGCTAAGCCTCCCGATAGAAAGTTTTTGAGCGAACCTCCAACGGAGTATGTACTCCAATAATTTCGTTGCTGGAACGCAACGAAGCAGCTGATCGCCAAGGCCATGAAACAGCTGAAAAGCGTGTCGACATCCATCTTTTCATCGGTAATGGGTAAGGTTCCGATTATCTACCGTAAGGTCGCGTGGCAGGGCGTTAAAGCATTTTGGCAGAAGGCTTAATAAACATTGGTTGTAAGGAGACGCATGGTAAATACAATTCGATTGACGCTCACGAAATTACCACCAGAATTATGACTATTTCACATTTTTTAAACCAAGCTTAACAATTGTATGCACCAGATATTACTGGGTTAAAATCTAGCTGATTGTGACTGCATGTCACACAGGCTGAGCAAGTTTGCAGAGCGCGCCTGGTGCAAATTGTCCGATAAACGGCATCCGTCGTACTATGCGCTGCGCACACCCCAATTCACCCGTTTTCGGCAACTTGAAACAGCGAACGGCGCGGCGGCGACTTGAGTCCAAGGTCTAACGAGCTCAGCTCGACCACCTACACACAACGCGATGTCCGTTTCGCTTCGTTCTGAAGCGGCGGCGGCGGCGTCGTCCGTCAGTCACCAGCGCCCGAACTTCCCCTTGCGCTCGCCTGCCTGCAAGTGGAAAACAATGTTTGCCGCCGAATTTATTTCCTACCAAACACCTGTCGCCTGAATTTTTGATCACTCAACTTTATTCGCTCTCACACCATCTGGCGTAATTATCCGTCGTCCGGTGGAACTCTTTCTCATCAAACAATTTAAGTGCGCGTGTATGTCAAAACAGTGCGGTCGTTCAGTGTGGCGATTTGGCGGACTGCGCAGGTGCGAAGGTGAACCAATTTTGACGTCACCGTTCAATTCATACAAGTACAAGTCGGCCAATGTAAACATTGCAGCGTAAAGTACGGTCTTTGCACGAAAGGATTAATTCTGCACTTTTTAAAATATCTGCTATTTTCATTGCGTACGCTAAAATCTAGGTTACGCTGCCAAAATACAATCGTGCTTACGTGTTTTTAAATCAATCACATGTTGCAAATTTGTCAGAATAGTACGGCTACCCGTCATTTTTTCTTCTGACACCTGTAAAAGTGTGACCGAAATATTAGTTCCGTCTGTCATGCGTTGTGTTCGACGTACTTTCACCTGCGATAGCTAAAAACGCTGTCTTTCTACTTGACTCGTTGATTTCCAAGTTGACAAGTATACAGTAAGAATCGGTTATACGCAGTTATAAACAATCTAAACGGTGTCAACTTGTTTGTGGAATCAAAAACTTTGAACATACTTTAAATCTTCGATGCACGTTCCGTGCCGTATGCGTTGAACGAGTTAGCCCGATCTGTCGTCGTGCAGAATTTATTAAAAAAAAACGGAATATCAGATTAGCACATGCACAGTATTAATTAAATATCGTAGTAATGTACCGTACTTAGTCAAATGGAGCGGAAAAAAATTTACTAATTATTCGCATCTTTATTAGACTAAAAAGCATCAAGGATCTCCATCGAGTTGGAATGAATGGTGTCGCGTGACTATAAACGGATAGTTGGCACCAAGTTTTGAAATTCATTTATGAAAATGCATTCTGTAGAACAGCTGAAGGGAATAATTGGACTACGTCTTACGAAAAAAACTAAAAATACACGCGTCACGAAAAGTAGTTACGTTTTTTACACTTTTTTTTTTACAGATGGTTGCAAATCTCTAGGACCTTTCCTTACAAAGTTATCACTTATTTAAGCTTTATTTTTCCTTAACTTCTTGAGCCAAAAGCGATAACTTTGTAAGGAAAGGTCCTAGATATTTGCAATCTTCTGCAAAAACGTGAATTTTGAGTCCTTCAATAATCGCCTAGAACAATATATTCTTGTAAAATGCAATCAACATAAGCTAAGTATGAAAAGCTGATTTTCAAAGAATTTCCAAAGAAAATGCTCTATAGCTCTGCACTCCATAGAGATAGGAATGTCATTTCATTAGCAAAGTTATTTGTCTTTATATTTTCCATAACTTTGTCGAAGAAACCATGTGTCTATCTACCCGAGCAGGAGCGAAGAGCAAAATAATATAAAAACAATATCAAACTGCATTTTAATGGTATATTTTGTTATTGAATAGATATTGAGATACATTGATAACACATTTTGTTATTGCGTAGATAACTGATTTTGTTATCATATCTTATTTTGATTATTTAAAATGATTTTTTAATATCTCATATACTACTGCATTTGTTATTCAATACCTTAATAATACTAAAATATGTTGTTCTAAACTTTGAATACAGTCATGTTATTGCTTTATTATTCAAATAACACAAGTAATTATTCTTTTGGCCTTAAAGGAGTAAAATTTTGATATTATTTTTTGTTATTTTACCTACTATGTCAGCCAAAACGAGACCAAATTTTGATATGAGTTATTCGATTACCAATAACACATTTTGATATTATTTTGCTCTTTGCTCCTGCTCGGGTACTCACACAAAAGAATGGACGAACGCGAAACACATAAAACGTATGCTTGCCATGCTCTTATTTGGGTGGTTAGGGACAAGCGGAACCCATACAAATTTATGGTACTCGACTTAAGCTTTAAGGTGAAGCACTGATTTCATTAATCCACTTGCCCCATTTTACCCCATGGGCTACTGAAGCTATGGAAATTTAAAGCTTGGATATGCGATAACTCAGCAAGTAAAGGTCAGAGATTTGCGGTCTTCTCCAAAAACGTGTATTTTGAGAGCTCCGATGATTGCATAGAACATTGCATACTTGTAAAATGCAACTAAGAAAAGCTAAGTATGAAAAACCAATTATTAAAGAAGTTTTAAAGAATATGCCCTACAGTTCAGCACTCGATAAAGATAGAAATTTTATTTCTTCAGCAAAGTTACTTGTTTTTACATTATTTACAACTGTGTCTATATTTCCTAACACAAAAAAGTTATTTTTTTATTTTCATTATACTAAGCGATGACAAACTTTTGACAGTTTTAGATTAAGGGGTATATTCATACGAACAAAAGTGCTGAAGACTATAAATGATAAAATGAAAACAAAAGACACTAGGAAAAAAGTTCCGCTTTTTGCTCTTTTGGACTACTGTGCGCTGGCAGCTAAAGTTGGCGCTGTTTGAACCGCAATAGAATATAGTAGAAGTGTGCCTATTTGAGTTACATGAGGACTTTCTCGAGTAACTTTCCTTCTAGAGAGGAGTGGTTGTTAGGATACAAGGAAAGAAACATTTCCAACTATGGGTCCGAAGGGTTTCCTGTACGAAGGTAGCCCGCGGGTGCTGGTTTACTGCCGTGAGACGGTATGAGAGGAATCCTTCTCATTGGATAGTTACTACACCATTTTTTCAATTTAAGATCGTTTTCGATTTTAGATCTCTGTAATTATTTGCGAAGCTCAGTTTGCACTTCAGAAAGGACTGATAGACAAGATTATCTACCCAGTAAACCATTTGGTTTGTATATCTCGATTGCAACTGAGATATACGAAATCATATCTGAACGAAAAAGTTAGGGGTAGACGGGGTAAGATGGCCCCGCATTAGCAATTAAATTGCTAGCGTTGGAAAGTTTTTCGTCAATTTTTGAACCATCTAAATATCACGCGTCAATTTTCAGGCGGGGTAAGATTCTTTATCGAATCTAAATCTTCATAGGCCGACGGCGATGCGTTTGGGTAGTCGACTAATTTGTTTACCTTGGCTCACTGGTAACGGCAGGCAATGATACTAGTCGTGAGATTCGGAGGCGTATTAACAGCGGAAGACGTGCTTACTATGGGCTTCACAAGCAATTGCGGTCGAGCAGACCGCCCTTGTACAAAGCGTACCCTGTGCAAGACGCTTACTAGACCGGTTGTTCTCTACAAGCATGAAACATGGCCAATGCTCGAGGAGGACCTGCGAGTACTCTGTAACCGTCGGCTTAGTCTCTGCCCAAGATTTAGGAGACCGTCGCGCGTGCAAAATATTTTACCCCGCATGTTCCGCAATAAATTGTCAAGAGAGTAGTTGGAACACCCTATTGCGAACAGCTTTCCCCGATGACGTGTACGCAGCCATACGTCAACGGCTTCCACCCGCCCACCACCAGGGGACGGAAAATGGAGTCACACAACTAAGACAGTGAAGACAAGACTAAAATAAAAGTCTGAGCTGAGTGTAGGAAGCTACGTATCATAAACTTTTAGTGAAAAACCACTACAAATATACAAAGTTTAAAGGTAGACTAAAAAGACGTGCGAAAAGAAGCAAACAGCAGGTATAGCCATTCAGAAAATTCCTACGGCATATTTCCGACCATGACCGCTCCAAAACTCGACACTAAGCAAACCATCTCGCTCTTAAGACCCCTGAGTTTCCTGAGTTTTCTGCGTTTACCTGACGGTTACCAATGTGACCCGAAACTGTACCTGAGTTGTGCCGAATTTTGCCCTCACGTCCGCCGTTACCACCACATCCGTCAATCCTGAAGCTGAATGATCGCCAACGACGCCGTAACATTTACGCCGCGTAGTCGCTTATTCAGAGCCCCAAGTGAGCCCGCAGCCGGAACGCCGGGAGTAGGCCATCAAGCTTCGTGCCAAAAGTCATCGACCTGACCGCAAACGGATCCCGGTCAGCATCTCCGCCGGAAGTGAAACCCCTAGATATCAAAAGGTAGGAGTTACCGAGGGAAATCCGTTAATAAAGGGAACAGTTTAGCAGAAGGTTTTCAGGGGTTTTCTTGACAACAAGTCGCGAACGTTTGCAGTCCCTGAGGTTTGTTTTAGGAGGTGTCGTACGTGCTGGGTAGTTACGACCCCGCCAGTTACAACTCGGAGGTTTCGGAATACGAGTACTAAGAACGATCTTCGGCGGCGTACATGAAAACGGAGTATGGAGATGGAGGATGAACCACGGATGAATGATGAACCATCAGCCAAACGATGAACTTGCACAGCTCTATGGCGAACCCAGTATCTCAAAAGGTGACTAAAGCTGGACGGATACGATGGACAGGACATGTTGAATTCCAGGACATGTAGAATTCCAGACAACTACCCTGCAAAGATGGGGTTTGCCTCAAATCCAGTAGGAAGAAGACGATCAGGAGCGCAGCGAGCAAGATGGTTAGACCAGGTGGAGCGAGATCTGGCGAAGAGTACTCGGTGTCCGAGGAATTGGAAAGCAGTAGCCCACATCCGAGTTAACTGGCGAAACGTTGTTCAACAGGCGTTGTCTTAGGACGGAAAAATACTTAAGTAGGTAAGTAAATTTTCATCGGCATGTTTGAGCAAAAAATGTCCTGATTTTTAGTTGGATCGATATGGTCACCCTAGGTAAGAAGGACCATCAAAGGGGTTAAGACAGACCATGACAGAGTTAGACGGATCCTGGCAGTTTTTAAGCGTTTTTAGAGTTGCAAAACTAACTTCAATAGTATTTACTCAACAGAAACAAATTTTTTAAAGATTTTTCATAAAATAGCATAAAATTAGATTGTAACCAATATAAAATTAAATTGTACCGCTCAGCCAACTCAAATGCCAGTTCTTTGAACATACTGAGTCCATAGAACCGCTCCTTCAGTTCTAGCAAATGCTGAACAAGTTCAAGATCCGAGCCTCATTGTCGGCGTATCGTTACGTACTTTAATCTACCGACGAAGAGTGTGTTAATTCCGAATGTGGTAAATGTTGTCCAGTTGGACATACCTTTATCAATGGTTAATTTGACCTGATTCAGGCATCTACGCAAATAAAAACGAACATCACCTTTTATCTCGTTTTACAATCTTCACCAATTTGCATTTTTCACTCAAGCCGTACTATTTGACATACCTGTTTCGACAAACACAAAATAGAAATCGTTTTACAAACGTCAGCGATACGGAGAAACGTCGAAATACTGTTTGTTTTGCAAAAATCCCTTAAATTTGTTGCTACTAAAATTAGATCACACAAAGCCACGACCCGCTTACCAAAAATTTCGGATGCCTGGCAGAAATCGAACAGAACTAGTCTTCATTTTTCGCTCGATTCTCTTTATGTCAAATGTGACACTTTGAGGCAGGAGAAAAGCGGTTCATCAGTTTTGCAGTTTCGGGCAAAAGGTAAGAGAATAATATGGAACATGACAAAGCAGGTAGGGTAAGGTGGTGCAGAATGCACCGCTTAAGCAAAACATAATTTTGCAGAGCAACGGCGTGTTTGTTCCACGTTTTTCAACTTCTAGAAGACTTTGGGATCTTTTTTACTTTTACTCCTGGTGAAATTTCCTAACAAAAACCTATATTTTTTGTTATTTTTGACGATTTTTGGCAAGAGTCAAAATCATTATGTGAGGCAGAACGCCAAAGCCCGTGGACAAAACGCTCCAAGTTTGCCCAACTAGGCGTTAAATGCAACCAAAAAATTTACCATTCAATCACGTGTTCGATAAACTCCTAAAACTAGGCTGCCGAAATGGCGAAAGCGTTCGTTATAGCGTTTGTTGCAAACGCTTGTTTGCTGGGACATAACGGGTTCATATCTCAACATAATTGGCAATAAAATTTAATCATCTACTTTTCTCCAACTGATAATAAATAATCCGAAACAAAAGATGTACTGCAAATTCATTGGCGGAACTAGCGTTCATTGCTAGGGGGGGCTATAGCCCCCGGCATTTTTTCGACTATTTTATTTCCTCGGCATATTAAAATTAAATGTACATTGATGCATAGAAACTTTAAGTTGTGATGCATATAAAAATTACTCTCATGTTTTTATTATGTAAAGTTATCTAACTGTAGTTTTTTCTTAAATTTAAAAAATCCAGCTTAATTTTTCTAGGGGGGGGGGGGGGGGGTAAATGTCTCCTAAGCCCCACCTAGCCCCCCCCCCCTAGTTACGCCAATGTGCAAATTAAAAATATTTTATAACTGTTCGATCCTGCTGTGATGCATTCTGCCCCTGTTTTGTATTTTGAAGTTGTTTGCAATATATGTGATCGAGTATGATAGCATATCAATTAGATAGACTGTATTTATTATGAAATTTGCATACCGACTAGTGGTAAAAGCTTAAGAGAAAACCGTGATTTCTTACATGTGGAATGAGATCGCGGAAAATCGCTTGATTTTATTGGATGTGGCTATGTTTGATGCTTTTACATGCTACATAATTATGAATTAGCGTGTTTTACACCAAAATAAAATGCGCATTCATAATTTTACCAAATAGTTCTCGCGTTTTTAAGTAATTAATAGCATGGGCTATTCTACCCCCACGGTGCGTTCTGGACAGTCCTACCCTATAATTTAATTGTTAACCTGTTTATTGCACGCTTCGTGCTGCTACAGTCCGCCAAAAAGGAGGGAAAGCTGAATTGGTACAAAACCGTTTTTATTCGAAACCTCTGGCAGAAATCGAACCGAAATCCGGCAGAAAAACCGCGTCGAAATTTCTGCCCGAATCGGATGTGTCATTTCTGCTAGTTTTCACGGGTGACAGCGGCCAGAAATCCGGCAGAATGTCTGGCAGAAAAAGTTTTTCGCTGCCAGATTTTTGTTCGATTTCTGCCGGACGCGCCTAAGCGGGGACGAGCGAGGTTTGTTTTGATTCTAGTGTTGACGTTTCGTGTGGCCGATCACCACAGAGTGTTTAGAAAGTACTCAAATACGTTAGCAAAGAAGGTACGGTAGTATAATTGCAGAAAATTTAAGGATTTCTATTCGGAATCGATGTGGTCCGTCTTACCCTGCCGGATCTTCTTACTCCGTCTTACCCTATTTCATTGTTAAACCTTGTGACAAGGTGGCAAAATTTCTTTTGCAACACTCTAAGTTTAATTGCAATGTTCTAGTCAGATCACTGACCGGTCACTGCATACCATGTAAATTGTAACTGTCCTACAGTAACATAATCGCGTCATAAAAGCTTTGGATCCTACATCTTAAATGAATCGGATTTTAGGAAACTAAAATTGCGAGACGATTGTTCCGTGTTATTTTGGACGATAAAAATGATTGTTTTTCTAGAATGGAAAGAAAACCAAATTTATAAACCAGCAATGGTCACCTCGGTCATAAGGATCAATCACATCTAAAAACAAACAAAAAAAAACACACAAGGCTCTATGTTTTGTGCGATTACCGTCCTGTAGCGGTACCTGGGGTAATAAGCACCGTCGAGGCAAAATGCACCCCCTTTGTGTCTAAGCCAAAACACAATTTAAAAAAAATGTAATTCTGCCTGTTAAATCGATGTTTGCTTTGGCTATTATGTGAATTTGGCAGTTCTATCTAATAAGGAAACTTAAATAATAACAAAAATATGTTTTCTATAAATAACCTGTAACTTTTTGCTTCGCTTTACTAACACTTTTTAACTGCTCCGACCAGATTAATCGCTGGTAAATGTTATAATTCGATTAATTGTAGTTTGAGCTACACAATTCTGATAAACCATCAGAAGTTTTGATATTTATTACTATTGTTTTTACCAGGAATATTTTTTGTGTAAGTTCGGGGCAATATGCACCCCGTTATTCGGGGCAAAATGCACCCTCAGCAAACATGCTTTATTTACTTTGCTTCTTTTTAAAAATGACACGCAATTAGGTCCGAATGTCTAATATGTTGTCAGGTACTGTTAAACAACTGTAGTCAGCACTGGAGGCTGTTGAATACTGTGTATCAAAAATTATACTACTCGGGTACACGGAATTCCAAGGAAAACACACCTCCAATAATTCATCTTCCTTCCCTCGCTTAGGAACTGTAATCACAGCATTTGGGAAAAACTAGAAACGACATTGTCAGTTAGCACACACGAAATTCCCGTTAATTGATACAAAACATACATGGGTGCATTTTGCCCCGGCTAGTTGCATTTTCAGACTTTTGCCTCAGTTCCTCAGTATCAAAAATCACTTTGCACGACTTTTTCATAAATGTTTTCAGCATTATAGCTTCAGAAATTTTTAACTAATATTCATGAGATTATGCTCAGTATTTAAGATTGATGTTTGCTTTACGCTTTAATAGGGAAAAACCACGATTTCCTTAAACGGTACATATTACCCCAGGTTACCCTAATTGGATATGACCATTTAAAACCATCTGAGCTTGTTGATGGCAAAAGCAATTTTTCGATCAAACTGAACCGCCGAATGACCAGAGTAGACAGAAAATATCTGTTTTATTAAATTCATTTCTTGGTTAAATAGATTAGATCCGCTCCGAGGAGATATTGAACAATGTTATTTCGGGAAGTTTTGCATGAGCTTCTTCAAATAAAAATAAAATTGTGTTTGTGCTGAACGGAATTATAACTGGCCTTCAACACAGCTCCATGCCCTAGATAAATGACAGTGTTGAGCTACACGTTTTCGAAAATAATTTGCAATGAAAAGAACAACAAAGAAATGCATATATCATTAATCGTCGTACCAGCTCACGGTCATATTAAAAATTGTGCGCTGGCGATGGCGTCTTCGCCGTTCAACGCACCCACGGTGGCCATACAGGGGAAGGTCAGCGTAAATTTACTCCGCCATCGTCGAATACCGAATGCCACCCGACCTTAAGAGATTGCGATGACACTACTCAGTGTCGAGTGAGATTTATCTACTAGTGTTGCGTTTCCGGTTCATATCCAGCGATCCATTATCCTATCCGGCAAATTTACTATGGCCTTTTCAAAGGCCGTTGTAGAATAATGAAATACCAATGATTAAAATCTACCACCATTAAAACACCCGCAGTTTCGAATGAATACATTGTTGAATAATATTTGTTTTCACCGTTCAACATTCATTCGAATACAGCATTCTTCAAACTCACTGCTAATTCGACTTGGCCAAACTAGACAAATTATGGCCAGAAAACGCGAGTCCTCTCACTAATACTCCCGTGTTCAGAAAAAATATATCTTAATGTCCCTGTCTTCTGTCAGCAAGTAAATTTTCGCTCGCCGTAGAAAACGAACAAGATATGCCGAGATTTTAAAAATAGTTACATCTTTTTCGCTAGCGTTTTTATTTGCTTTTTACTTTCAGCAGCCAAACAGTCAACCGAACGGTCAGTCTGGTCTGGTTACAAATAAGTACACGCGTTTTTGGCTTACGAAAAATTCACGTACACATTCGCACGGAGCGCAGCGGAGAGTTGGCAAAAACAGTGCGATTTTTGCTAGGATGGCAACACTGCCGACTGAGCCGACGGAAAATGTCATCCGAATTATTTCTCTCAAAGTGGTTGATTATTTTTGCAATCATGCGAATCGTACTTACTTCCTGAATCCGGAAAGTGGTTGTTGATTTCCTCGTGACAGTGTGAGTCTCCTCGTAATCCATTATGTCTGGTTGTTTGGTTCGCACTAGCAGAATTTAATGTAATTTTCAGTCACTTTTCTCTCACTTTGAACTATTTAGCCAGAAATTTTCGCAGATAGAACTATCTTCTGTGACAGTAGTCGTAGATTTACACTTTGCACTTCAAAAAAATAACAAACTTGAGACACTTCTTGCAGCGAACAATCATAAAATCTGTGACCTTTTGTCTCCCGTTCAATCGTGTAGGATTAGCTTCTTTTTTTATGTGTTACATAAATAAACTCATAAGTTTTCGTTTTCTTCATTCACTTTCCCCGCAATCGACGATCGGCCTGCTTTGCGGGAAGCAAATATCCATATTCCTTTGGCGCAACTCGAGAGCGAGAAAGTGCAGAAAGGGGCTCCCGAAGAACGCACCTCGCACACCGTCAATCTAAACTTTTATTGGCCACCTGTCTGCACTGGATGCTGCTCATCAGAACACTTTCACGGCTCTTTTTCCAAGCGATTCTCGCGACACCGCAACACGCGTAATCCCTCTGGTTGAGTGTCAAATTACGCGTACAGATCAGTGCGGACTATCGTCGTATCCTACCGACCGACCGACCAACCGATCAACGATCGTCTCTCGTGTACTGGGTCCACTACTGTCAGCTGAGAATAAGAAGAGTAAATAGAACAACTGTCAATCAGTCGCATTTGCTCATGCTTTTTCCCACTGCAGATAGGTCCGCTCGAGGAGGCACACGAGAAAATTCACGCAAACTCACACAAACCCAACGGGCGCGCTCGAGTTGGAAAATTTCCTTCAAGTCAGCCGATTTTCCCAGAAGCTTACGCTTGTTGAAGCAAGGCCTGACAAAATGAGCACAACACACGAAGCGAAGCACGGCGAAAAAAGAGAATGTCTTTCAAGTGACCAATAAGAAGAAACGAGAGTGACAGAGAAAACGACTCACACAGACCCAGAGCGAGAGGAAAAGAAAAACAGCATACGTCATCGTCACCCACTGGCATCCCATCGGCGTCAGCTGATTGACGCATGAAAAGTATAAATATGAGATCCAAGACAGCATGCTTGCAGCTCCTTCGCTGTGATCCCCAACCGATACGCGTTCGATTGATACCACAATCGATAATGCAAAATTTAATTTCGATCTTGAAAAATGTTGACGTCATTCAGCCCGTTCAGCGTTTAAATAAAAGGTTTCGTTTTATGAACATTGTTTTGGTTTTTACAAATTGGATGCAGTTATGAATTTAAATGTTGCGTTAAAAAACCTGCATTTACGCTTCAATGACGGAGGCGGGTGTTAAAAAAATACTGCGATGCAGCATTCTCGGAAGTGTAGCGCTTGTTTGTCATTCAATTTATTACCGCCTATTTTTGCAAAGATGCCAGATTTGTAGACACACTAGCGCACAGCACAACACAGTTTTATTGCTAGGGAAAAACGAAGGTTTTCTAGACTGCTGGATGAGATCAATTAGAGTATGAATGTACTTTAATGCAAAAAACGAAAAGTGGTTTGATTGTGATTGTGACCGTTTTTATGGTTAATTTTCAATATTGCTGCATCGAAAATAAAATATTTTGATTTGAAATTAAAGAGCGGACGGTCGTAGCTAGGCTGAAGTTCAGGAAGTTCGATGGCCAAATTCCGGAGAAAGGGAGTTCCGCGCAGAAGACCGCATTGCAGGCACTTCTTTCAAGTACCACGTCTACTACAGTGGTTGTAGGAAGGCAGCATATGAAGTCGATTTCGTAGTGTTCGGAAAGCAAAAGCAACGAGTTATCCGGTGGAGGCCCGCAGATGACCGTATAAGTGTGTCGAGGATTAAGCGCAAATTCTTCAACTACAGTCAAATCAACGTATATGCACCGACAAATGATAAATCCGAGGATGCTGCGGAAGAATTGTACAACAGAATCGAGAGGACCTATGCAGAGTGCCCAAAACATGACGTGAAAACCATCATCGGAGAAGCAAGCGTGGAGATCGGGAGGGAGGACTTCTTCCGTCCTGTCATTGCAAGACATAGCTTTCATCTGCCGATCAACGATAACGGTCCGAGGGTCATAAATTTCACCACGGCCAGAGGAACGGCCATCTGTAGGATCTGCTTTCCATGTCTGAATACATATTCGGAAACACACCTGGAGGCATTCAAAGGGAGATTTTAGCTCTCAGATCGATCATGTCTCGATTGAGGATCGCCACTTTTCGAATGTCATAGATGTACAGTCTTTTCGGCAACCAAATATCGACTCTAACCACTATCACGTCGTGTATAAGATTCGTGCTATGTTATCAAATGCGGTGAATGCTCGCACTGAGAGGACGGTACGTTTCAACATCCAGCGTTTAACGGCAGATGGCGTGGCAGCGGAATACGCCAGAAAGCTGGGACTGTAGAGGAACCTCTATTGTGCCATTGAAACAACTGCAAGAGTGAGATTAGGCACGGTAAACACGGAGAACAATAGGATAGGAATTGTGTTGGCCAAGTTGTGATTGCGTGGTTGCGTAAGAAAAATCACTCGCGTCTGCTTTGTTTCCGTGTATGTATTTCTAAACTAAGCCTAACTTACAATTTCGGTAAATTCAATATTTTTCGATCGGGTCGATCGGGTGACGCGGTGTCCGAAGCACAGAAAAAGAGATCGAGATGACATTTGAACGGCCTATTATAGCTTCTGATGATCGATTAATTTTTGACAATAGTAGCAATCGATCAATCCAGGGAGTCTATCCAGGAAGGGAGCAGCGATAAACTGGTAGTAGATACGTCTCACGTATAAAGAGCGTAAATTTTGTGTACACATGAACAACAGGAAGAGATTAAGAAGGCAATCAGGTAATCAGCTGAAAAACGGTGAGGCTGCTGGAAAGGACGGTATCTCGGTTGAACTTCTGAAAGGACTTCTACGGGGAGCGAACGGCCGTACGAGGCAATCCACCGGATCATTGCCAGGATCTGGGAGAAAGAACAAATGACAGAGGTGTGGTTAGATGACCTTATTTGCCCTATTTTCAAGAAAGGACATCGACTCGACTAGATTCGAAAACTATTACATTGCTCAATTCTGCCTGAAAGGTGCTTTCCCGTATCCTGCTTTGTAAACTGAGACGCCTTTCGTCGGCGCGTACCGAGCTGTTTTTCGTGAGGGATGCTTCACGACGGATCAGACGTTTACCCTGCGTCAGTTACTAAACATGTTCCGGAAGTACAACTTGCAGACTCATTATTTGTTTGTGGACTTTAAAGCGGCGTACGATTCAGTCCAACGAAATGAGCTGTGGAAGCTAATGCTAGAACATGGTTTTCCGACGAAACTAATTATGCTGATTTGTAGGACGCTGGATGGCTCAAAATCATGCGTCAATACCGGGTGAATCCTCAGCCGCATCACGAAATTGGATGGACTGAAGCAAAGGGATACACTCTCTAACGTGCTATTTAACATTGCCTTGGAAGGTGCAATACGAAGAGCAAATGTGGAAATGAACGGGACTATCATCACGAAATGGGATTTCTGCGGATTACGCAGCCAGCTGAAGTCCCGTAGTTTGCAAATTCGCACAAAACTGGTGCACTACAGAACTTTAATCCTTTCGGTGGTCATGAATCATGGACGCTAAAGGGAGCTGACCGTCGTGCGCTTGGGGCTTTGAGCGTAAAATTCTGCAATCAATCCTTGGTGGCAAACTAGAAAACTAGGAGTATAGCGCAGATGCATTAATCACGAGCTGTATCAAGTTGTAAATATGCTGATATTGTGAAGGTAGTACAATGTGGTAGGCTGCGGTGGGCTGGGCACGTGGCCAGAATGCCCGATGAAAGAGCAACCAAAATTATTTTCAGCAGAGAACCAAAAAGAGGTCGTAGACTTCGGGGAAGACCCCGCACCCGATGGATGTGCGCTGTCGAGACCACACACGGTCAGCTGGTGTTCGAGTGGATTGGAGAACGATAACCCAGGCCCGGCAGTACTAGAACTAGAGGACCATTATTCGTTTGGCGCAGGATCGACTGACCGTCGACACAGGCATTGGATTCGATCGGCCGATTATGGTTGGCAAAATAATCAAACCAATTTGGCCCAAATTTGGGCGGATAATTCATTTCAGGTCAAAAACTGAAAGTCCCAAGTTAAACCTGCCCATCAATCCGATTCTAAGCAGGCGGGGCGGAATGTTGTGTCCATTTCCGTAGTTGACAATTGGCAAACAAATGTTGGATCAACTTATCCCGCATATATCCCGATGTTACAAACGAGTAAAGCTGCGCTATAGTATGAGCAAATCTCGAGGCAACTCAAGATCTTGAAGTTATAAAACGGGTAGAATAAGATGCAAATAATATCAGCATAATCTTCGTTTCCTGCCAAGTCGGTTACGATCTCACTTTAAAGTCGAATGCACTTAACCCTGTCGGTGGGTTAGTGTTTCGTGAAGTTGAAGATTGTTTTGCCAAAACATCGGAACTACGCGTCGTCAACCTGACACCAACGCACAGTACTCCACTAAAGGTTGTGACGTAGGGGAACCACCATTAAAATGCCGTCTGCCTTAATTGACGAAACTTGGCGGTGTGACCCAGGAATCTTCCTAATTGATCCATTAATATTGAGGTACGATGCTGGTCTGACAAGCCCTGGGCGTTGTTATTAGATAGTGTCAGTAGGGTCATTGCACTGACTCCGTAATTGTACTCAGTCGGCCAAATCTTTAATGACCTAAGACCAAAGTTTTTTTGAACATCCAAGAAAATCGTCTTTGAACATTAGATTTGGACTCAGGTATCGACGAAATGAAAACATGGAAGAGAAGCTTGGTACCTGGATCTCTACAGAGCTTTTTTGTACTCAAGCAGTCAAAACCCCCATACCCCCCCGATATTACGGCATGGTAGATGGTCTATCGCAAAGCTGTGAAAGTCCATGGCGCCGTTTCGTTAATCACAGCGACGTCAACGAAGACAGATCAAGACGTCATCGTTCTGCACGCAATTGTAGGCAACGTACCACAGCTGTTTGCCACGGGACATTGAGGCCGTTTCTGGGGATATGGACACTCAAAACGGTACTAAAGCAATGTGTAGACCGGTGAAGAGGCCGCATAGGTTGAACAACGACATGCACGATCACGGCTTTTTGAGGCTGTAAAAATGAGAAATACATTCTGCCTCTACGGGGTCCCGTAAAGATATATACCAGACCCCCTGTAGTTCATCTGACCAACTACCAATGAACCAAATTTATCACGTCATTATGAATGGTAGGATGGTTCTCTAACATACCTAATATAAGCTTCGGCTAGGTAGAGCTAGATGCTTCAACCCTCGAACCCCTCAACCCAAAACTACGCCAGGTAAGGAAATCCCGATGGAACTCTACAAAAATGGTAAGGAACTACTAGTAACGGCAGTTTACTGCCTAATTTCCAGTATTTGGGACGAGGAGAAACTACCGAATGAGTGGACAGAAGAAGTGATTTGTTCAATCTTCAAAACGAGTGAACAGCTGGATTGCTGTAATTACTGCTTCATAACGCTGATCAACGTTGCCTACTAAATGCTCTCCCAGATTTTGTTCCTTCACTCATTTCTGATCGTAAATGATTTCGTCTGGTAGTACCAGCTGAGCTTTATGGAAATCCGGGCTACTGAGATCTGACAGGAATGTCGGAAGTACAGCATACCCATACAAAACATTTTCGTGGCTTTTAGAGCGATATACGATAATGTCGAGCGCGAAGAGTTATGGCAGAAAATGACCAGTTGACTGACCCGACTGTTCGAAGCTACCCTGGAGCGAGTGATGTTCTATGTTCGTGTTTCGGGGGCACTCTGGAGCCTTTTCGGATCGCGTAAAGGGTTGCGGCAAGGTGATTTACTAATCTGTATGTTATTCATTGCTATTGAAGGTGGGTTCCAGCGAGCGTCAAACGTTAAATCCGTATTGCTGGTATGCTTGCAAAACGTGGTGCGTCTCAGCGAAGAAAACGCAAAAACCGCTGGCATTTCTCAACCGCTGCCTGCGATATTTAATCTGTGTCTGGTGGCCTGACAACTGAATATCCAACGAGGAACCACAACGTCAATATCATCAATTATTCATCCATGGCTTTGTAACAAGGACCAAGACGAAGTAAGGCGGATTGTGGTTACGTTGAAGGTTTGCTAGAGTTGTAAACATAACTTCAATAATCTATACCTATACAAATGAACTTAACGAATACTTATGTACTTGGAACCTACTGAACCGGCGTGGCGGCGTAACAATTTGTATGCGGGGGTTTTTGGAGCCGGGGAAGATTCCTATGATCCTCTGGAAGGAGGGGGCTCTCATACAAATGAAACGAATATTTCAACCAAACATGAGTATTATCTAGGGTACTAAAATATAAAACGTATATTTCTCGGGTAAGAAGCATGTTCTGATAAAAATTCGAACCCCTCTTTAGTCAAGAAAGGGAAATGCTCGAGCTACTCTCAGTGCCACATTATGTACAAGAAGTTAAATATAAGGTTATGCAAGAGAAAATTACGTTCAAACTTACAGGATACGGCGTAGTTTGAAAATTAAATTTTTGTCTATGAAATGGCATAATGGCATGTTTCAAATGAGACACCAATATCTGATCATTGCTTTAGAGTAAGGAGGGGTAAAAGTGCGATGCGGGTAAAAGTGCGATTCAATGATTTATCAGTGCGGATTCCGAGTAAATTGACTACATTGGCATGGATGGGTGACTACTTTGACAGCTTAAATCTATCATATACATTTGTTGTTTACGAATCATAGTTACTGAGTTATGGGGAAATGTTATTTTAGAACGGTTTTGATGTAATATTTCGTTGTACGGCAAATACGATATCAACAGGAGGATATTACTTATTGACAAATTGTAGCAGCGTTTTACATCACTCAGATATCTCTCTTGAAATTGTTAAGAAGAATTTACAAAATATATTTTGCTTTTCCATAAGTTAATCAAACCCCATCAAGCGCCTGGCGGGGCAAAAGTTCGATTTATTGACGGGGTAAAAGTTCGATTCATGGATCGAGAATCTAACTCATTTTACTGACGGGACGACGACACTATGCAAGTCCTTGCGACTTGTAGGGTACTGCGCGCGACGCTGTTCGTCCGTCAGTGTTATAGCCGCGATTCTCAACGGGGCTGTTCGGGGGAAAGGTTTCGTTTCTATCACGGAGCGAAAAAATTCCAGTTTGTTTCAAACGAAATTTTTATAACCTAAAAATATTTTTGTTTCAAAACGAAATTCTCTTTGAATCCAGAAAATAACAGTTTTGAATTAAAAGTAAAGTATTGTCAAATTGAGTTTTCGATGTAAATATTTTCATTTCAATCATACATATCCGTTTGAAACGAAATGAAATTTCTGTTTGTGCGTAAAACAATCATAAATGTGGTTGAAACTTCATTTTTACCTTTGTTATAGAGTAAGGATGCGATTTAATGATTTATCGGTGCAGATTCCGAGTAAATTGACTACATTGGCATTAATGGGTTACTACTTTGACTGCTTGAATCTAACGTAAACTTTGGTTGCTTAGCATAGTTGCTGAATTATGTGCAAATGTTATTTTAGGGCGGTTTTGATGTAATTTTTTGTTATAGGTACGGGTAATACGATATCAACAGGAGGATATTACTTGTTGAAAATTTGTAGCAGTGTTTTACATACCTCGCATATCTGTTTTGAAAATACGGTGTAAAGAGTTTACAAAATATATTTCGCTTTTCCATAATTTAATCAAACCCCGTCAAGCGCCTAATGGAGTAAAGGTGCGATTCACGGACGGGGCAATATTGCGATTCACGGACGAGGCAAAAATGTATAGCTTGTATACAGCTTTCGGCACTATATTACAAATACTAGAAATGGAAGATCTGCAGAAAACTGTGCTCTACAGATGTTGGTCGATGAAAAACAATGTTTTTTCACTGATGAAACAAAAACCAAACGTTTGGGAAAGTTTCGATCTAACGGAGGCTGCAATACACCAGCGCAAAATAGGAAAGGTGTAAATTGAGAATATTCCTTACCGAAACATACCACAGATTGACAATAATATGGTTTTGTTAGCTACTGCTGTGCTAATTTCATGAATTCGAGCTTCGCACTTTTGCCCCGCGGTATTCGAACTTTTGCCCCGCTAGTGGGGTAAAAGTGCGAATCGGCACTTGAGCAGAAGAATGAAGAATTTATTTTCGATAACACTATTATTGCAGATGATTTATAGTTGAATGTAAAGACATTGAGTAGCTGCATCACAATAAAACATATTTTGTTGTTATCCTTCTTTGTATCTCGCGAAAATTGATGACAACTTCAAACATCGCACTTATGCCCCGCCCTACTCTATATATTTTGATCATTTGGGTGCCTCCTTGAACGATGCAACATTTCGCAATCCGAGATTTTCCGACTGGGAACTCTTTGAGGAGGAACTGGCGACGAAATTTCAAGGATTCGAACCGACGATTGAGTCATCGATCGACTTGGATGTGGCTGTAGATGTCACAACATTTTTTATTGCGTAAGCTTTTGAAGTAGCCTGCCCGCTAAAAACTATTAAAACGACTAGAGGAAAACCATGGTGGAACTCTCATCTCGCGGAACTACAGAAACGATGCAGGAGAGCCTGGAATAGACGTCGTAGGGATGGCGTGCAGCCTTTCAAACAGGCCCGGAGAGCCAATGCAAAGGCTCTACGATCTTCAGCACGCACGTGCTGGCACAGGTTCTGCAGCAACGTTTCCAGTTTCGGCGAGGCAAGACGACTTAATAAAATACTGTCAAAATCGAAAGATTATCAGGTTAATAACATTCGAAGTTCGAACGGCGAATACTATTTTTATTTCCTTATTTAAATTGATACTTTTCGGTGAAACTTGATACAAAAACATTTATTTATAGTTTACGTTTCTGCCTACTCGATTCGGCCATCATCAGAAAATTTTAAATTCTTTGACATATAATAATTATTCGATTTTAATCTTCTTATTATTATGTGTCTAAGAATTTAAAATTTTCAGATGATGGCCGAATCGAGTAGGCAGAAACGTAAACTATAAATAAATGTTTTTATATCAAGTTTCACCGAAAAGTATCAATTATAATAATTTTCGCACGGTGATTAAAATAGACCAAAACGGCGAATACTGTTCGAATGACAATGAAATCCTGGAATGTCTCTTTTCGAAACGATCCAGAAATCGTTTTAGGTGGCTTAGACTCATGGGCTTTTGCTCGGAGACTTGTCACAACTGAAGCGATTGAGTGGGCCGTGAACAGCTTCTCTCCATACAAATCTCCTGGAACAGATGGAATATACCCTATTCTACTGTAGAAAGGATTCAAGTACTTCAAACACATTCTGAGAAGGATGTTTGTGTGTAGTATTGCTATTGGGTGCATCCCAACTCAATGGCGTGAAATAACCATTAAGTTTATTCCTAAAGGTGGACGCGCGACATACGAGCAAGCAAAAAGTTTTAGACCAATCAGTCTAACGTCTTTCTTGCTTAAATCACTTAAGCGGATTGTTATGACGTATCTTTCGCTTCCATTTTGGAGGCTGCACGTTATCATAATGTGCCTTCAATAGTCATAAAGTGGATAGAACAGATGCTTAGTAACCGATTGCTTTTTTCGTCCTTACGGCAAGCAAGCATTTGGAAGCAAAGTGTCTGTGGATGTCCACAAGGTGGCGTTCTCTCGCCTCTTTTATAGAACCTTGTGACGGATGGCCTACTGAGCAAACTCAATGGTCTAGGCTATCCGTCATATGGTTTTGCGGATGACTATCTCATCCTAGTAGTTGGAAAGTGCATAAGCACATTATTTGCCTTAATGCAGCAGGCACTACGTGTCGTAGAAACGTGGTGCCGAGAAACTGCACTTTCGGTAAATCCGAGCAAAACATCTATCGTCTTATTTTCAAGACGTAGAAATACCAATGGAGCTCGCGCTCTGCGCTTTTACGATTCGGATGTTGATGTGGTGAACGAAGTGAAGTACGTGGGGTTGATTCTCAACTCCAAGCTTGACTGGTCCACAAATATAGATTTCCGAATTAAAAAAGCGTGCATGGCCTTTGGGCAATGTAGACGAGCAATTGGCAACTCTTGGGGGCTTAAACCCAAATACATACACTGGTTATACACGGTCGTTGTCAGACCAATACTGGCGTATGGTTGTCTTGTATGGTGGCAGAGAGGGGAAGTTGTGACTGTCCAGATAAAGCTAAACCATCTTCAAAGGATGTGTTTAATGACAATGTCTGGTGCATTTACTACAATTCCTACTGCCGCCCTAGAAGCTATTTTCAATATTAAACCTCTTCACTTCCACCTGAAGCAAGAGGCACTAATATGTGCTTATCGACTACACGCGATTGGCCTTTGGCAGTCTGTGGACGGATCCACTGGTCATACTCGATTGTGGTCGCAAATTGTTGCTGAGGACAAGTTTGCCCTTGCTCCTAGCGATGTAACGCTCATGAGTACTTTGCCGTATAGGACTTTCTCAAGGGACTTTCCTCCTAGAGAGGAGTGGATGTCAGGCTATATGGAAAGGAAAATTTCCGACTATGTGGTCTGTTATACCGATGGTTCCTTGTACGAAGGTCGCGCGGGTGCTGGAATTGGAGGAATCCTATTTGTTGGGTAGTTAGTGCACCGTTTTTCAAGCTGAAATCTTTGCAATTATGTGCCGAGCTCAGTTTGCACCTCAGAAAGAACTAACAGGCAAGATTATCTTCTTCTGTTCTGACAGCCAAGCCGCTATAAAAGCCCTTTGTGCTGCTAATTCTAAATCTAAAACAGTCATCGCCTGCCACACCCAAGCATTCCAAATGCCGTTCATCTGGTTTGGGTTCCTGGGCATTCTGGTATAACCGGAAATAAATGGGCTGATGAACTAGCAAGATCTGGAGCAGAAAAGTTGGTTTTCGGACCGGAACCTGCTCTACCAATTGCGGCATGTTGGATAAAACAAAAAATTCGATCTTGGTTTTCATCTGAACATGTACGTTATTGGGAAAATCTTGAAACTTGTCGTCAAACGAAAAGTTTCATTGTTAAGCCTTGTGAGAAGGTTGCGAAATTTCTTTTGCAACACTCAAAGGTAAATTGCAGTATTCTTGTCAGATCACTGTCTGGTCACCGCAGACTAAATTATCATATGGCTACGATTCAGCGAGCTGAATCGTTTCATTGTAATTTATGTGAATCCGACTGCGGTACACCGTATCACGTAATTTGCAACTGTCCTGCAGTAGCACAATTGCGTCATAAGATCTTTGGATCTTACGTCTTAATTGAATCGGATTTTAGAAAACTAAAATTTTGATGTTTCCTATCGAAAGCGGTATTGAGCTATAAGCTCTTATTTATTTATTTATTGTTTTTTTATTTTATATATTTATTACTAGTCTTCGATAATATCGCAGACAGTTCCTAATATATGCTTATTCTAAATTTAAAAGCTGGAATTGGAGGAAATTCGAAATTATCATGAGTATACCCCCCCCCCTCCCCCCCCCCCTCCCCCCCCCGGGGGTGTACTATTGATAAGTTAACTACCAAGGATTGCAGTTTCCCCTCGGGGGTACAAAAACCTCTCGGTATGTATATGTTTGTGTTTGTCCAAATTCCTCATCCACCCCTTCCTATTCCTCCTGGAAGCTTTGTGCCTTGCCCATCTTGCCCGTGTCATCATTTACCTGATGAGGACGGGAGTTTTCCTTCCCGTAAATGATGACACGGGCAAGATGGGCAAGGCACAAAGCTTCCACATGATTGTGAGGAACGTGCTGATAAATGCTTATTGGCTTGCATTTAAATAGCATTGGTAATGCTTATTGGTTATCTGGGACACACTAACGGTTTTTTGCAGAAATTTTTTTCTTTTAATTCTGCTATGATGATACACTGATATGTAAACATTGCAGTAGAAAATACTATTATGACCTGTCAAAATTTATGGTAGTTTTCACGATATATTTCTAAAGCCATCGAGTGTTATTTGAGTGGTACTTGCTAGCTAGACGTAGATGGTTTTGGATCAGACAGGATAATCGCAGACTCAGGGACAATTTTTCTTCTAGAAGTGACACTTGGTTGTGGAAAGCGGGTGAGCTTTTAAATTTATATCATGCTTTGCACCACTTTGCACAAAGATTAAATTCAGTGTAATGGGCCTTTCCAAAGGTGTGTAACGCTATTAATTGAAATATTGTGATCAAGTTTCATTGACCAAATATGAAATAGGCCCTGTTTAATTAAAAATAAATATGTAGCGATAATGACATTGCCAATATTGCCATTGCCGTTTTTGCAATCCTCGAGAGATAAGATTATTACAACAAAACCTGTCTCCAGCAATTGTCTATACAATGCCAAATAAATTGTGGTTTTTTGACGATTAATGCCAATATCGGAGTGTAGTTAAAGCAAATGTTGGAAATGTTTATCTAGCACTAATAAGCTTAGTTATTAATAGATCTTTAGATCTTGATAAACAGATTTTAAACATTAAAAGCAACTTCCTTTCTATAGCTTTTTTAGAAAAGTTTTAATCATAATTTTGGAAACCGACTACATCAGTTACAACAACATCAACATTAAACAGATCACCGAATGTGTGCTACGATCGTCACTCGCCCTGTTCACGAATCGCTTCGCTTCGCATGTTGCCTCAGCTGTACGGATCGGCGAGTGTTTTAATTAATCAATAAATACTGTATTAATAAACTATCATCCTTCATTTCCGAAAATCGCTCGTTGCGTGCTCTGCTCCGATCGATGCTGTTACTCTAGGCTTTTCATCGCGTATTGCTAGCTCTTTCGCACTGCTTGATCTCGTATTTGTACGGAAAACCACTGAACACATCCGCTCGCGCAAGCGTGTAAATTATTTCGTGTCACTTGAGCCGTGAGCTCCGGTCACATTCTCTTAATCAAACTACCCGATCGATAAAAACAATTTCCAAGCTTCAGTTTCAACTTCTGCTATCTCCAAAGGAATTCTCGATGGTTCCTTGGTCGCACTGCCAACATCCGTTCGACCAACCGATCAATCTTGTATACCTTGTTGTGAAAAATTGAAAACCCAAAAACAACACACTTTTCTAACGCCAGACAAGTAACTCTCGCCGCACGCGAATCCAAAGAGACTCGTTTCCCGGCCAACTAACTCACTGCGACTGATGATCGGCCGGCGATGAGTGACGGTTAGCTTACTTTGTGGATTGGCTAAATGGAATGGGAGATTTATTTTCCTCCTCGAACCGGTCTCCGATCCGCCGGCCCGGCGCAACTGGCGGCGATCAAACAACACGTCAAGCGCCCCGGGGACGTACGGAGTCAGATGCTACCATCATGGATGGGGCTCAATGGCTAACCACGGGGTCACGATTGGTCTTTGTTCTGCTGGAAATTCGAGACCAACACGCGCGCGCACACTCGCGCGTCTCGTCTGGTAGGTAGGTTTTCCAGCACCACCATTTTCCTCAAACGCCGGCTCAAATCACTTGTGGTGTTGTTCAAACAAGGGTGCCTTGACTTGTGCCGAACAGGAAGCGCGGACGGAAGATGCAGTTGCAGAGCTCACAAACCTAGACGATACGCTAACAAAGCTGCTGCACGCTGAACGAATGCGCGTGGGCAAGTGATTTGAAAATCTCGAGGCGGCCTAAGAATGAAAAGAAAAATGAAAATTCTCGGAAAGAAAATGTTTCTTTTACTTTATCTTTCCGTGCTAGATGTAGATACGTTGTAATGGCAATAAGGAAACTAAAGGGATATTACAGTGACAACAGCAAAGCCAACGTGACTTATTTATGAGCTTGAATTTGAGAGAGGTTGGGCGTACATCAACAATACTTCTTGGATGATGAATGTAAATGAGGAAACAACTAGAGTTAAGTTTCGTTTATCACGAACTTCATTAGTTCTCTGCTCAGTAATAGACATATTACGCACCAATTTGGTGACAACTAACAATATTCTTTAGATCTTTAAAGACACCAAATGACATGATGTAGATATTTTTTGTTCTATTGATTTATATTATTTTATCCATTTTTCTCTAATAAACTTAAACCGTATCCGAAACTGTTGCGTCTTCGAGTGTTCCACGTTAATGACCAGGCGATGACCTCAGATTTCGGTTTTAGACACGACCCTGATGACTTGCTCCACATGGTTTCCCGTAATAATACGCACATAAAAAGTTATTCAGTTAAATAAACATTCAGTTGACAATTTCAAGATTCGCAATCTAGAAACCAGTCATAATACACGTTTGTCCCCTCTCACTTTAACGTATTGTCAAAGCCGGTGCGTTTAAATCAGTATGTCTTCGTCTTTCATCGTTCGCATTAGTGCTTCGGAAAATAATTTCCCATCGTGCACACACTTTTTTCTTTAAATTTTAGATCGATTTGTTCGTCCGGCCAAAATAACTACTGTAGACCGCTTTTTGCGCCTTACCGCGTCCTCCTCAGCGTGCCGCGGAATCGACGAATCGGCTCTTTCTTTCAGCAGCAATGCAAATGTGTGCGCGCTATTTATGTTTATTTTCTTTTCCATAGTCGTTTTTCATTGCTGCTCCCGAAATAGTTACCGGAAATTTATTGATGAGTTTAGTATGTATTTTGAAGGGATCAGTACAACGGAAACAACTTTTCGATTGTCATATTTTAGTACTGGAAGCTGTTGTTGATACCAATTGTTCTGCATATTATCATTCTTTAAAATTGGTCAAATCAATCTAATTAAACTTTGACATTTAATTTTTACACGTTTTTTTTTCTATTTTAGCTTCATCTGCAATTAATACAGTGGACTCTCGGAAAAGTTTGGTCGATTAACTTTTCCGAAATGTTAACTTTTTAGAGTAAATAGATTCTCGCAAATAGGTGCACACACACTCAGGATAAACAAATTTCTAGCACACCAACCGCTGAGGTCGTTCAGATGTCGTTGAAATTCATTGCAATCAGCTGTCGAACTTTCAATATGGTAAGACTTTAGATCGTCAGCATAAATTAAATAACGGCTTGTTGGTATTATGTTACAGATATCATTAAAAAAAGGAAAGATCCCAGATTACTTCCTTGTGGTACGCCCGACGAGTTGATGAAGCATTATGATTCATAACCGCCCATTTGTACAGATATAGATTACAGATACATCTTTGAGTTTTTGTGGATGTCGACAAGATGGTGTTCTCTCGTGTTAATCCTCCTCTTGTGGCGGATGGCCTATCTCAGGAAACTCAATGCAAGACAAGCTCATTTGTTTATTTTGTAAGTGATGGAAAACGCATTCAAAATGCAGTTTGTTAATGTTTCTCTTATGTGTGATATCTTGCGGTTCACCATAACACTATAACATGCTAAAAATACCAGGATACCACATTATGCTAGGACTATTCTACCTCAGAAGGGTCCCGATTTTTGCGATAAACACTGTAGGTTGCTCCAAACAACTGAAGCGAGGTGATTTCATCATTTAGCCAGATTTCATTTAGGATGACGTCGTACTCAGCATTGGAAACAGCTACAAACTGTTCATCGATTTTTGTGCGTAGACCTCTGACGTTCTGGTAATATATATTGAGCTCTTTTCTGCGTAATTACTTAAAGTTTATTCGTGAAAACTAAATCTATTCTTGCTTTTCACGTACATATACGATGTTGCTTTCCATGTGAAAACCTACCAAAAGAGAAAAAAAATTTTCCGGAGAATCGAATGGTACCCACCCACCCCTTTCCTGTTTGTCATCGGGAAGTGCCCCATTTCGCTCATTTTCCCATATTTCACTTATTTTTTATCCTCATCGGACTATACCAAGCACGGCTTTGAGAGAACATAACTTAAAAAAGTGATATTTTAGTGTAAAGTAGTCCAGTAGTACAATCGAATAGGGCTTATCCCATTTAGATTAGAGCACATTGGTTTTTTTGGTTGTGTTCCCGTTACCAAACTGAACCAAAAAAGGTTACAAATAGGGGAAAACTAGCAAAACGGGGCACTTCCTGATGACAAACAGGAAAGGAGTGGACATCATTCTTTTCTCCAGAAGATTTCACATTAATGCATTGTTTAAATTTCCACTGCTGTTTCATGCTAGTAGCGTTAGCACAATTTATTTATTTTATGCAAAAAGTTATTTTACATACGTTAAAAAATTTTTTACCCGCGATTTATAAAACCAATTTTTAAAAGTTGCGAGTGGAGGAGGGTGTGCAAAAAACATTTTAAAAATAATTTGCAATAGCCTTATCATTGTTCAAAATCTATCATTCTTTCGAGACGCTGGCCTAAATCTAAATCTTGGAATGACACCCTGCGGTAAGACATAGTTCTGCGTCAAAAAAAATTGACTGTAATAAGTTTTCACAAAATATTCTATGGGGGCGGAAAACTCGAATGAAAAACCGGTAAGACTATATTTTAATTTTGGGCAGTGATTGATTCAGACTGGAATCTGAAATTGCTCTGAACTCGTTTGAAATATACGACAAAGTGTAAAAACTGAAAACTCAAGGACCATACCTATATAGAAATATTTGTACAGCAGAACGATGTGTCTTCCATTGGAAAATACAAGATGTGTACATATTAGGTACATATCGAGTAGAAAGCGGATTGCTTCTATTTTCTGGGGATCAGCGATTTGACTCGAGTAACTAAAAACGTCGCAGGTTTAGTATCCCGTAGTGATAACTTTCCACGCTTCTGAGCTTGCATGCAATTTTGTGCGCAAGACGCGTGGACAGCGACATCTTACTGTCACTATCCGTACGTGTATTGCGCGCATTTTATTATTTTTCTTTCAGGTTCCAGCGCTCCAGCCTACGATGGTTAAACTTGGGTCAAGTTTATTTGCTCCGGTGATTCCGCTTATTCTTACATTTCTTCTTTCCTCATTGCTTAAACGGCCAAAATTACCGAAACAAAAATTTCAGCATAGGTAGGGTACGGGAGGGTATTTCCAGCACGCTACTAAATTCGGCATACATTACCTTTTTTTGCTGCGCTTTCCCAAATAAAACATTGCCGCCATATAACAATGCTGAAACGAATGTAGCACTCATAAACTTTAATGTGTTATAACTATTTTCATAAAAATATAAGTAATTTGCTTTATTCAATAAACATCAAAACTACTGTTTTTCCACTGGCAGGTAATCAGGCTGAAAAACCAGCAGCAATCGCTTACGCGTATCCGCTCTTGATGGTGGTTTGGAAAACACACAATTATGATCACGTTTACTTATTCTAGCAACTAAACAGCTGTGAACACAGAACAATTGTATTTCTTTTTATCACGGAAGGACACAAAAATTCCCCTCTGATATGAAAATATAAATCAATTTTCACTCACTAGCAAACTGCAGCATTTTGCTTTTAATTTCAGCATATGCTGCTTTATTTATACTACTACCAAGATGTGATGCAGTTGCGCCTGAAACTCTTCTATCGTGTTGACATAGCTAATATTTGAGTGACAACCACTTGCTTCTGGTGCTAATGTATATGTACGAGTCAATGATACACTAGCGCCAGCTGCAAGCTGTTGTCACTGTAAAACTAGTTATCTTCAGTGAACCGGTATCTAAGCAATACCGACACGTTATCCATCGGTCTCTCGTTTGATCTGTTTTTGAAAAGCATCTAATCCTTGTGCAAGCTATTTCGGCCGGTCGGATTTGAAAACACAGACACCACTATAGAAAATGGGCCCAATTTAGCCGCAGCGACTTCATCATTTCTCGTGACTATAACTCAAATTCAGTAGCGTTTCATTAAGACCAAAATACACGCCGTTATTCAGTAAATATTATTCTATCAACTGGTATAAAAATCTTGTCTCGAATCAATATAATTCCTGAATATTGTTTTTGCTACTGCTTAATGGGCTGAAAATACCCTCCCGTACCCTACCACTCGTTTGAAAATATACGAGAAAATATAAGAACTGAAATCTCAATGAACGTATGGGAATTTACCTTCGATTGGTAAATGCAAGGTTGTTTTCGCGTAGAAAGCAGATTCCATTTTTCTACTTTCTGGGGATCAGCGATTTGGCTCGAGTAAAAGCGTCGAATGCAAATAGAAATAGTATCCCGGAGTGATAATTTTCGATGCTTGTGAGCATGCATGCAATTTTGTGTGCAAGGATCGTGGACAGCGACATCTTATTGTCATTATCCGTGCGCTCATTGCGCGCAGTTTAAACTTGGGTCAAATTTATTCCTACATTCCTATTTCCCACATTGCTTGCTTAAAGCGAATTTTGGTTGTTCAAGTTTCTACGGCGAGCCGGAACGTCATTATCAAACCTTCCTGAGTGCAGGAGAACTATTTCTCCTCGAGCGCCCCATAGCCCAATTAGGTTGGATTAGTCGGACGACAAGGATAATCGCAAATAAACCATTCTTGTAATCTAGATGCACTAAAAACTGTTAATATTTTTTGAAACGGTAGTTCTTTTACTTCGTGTTATTCTGAGCCATTTCTTGAATTTAAAAAACGCCTGTACTACATTTTCCCTTTATTTTTCAATAGGTAATGGCAAACCATGCCAAAAATTTCGACAAAAAAAGTACAACACTTTTTCTAAAACTTGTATTATTCCACCTCAATTTTTTTTGGCGTTTATTGCCCTTCTTAAACGGCGCGTAATAAATTAACATCCCAGTAATGTAGTGTAGCAAATTGTATACTATGAACATGAAAAGATCACAGATTAGAATAAAAGCAGCCTAAAACTACTCAAGTGTACCGGCAATTTCTCATTTGTTTTTGGAACCCACGAAAGTATTTCGCTTTCAAAAATATGCTTAAACATCAATCAATTTCCACATACATGTTCAAAATGATTCAAAATAATGACATCAGTAAGTGCAGGAAAAAATGTTTGTAGTTGTAGAATGTTTCGAAAGGTAATTTTTTAATTTTGGCGTCGGACTACGTCTTTCCGCAGGGTGTCAAGAACTTGCTTGCATCCTTTTAATAGCTCTTGTCGAGCTTTTTAAGTATAAAATGGTTGCAATCGTAGAAAAATCGTTGATTGATTATATTTAGCTTTATTTTTGACCAACAGAAATTCGTGAACGTAGCTGGAAGTGGATTCTTCATACCTTTAGATAAGGAGCGAACGAGATCTGCAGAGAAGCACTCGACTAGAATCCGCAAGGGCAGCGTAGAGGAGGCAGACTCAGCTTTCCTTACAAAATTATCGCTTTTGGCTTGCGAAGTTAAGGAAAAATAAAGTTTAAATAAGCGATAACTTTGTGATAAAAGGTTTTAGAGATTTTCAGTCTTCAGCAAAAACATGTGTTTTGAGTTCTTCTATAACTTTGCCGAAGAAACCATGTGTCTATCTACTAACACAATAAAATAGACGTATATCGAGCCTTAAGCGAACGCGAAACACATAAAACGTATGCTTGCCGTACTCTCGTTTAGGTGGTTGGGGACAAGTGGAACTCATACAAGTTTATAGTATTTGACTTAAGCTATAAGATAAAGTGCTGATTTCATAAATTCGCTTGCTCCATTTTACCCCATGGGCTCGTGAAGCTATGCTTGAATATGCGATAACTTAGCAAGTAAAGGTCCAAGAGAATTTCGGTCTTCCACAAAGACGTGTATTTTGAGTGCTTCAATAATTGCTTAGAACATTGTATTCTTGTAAAACGCAACTAAGAAAAGCTAAGTATGAAAAACCAATTATTAAAGAAGTTTAAAAGAATATGCCACGGTGCTCCAAATGGCATTATTATCAAACAAAATTCTCCATAAAATCCGAGTATACCAGTCGATTTGTATTACTTTCCACCATCTTCAGTCAAAATTTTAAAAAAATCGTAGGCACAGTTTTGGTGAAACGGCCATTTAATGTCAAAAAGGCATAAATCTCGTAGCAAAAGACAAAATACATATACAATTGTGCTTATTTTATCACACAATGATTTGAAATAATCATACTGCTGCCATTATCATAAAAAGAACATAGTAGACCTTGTTCTGCACTACAACAAAAGTTAATGTAAGATTTATTTTTTTGAGATAGAGTAAGGTGGGGCAAAAGTCCGTTTGAAGGATTTATCAGTGCCGATTCCGCATAATTTGACAACATTAATATGGACTTGACATGCTTTGACAGCTTAAAGTCCATCATATACATTTACTATTTACGAATCATAATTGCAGAGTTAAATGGAAATGTTCAATTAGTGCGGTTTGGATGTTTTATTTCGTAATACGGGAAACGCAATATAAACATAGTTGAAGCAGCATTTCACATTACTCAAGCATCTCTTTTGAAAATGCGATGAGAAAAATTTACAAAATATATTTCTATTTTACATAATTTAATCAAATCCCGCCAAGCACCAAATGGGACAAAAGTGCAATTCAATTAGTGTATTAGCAAGTGCACTAATTTCATAAATTCAAACTTCGAACTTTTGCCTCGCGGTCAACGCACTTTTTCCGTGCTAATTTGGCAAAAGTGCGATTCGGCACCTGATCAGAAAAATGATGAATTTTAATACTATTTCTCCAGATGATTTATAGCTGAATGTGAAGATGTTGAGTTGTTACATCAATATTAAATATAGTTTACTGTTGTGCTTCATTTCATGAAAATTGAAGACAACTTCAAATGTCGCACTTATGCCCCACCTTACTCTAATGGATAATCACGAAGAAAATCGTAGGAAAGTTTTACGAAAAATAAAAATGCCCACTAGCGTGGCAAAAGTTCGTTTGAATCCAATTCATAATTACCAAAGCATTATTTACTTGTCCATGAGGGGTTAGTCCCGACGTAGTGATAGCATTCACGCCGAGGACCTGGGTTCAAATCCCAACCCCGCAGAAGTCACGAATGACCCAAGCTGGTTAAAGTGACTATAATCTAACAAAAAAAAACTTGTCCATGAATCGCACTTTTGCTCCGCCCGTAAATCGCATTTTTGCCCTACAAGACGTTTTAAGGGGTTTGATCAAATTATGGAAATAGAAATATATTTTGAGAATTTCTCTCACCGCATTTTTAAAAAAGGTATTTGAGTGATACGAAACGCTGCTGCAATGTTTCAACAAACAATAGCCTTCATATCAACAGGAGCCGTATTTGCCATATAACGAAATATTACATCAAAACCGCTCCAAAGTAACATTTACACTTAATTCAGCAATTATGCTTCATAAACAACAAATGTTTACGATAAATTCAAGCTGTCTCATGAGATAGCTACTGCAGTACTCGACTATTCATACTAATGTTGTCAAATTACGCGCAATCTGCACTGATAAACCATTGAATCACACTTTTGCCCCTCTTTACTCTATATATATTCACAAATATGCAGTTAATTAAAGCAAAATTCATTAATACACGAGAAAAAATTGGAAAACTCCTTTTAGTACTACAATATTTTATGTCTAAAGCTTGCCACTCACTAAAGAAGGCTACAAGTCCTAGCCAAAACGGCTTGTAGCCTTCTTTAGTGAGTGGCAAGCGACTTTACATAATAATTTATTATTATTATTCAAAACTCATTAAGTCATTCATATTTCCGTTATATTGCATGCAGCACATCTCAAAAATATTAAAATATTTGGTACACTTGTGCGCACTAAACAAGCGTATTTGTATAGCTATTGCGTCAATTTTCTTATGATTTATGCTCTTTTCATTTTAAAAGGGCATATCTCCAAAACCGTGCCTACGATTTTTTTTAAATTTCACCCAAATATAGTGGTAAGTGCTACAAATCGGCTGGTGTACTCAGATTTCATGGAGAATTTTTTTTGATAAAAACGCTATTTGGAGCACCGTGTATGCCCTATAGTTCAGCACTCGATAAAGATAGAAATTTTATTTATTCAGCAAAGTTGCTTGTTTTTACATTATTTACAACTTTGTCAAAAAACTATGCCTATATGTCCTAACTCAAAAAAGTATTTTTTTTATTTTCATTATAGTAAGCAATGACTAAATTGTAACAGTTTTAAATTAAGGGGGATATTCATACAAACAAATGTGCTGAAGACCATAAATGATAAAATGAAAACATAAGAAACTAGGAAAAAAGTTCCACTTTTCGTCCTTTTGGACTACTGTGCTATGGCGGGAAGCCGTCGGCAGTGGAGATCTCTGGTTTCATCCCTTTGTTCAGATTTCATCCCTTTGTACTAGAATCATATGGATCTTACTATTGCCTGATCTGGTTATTGCCAGAAGAGTCGATCCGTGTGGCATGTAAAAAAATTCAACTTGAAAGGATCTTTCTAAATTACTGATTGGGTCAATATAACATTTTCTTACCTATCGCGTCATTTGCGTTTCCATCAGTGCATTTAATATCCGAAAATTAAACTAATTTTTCCATCTGATATACATGTGCATTATTTATACTTATTAAGGCCAAATTTCTACTGTATAGATGCTTGATGAGCTAAAACGAAACAAATAATTAAATTAACATATTGACTTACCCGATAGCAAAGCTGTGAGGCTCAATCGACTACCGAATCGAAGTTTTAAAACTTCTAACTACTTTTTACTTTCAGGACGACGACACTATGCCGGCCCTTACGACTTGCAAGGTACTGCACGTGACGTTGTTCGTCTGTCAGCGTGTGTTAGCCGCGTTTCTCGGCGCGGGTTTTCGAGGGAAAGCCCCGTTCCTATGTAATCAACCCGGTAACAATGTGACAGTTCCCATACAAGTCAAGCGTACCTAAAACTGCTGGTTCATGGTTCACTACCGATGTTTGAAAACGGCGTAAAGATCAAAACGGGAGCTGTAAACATTTTTAAAAAAGAATTCTTTTGTGAACAGTAAATACTTATAAGCATGGAATTAAACCCATTCATTTTATGTTGACATATGATCGGGCGGTCTTATTTAAATAATGGAAAAGTGCCGTTTATCGCAAGATTTAATTGCATCATCAATCGTTATCAGCGTCGAAAAGGAACAAAGTGTCACACACAAAAATTATTAGTTCTAATGCAACATCTGCTAAATGTATTTGATTCCGTAAAATAAGAAAACTGAATTCTAAGTTTCATATTTTTTATTTTAGCATAATTATTTGTTTCACTCTCCCTGGTTTCTTAAATTCTATTACTCCTTTCGCATACTGTTCCAATCTACCCTTCAAATGTAAATCTGCCGTCAACTTGAGTACTAAATTTCTATGATTTAATAAAGCATCTTGCTCCATAATGTGTTCAGAAAGCAACCCAAATACATCCGGTTTATCGTTCCATACTTTCTAAATTGTTCGGCTCATTATGCTATCGTATTGCTTGGCGACATTGACGTTTTTTCTGTTGTTGGTCACTATTTTGAGCTCCAACTCTGCAGTTTTGCAAACGAATAAGATATCGTCATGAGCAGTAATCTCTGATGTCGCTATTAGATAATTCAGACAATGCTCACATTTAATTTTCGCTACCAGCTTTTTCTGTACAACTGCCGCCATCGAAATTGCATTATTCAAAAAAGAATCATCCACTGTCTTTCCGACCACATAGGGTAAGGAACGAGTTAAGCAGTGTTACCTATTTTAATCAGTTGAACATAAATGATCCGAAAATGCACTTTTTTATTCATATTTTCAAAATCTTTTGATAGGATCATCTTCACAAATCACTTAACCATACATTTGGTTCACACAAACACAATTTATTGGGTTTCCGACAAGAAATATGATGAATTAAAAATTGTTGTCCAAAAACGTACATTTTTCAGCTGCTCTTCAGCAATCGCCACCTTGCTACTGACGAATTCATCAAATTTTCAGCACTGATTACAACCACTCTGAAAGTCAAGCACTCAATTGTCACATACCATATTGTTCAGTCTCTTTTTTTCTATTATCTAAGGCTTTGTCACTAGCCGAAAGTTTTATTATTTTCTAACAAAACTGAAAACAAATTCTGAATTGATGGAACCTGTTCACCAGTAGCAGCAGCTGCAGCACAACTGATGAACTATCGTGTTGCCAAGATACTGTTTCGGTTCTGGAAATAAGAATTTTAAGTTTGAAATTAACTGAAACCTCCTATGGTGAAAACGTGGTTCAATACTTTTAAGAGAAATGTATGTTCATAATTAATTTTTCTTTATTAAAAACAACACAAAAGACAGCTTTTTCAATAATTTTCGAAGATTTTCTCAGTGATTTAATGAAGCAACGATGTGTTTCAATGTTATTTGCTTAGACAACACTGTTCTAAAGTTAGATCGTGTGCACTTCTATGTTTGCCTCTTTTGTTCTCCCACCATCCTTATGAACAGCGAGTGAGACGTCAAACTCGCAGTTTCCCATAAGAACACCAGAGAATAAAAGAGACGCCGAATACCGTTTGCCAAACGGTGCGGTGAGTGTATGCCCCGATAAACAATTTAGACAGATGGCATTTTACGCATATGCCGATACGCTATGCCGATTACGCATCAGATGCCGATTAGTAGGTCGCGGATAGGAACGCGAACTTACTGAATAGGGGGAAAAGTTCGAGGGATTTTTTAACGGGACGTAAAAAAATTCAGATTTCAGGATTGCTGAAAACAGCACCCTGCGGGTGAAAATGGGTTCGGTGTGTTCAAAATTAGTTCCACCGCTCCAACTTTTAAAGCGAAAAATCAAAAGTTTAGCTCAACAATAGTGTCTTCCAATGGTAACAGCTTGAAGAACTAAAGATAGCAAGAAGATTGGTATGCTGATATTCCCCACTTAGTCAACCCATCGCTTGTAATAAGGTAAAACAATCAGTGACCCGCTTAGACTGCTTAAAACTAGTTCTTTACCCTATTCATCGGGTTGAATGATTGGTTTATCGCTAATCTGTACGTTTTCCATGACACTTGGTCGAATGCTTATGCAATTGATATAGAATTGTGCTTTGTCCTCATCGTGTAGCATTTTCATCTCGTGAAACTCTTGGCAATTGGCACTAGCAGATATTGTAACTTTGTTATTAACGATGAGACGTTTATACGCAGCTTTAAATTGAACTGTTGTCGGGTTATTGTTGTTACCCCCTCTCGACCGAATTGCAGAAAAGAAACATTCTAGGGGATCCTGGATTAATCGGTAACAGCATATCTCCGGTATTTCCTGAAGATCCTCCACGTACCGTTTATACATTTCGCTGAAACTTTGAATAGCGATCATGAACCCCAAAAAACCAGTTTTGTTAATAGTTTCTATTATTGGTTTCCATTGTATAACGCCTTGCCTCTCTTGCTGCATCTTCAACTCACAAATATATGAGCGCATTTCATCAAACAGCAAATTGTATGAAAAAAAAATTTTCGGCATTCATGGGACGCTTAAAACCATTAGCGTGTGAATGTTTGGAATTAAAGACGTCAAATAAATCATTAAATAATCTAATAAACCGAATAGTTTCGGCACAACCCTCAAAGTTTTCATTTGTATCCATAAGCGTTTCCAAAGCTTCTGCCACGCTACGGCTCAAAGTTTGAGCGGCCAAATCTGCGCGCATTTTCTCATTGTGAAAGTTTACATGATGGTCTGAGAATTTCTCAGCCATTTTCGTACCAGACAAATTTTGAACTTTGTTCAACATATCGACGTACTTCCACTCAACAAATCCTTTTTTTGGTTTGAAACTTTCCTTTACCTGGGATGATTAAAAATTATTTTTGAATATCTAGTGGAATTCAAGAATCAACGAGGAAGCGCGAAAATGGAGCATTTTTCTCTGTTTGTCATTTTCCTTGGAATTAAATACAAAGAAAACTTATCCAAATTAATTCTACTATGTATATTTATTCTTGACAGATACGTATTTTTTCCTACGACTTGCAGGCTTCCTCAGTGTCTGTTTTTGAACTGACACTGAGACACTGAGAAAGCCTGTAAGTCGTAGGCGAAATACATATCTGTCAAGAATAAATATATATAGTAGAATTAATTTGGATAAGTTTTCTTTTTATTTAATTCCAGGTTTCGTATTCTATCAAGTTGCTCCAAAAACTTCCGTCATTTTCCTTACCTGCAAATGTGTTTCGAACTAGCTTAAGCATGTGGCACACATCTAGAATTATATATACGGATTCCGAAGTGCAAGGGTGTGGAAAATTTGTTTTGAAATTTGCATCATATTTTAAAGATGCACCCAATGTATTTGCAGTACTAAAATTTGTATTGAGTTCATCCAACGTAAAGGCAACCACAGTAACTCCAATTTCGTGAAGACTTCGGAGAATCGTTTCTACTAATGTCACTTTTTGCTCAGTGTCTAAGGAATCTGTAAAAAAATATGCAACTGGGATCTTAAAAGATGTCTTGATTCCCGTCACCATAAAGACGAGTGCTTCTTTGGCTACTGGCAACTCATCAGATTCTTCCTGCAAAAAATCAGCATACTGAACACCTCCCTCAAATCGTTTTGTAAAATGATTCCATTCAATATGACGACGAATTGCGACTTCATCCATCATCAAACAAACTAAAAGGCGCTCGTTCGTTGACTTTGCATTTGCGACCTGCATTTGCAAAGCAGCCATTGCTTCGGAAGTTATTCCGGGCTCTCCGTCAACGGACCGATACCACCTAATTACCGATTGAGGATGAGGCAAACGATTGGAAAATTCCTCACGAACAAACTTATATGCTCGCGGAGAATAGTAATGGAGAGTGACTGCGAATGCTCGTAATTCCCTGCTGTATTCCTTATTCAATCGCTTTGGAGCAGATAATTCCCTCAACAAGAGATTATCAGCACAGTAAACCTAAATTATTGACCAAATAGCTTCTACCATAATTATAAATCAATGTATCAAAATTTACCTTTAAATGATCGGTGGCACATTGCGAAATCATATTTTTATCTCTCGCATCTACAATCACCTGTTCTAAAGATATTACATGACACTGTAATCACATATACTTCTGTTTTATTCTATTTAAGGAAAGTTTCAATTTATCATAAGATTTTCGCAGCCGCGGTAGAGCTACAGAAGCATCTGCCGGTACAGCATTAGCTTTCTCAAATGCTTTAAATTCCCTACGCGAAAATGTTATCTTGAATATCAATTAAAAAAATTATCATTTATATTCACCTCCATTTCATCATCTGAGTTAAGTATTTCAATATTATCACTGTAAATATGCTTAAGAATAATTCAAATGTGTCTTGAAAACATGTCTACTCACATTTCATCGGAAGTAGTTTTCAAAAAAATAGTAGGAATGGTTTGTTTACGCAGTTGTCTTGTCTCTCCGATGGTTTCAAAATCTGTATCTAGAAAATGCTTGCTGCAAATACGTCGGTTTTGAATAGAACCTGGTAGTATTTGTTGTCCAGTAAAAATCAAAATCGACTTTATCCACTTTTTCAATCTCAGCTCTTGTTGTGGAAACCTTTATAAAATATAAGTAAATTAGGTCCGTAAATAGTATAATACTTATAAAAAATACCGGTGTCTGCTGATACCAACAAGGTAACGCGACGATAGATTAATTCCACACTCTTTAATAATACACTTCATGTTTATTTTACCGTCAAATCAACACCAAAAACTCGAATAATCTCTTTGAAAGCGTAAAAACAACGTTAGTTAAGCCAACACCCTCTTTTTGAATCTTTGTATAGATAGGTTTTTACGTCCACATTTCACGTAACAAAAGTAAACATTTCCTATAGAAATCAATGGTGCATCAATTTTGACCGGCCCGTAAAAACGATCATCGCGACATATTCAACACTGGCGGGTGTTATGGGAAACTGTCACATTGTTACGGGGTAGTATGTAATAGACTAATCTCAAGTTTTTTTTAGTCTTGACTTTGAAATGCGGTCATACATATATATTAATATTACAGCGGTGCTAACACACGCTGACAGACGAACAACGTCACGTGCAGTACCTTGTAAGTCGTAAGGGCCGGCATAGTGTCGTCGTCCTGAAAGTAAAAAGTAGTTAGAGTAAAACTTCTCGCTCGGTGGTAATCTGCAATTGATGTAGGAAGCGGCACAATATGTGTCGATAACCCAACCAAAACGCGTCGCTATGCTTGAGAAGTGGATTTGGCGGTCTCCTTTTGTCCAGCGCCTCTATGGTTCAAAGGTACAAGTACCAGCGAACCACAAGCCCTGGCGGGTGTTGTGGGTTCGAATCCGGTTATAATCTCAGATTACAGCTTGGCTCGACTCATGCACCTTCCAGCATTAGACAAAAGGTAGGAGTCAAAATGACTACTTGTCAAGCATAGCTACTAATACCCTCCTTCCTTTCCGCTCTTCCCCACCTTCACCAAAAAATTTTCATTTCTTTCCCCTACCGTCCCTTCATCAATTGTAGAACCATCGTTTGAAAAAAAAATTTTAATTCTTTTCCGATAATCATGACGAGTGGACTTATAGGGTTTCTCAATCAAACGATTCATTTGTGAAATTTCATAATATCGAACGTAATCGCATAAAATTTTATAGAGGCTCACTAAGCTTCTATCTTGTGAATTACGAAATTGAATGAAATCTTTCAAAATTTCGCACAGAAACTGTAGGCATGCATGAGTTAATTTGGAAATATTTTGGAAATCACTAATAACAACAGAATAAAAATATATTAAATTTGACTACCGACTACCGAGTTGTATGTCAACCGACACATGTGAAAAAACCCAGTAGTAGATTACTTTCCATAGTATTTTTGCTATGAAAGGAATCAGAAGTAACTCCCATCTCGATAGAATTCCCAAATCGGTCGTAGATGAACGATAAGAAAAAACTTGTCGTGTGGAAGAGCTCCGGAACCGATATTACTGTTGACTCAGCCTCTAGTAGCTATCAAAACCATCATCATTTCTCCTGGTAGGTACATGCAGATTTTGCTTTTGATAGGACGGCGAACAAACAGTATTGACTCAACCGTTTCTAAGGCGCAGCTGTTATTGACTGCTAAACGGAATACGAAGCATAAATAGGTCAATCCCTCATCCGCACTCGCGGGCACGGGTTTTCCCCCGCAGATCACCTGTTGTTTGTTTAGCGCCTCGAAAGCTCTCGCAGTAACTCTCGCTCCTCGCGCAAGGCGAGGTCATTCGGAAAGCTTTCCACTTATGTTTATACTCATCTCGCAGAAGTTTCGCACAGAGGAACCGATTTGGTACCTGCCTGTGTGTGCATCTCATTATGCTTCCCACGTCCAGGAGTAAGCTCCAGCATGCCATTGCATGCTACTGTTTCTCTCGGACAGCTGTTGGCGCTCCGAGAGCGGTTACGGCTGGAGTGGTATCGAATCCGTCGCCAGATCGTGCCGTTGTTAAAATGAAACTTTTTTTATTGTAGGGTAGTTTCTCGTAGGAATCATATTTAGTCCTCTAAATTTTGTATGTTTTTAACCATTTCAATTAATTTGAAAATTACTCAGAAATGTTATAACCATGTATTGTTGTACTATTCCAGTAAAACCCTTTTTAAAGTAAAATGCACTAAAGGTGGGTTCCGTGGAGGCGCAGAGCACTCCACACGGTACTGGCTGGGGCAGTAATATAGTCGAAGCCGGGGAATGGTTAACTAAATACACTGCGAGAGAATGGAACTTCGAGGGTTTGGAATTTAGAAAGGACTGTAGTGTCGGTAGTCGGTACGGTGTTTGGTGAACTTCGGAGCTGGATACGGACGGACCACGTCGGTCGCGGAAGCACGAAAGCTCGGCGGCTCAGTCAACTTTCGGTCGTCGACGCGTTCGCAACGTTTGTTCGCTCTTTGGTAAGCTCGGCAGGCAGGGGGTAAGCAACAGCAGCAGAAGAATTGCATCAAGCCATTGGCCACTGGTTTTACTTTGTGCCAAGGTCTTTTGCTCAGCTCGGTTCGGCGGTGGTCGGCGCTTTTTCTTGCTGCTTTTAACTAGTTTACCTACTTAATTCACGTGTTGGTTTGGTCATTTTGTGGTGAGTCAAATTGAAAGCTTCGCAAAAGTGTTTTGATTTAGCACGATTGTTTGATAAGAATCATCAATCAACGGCAGCAGCAGCAGCAGCAGCAGCATCCAAAGTTTCATCGGAAGCGTTGAGGTTTTGTTTTGGGTTGTGCACACTTATCAGCTGCCGAAAGTGAGAGTGCCTGACGTCGTCATCGTTCAGTGTGTTTCTGGTTCTGCTGGTGCCTGCAAGTGAGAGAAGAGAAACAAATATCACCAACAAACCCCGATCGCAAGATGAGCAGCGGCGTTGATGAGATTCTCACCTTCAAGCGCAATCCGGATGAGGACTTTTACGCGTTGCTTAAATGTGACGAAAATTCATCGGTAAGTCGAAAAGTATTGACTTTGTTTTGTCGGTTTGAAAGGTGTGTCAACCGAAAGGATTTTAGGGTGGGTGTTCAAGTATGTAACAGTATTGGCAGTAAAAATCTAGTTAATGATGTTTTGGTAAAGTTTGTGTATGTGATACTAAAAACAACTTTTATCTTTTATATGAAATATCGTTTTTCTTACTGAAATAAGCATTTTTTCTACAAATGGATTAAAATTTACGAGTATTTTCACTATACCCCATGCATAGAAGTCGAGAGGATTCAAATTCGGCGAAGAGGCAGGTCACTCTTTCGAAGAAACAAAATCCGGAAAATTGTCCTCACATCAAGCCTGTGTAGCTTTCGCCTGGTGAGACGATGCAGAACCTTGTTGGAAGTAGTGCATTCTTATGGTGTTCTTTTTGTCGATAGGAAGCAAATGGTTCTTCAAAACATTGTCGATGTAATATTTAATGTTGATTTTAGCACCAGGTTCAACGAACAGTAAATTTTTGGAGTGATTTCTCCATACCGTCACCCTGAAAACATTCTGGAACCTTTGAACAGCTAGAATGTCCCGAGGAATTTCAGAAATATGTCAGAATAGAAGATCATTTTGTTGTTTGTGGTGATCCTGTAGCAAGAACATTTCTGCGTCCGAAAACAGAATTTCACATTCACCGTGCCACCTGAGCAGCTGCCGACATCTTTCGACTCTTGCAACCTTCTGCTCTTCAGTCAAACCGTACACCCGTTGTTTGTTGACTGCGAAATTCCCAGTTCCTTGACCATCTTACATCCAGACTGATCTGGTTTCCGTCAAATTCGCTCTCTTACTCGTTTAATGGCTTCCGTTGTCCTTATAGTGCGTTTACGGTTTAGAATATTTTCCAAGAACCGGTTTCCTTGTATTGCTTGATGGTAGGAAAGATGAATCTTTTGTTTATTCTGAGTGGCGTCAGCTTCTTTAAAATATCATGCGTTCGAAAAGTTTTCAAAAACAGACTTAACACAAGCTACCTTTTTGCTTCCATGATTACCATGACTCTTAAACGAATGAAAATTCAAAACAAACTTGCAAACTGCGTTGACATTTGAATGTCTAAACGAAAAATATGCCGATAAATCTGTGATAACCCATTTTTAAATAAACACGCCCAAGAAACAATGACAGTTATGGCTACTCACCCTGTTGACTGGTATAATATATATACAGTTTTCCGTTTTAAAAATCTTATAATTAAATCAAAAAAGAGTTCTTATTGTTTTTTTTAGTTTTCTACGCATTACGATTACATATTAGATATAAGTGACGTTTAAATTTTGCATAATTTGATAATGGCTTATGGTAAATAAATGTCTTTGGGGCGAACCACTCAGCAAACAATTTAGTTTGTATATTTTGGTTGCCACTGAGAGATACGAAATCATATCCGCACGAAAAAGTTTTATTTCACACCACGTAAGAACATATAAGTACCAAAGTGGAAGCAATATACGTGCATAAATTTTGACAATTCTATACAACAATTTTTGGAAGACGCAACTTAATACTCCTCAATATACGATAAAGATATAACTAAAAGTTATAATCATGTATACTGCTTTATAATTCACAGCCATAAGTTGTATATGACGACACGCACTACTGCAAACCAACTTATTGTACACTTCGTTTTACCACATGAGTAATTCTCGCTGAAACGGGGCCACGACTGACGCGAGGTCTTCAAATATTGGAAATTTTGCACTTAATTGGCTGAAAATGGTTAAAAAATAAAATCTACACTTTTAGTACCTCGACATAGTGGACCCCTCGTTCGCCAAGGGGCCTAACAATTGAAAAAAATTGAATTTTGAGCAAACCTTGAGATGCATATGATATGGTATTTCATAAATTTTCCATGAAACTACTAACAAATGACCCGGTTCTGTAAAGAAGAAGAACAGGGCTTTCAAATGACGTAAAAAAATTTTGGCGGCCATCTTGGATTTGGTCGCCATATTGGATTTTATCAAAAAATCGTCGTTTTCACCATGAGCCCCCCAACCGACTTTCATTTTAAGACCACCATTGGAAATCTGAGAAAAAATTCTATAAGGAACATTCATTATGTTAGGTGTGCAATTGCTTTAACTGAATAAAACACCCAGTTATTTGTAGCAAGGTTCATAATTTTCATATAATTATTGTGATATTTCCAAAATTTGCTATGAAACAAACTACAAACGAAACGATTTTGTAAAGAGGAGAAATAGGGCTTATAAACGACGTGAAAAAAAAATTGGCGGCCATATTGGATTTGGCCACCACCCTCCTTCCACCTGGCTGCTACCGTCGTTTTGTCGGTAAGCAGGTTGCCAGCACTATCATTGCACATCACAGGCAAGGCAAAATTCCTGTATCTCACCATTTTATAGAAACTCCGTGTGTCGTTGCTGGCGTATCGCTCCTCTGCGTCGGCGAGCACGTGCTCCTCGTACCTACTCGCGTTTCTTTAGACGATGGATTCTTTTTTGCTCTCTCTGTTTTGACGTGTTGCCGTAGTGAGCATGCGACTCCTGGCCTGGTCACTCTCTGGCATTCGGCATCTAACCAGCTGTTACGCTGTCTACCACGCGTCGTGCCTACCAGCTCTCTCGCAGCTGTTTCGATGGCACCATGGATGTTGCTCCACAGCCCATTTATATCTTCTCCTTCTACCTGCTGTTCTGCGCTTCGTTGGACAAGCTTCCTGGCGTACTCCACAGCCATGTCGTCTGCCGCTAACCGCTGGATGTTGAAACGCAGCGTCAGCTCGGTGCGAGCTTTCGCCGTGTTCGACAGCCTTGCGCGAATCTAACTCACTATGAGATAATGGTTAGAGTTGATATTTGATCCCCGAAAGGACCGTACATCGATAACATCTGAAAAGTGTCGACCGTCAATCAAGACATCATCGATCTGAGAGCTAGAGTCTCCATTTGAATGCCTCCAAGTGTGTTTCCGAATATTCAAACGTGGAAAGTAGGTGCCACAGATGGCCATTCCTCTAGCCGCTGCAAAATTTATAAGCCTAAGACCGTTATCATTGGTCGACAGATGAAGGCTATGTCATCCAATGACTGCACGGAAGAATTCCTCCCTCCCGATCTGCGCATTTGCATCTCCGATGATGATTTCCACGACGTGTTTTGGGCACTCTCCATAGGTCCTCTCAAGCCTGTCGTAAAACTCGTCCTTAGCATCATCGGATTTAGCATTTGTTGGTGCGTATTAATTGATTAGGCTGTAGTTGAAGAATTTGCCCTTAATTCTCAACACGCATATACGGTCATCTACGGGCCTTCACCGGATAACTCGTTGCTTTTGTTTTCCCAACACTACGAAACCGACTCCATGTTCTGTTTTTTGCCGCCACTGTAGTAGATGTGGTACTTGAAAGAAGTGCCTGCAATAGGGTCTACTGCACGGAACTCTCTTTCTCCGGAATTTGGCCAACGAACTTCCTGAATACCAGCGATCTCCACTCCGACTTGATGCAACTCTCGAGCAAGCAAGCCAGCCCGTGCCGGTTCATGAAGAGTTCGGACATTCCAGGAACCAAGTTTCCAATCGTTATTCCTTAACCGTTTTCTTGTCTCTTGCCGTGTCCTATACCGATTGTTCCGTCCTGAATTTCTTTCTTTGTTATTCGTGGTAATTAAGTTTTCGGTATACACCGGGGTCGCGATACCTACATCCCGCTGATGGGTCTGCTATCTTAGGTATAGTTTGCGGGATACAGCATTTCCTATTCAGCCGCCCGTTCCGAGACAGACGCTGTGTGAGCCGCCCCTCACCTGGAGAACAGGCGCTCTAGTTTGCACCTCCTAACTTAGCTGCTCCAGTAAGTACATGAAGCATTTCCGGGTAAGGCCATCGACCGTCATCATTTGACAAATCCCGTTAAATATATCTGATCATTTTTCCAATTTTAATAATGTTCGAAAGGAATTTTTTTGTTAGAAAACACTACGCCAATTAACCAAAGTATTTGCCTGTTTTGTGATAAGTCAAACATGTTTCTTTACATCGATAAAGTTTTGTGCCCGTACTGCTACAGATCAAATTTTTACTCTCGACAAATGTTCCAGAAATACCGGAAGCACAACGTGCTCACGCATCATATTTTCGTGGATTTCAGGGCAGCAAAGATACAGTCGAACGCCAACAGCTATGGCAGATAATGCACGAGTACGGTTTTTCCGACAAACTGACGCGGCCGATCAAAGCTACCCTGAAGTGCGTAATGTGTAAAATGCGTGTTTCGGAAGCACTCTCGAGTCCTTTTGAGTCACACAGTGAGTTTCGGCATGGGGATTGACCGGGGGATTGATTCAACATCGCTATTGTGATTCGACAAGCGGGCACCGAAACGAGAGGAACGATCTTCAACAAGAGTTGCGGTCTCCTAGCCTTCGACATCATTGAAAACCTCGGGACGGCGTAGATTGCCTACGCCAGACTATAAACGGAGGTTAGGAGAATAAGGTTACAAATCAATGCGCCGAAAACCAAATATATGGTAAGAAGAGACTCCAAAGAAAACAACGGTTGGTTTATATGTCACCGCCAACAATAATATAGGCAAGGAGATTCAACGATGCATTCAAGCTGGAAGTCGAACCCACTTTTCTCTCCGCAAGACGCTTCCGGTAGTCTTCTACGTCCTTGGGACAGTAACTTTGGTTATGGAAGACATACGTGCATTTGCCGTATTTGAACGAAAGGTGTTGAGCGCTATTTTGGCGGATACAAACATATAAACCACGAGTTGCAGTTCCCATCGTAAACCTGGCGAAAATCGGGATACTACGATGGACTAGCGACGTCACATGGATGCCGGACAACTGAAATCCGTTCTCTCCAAGAATCCCATCGACACCAGGAATAGAGGGGCCCAACGTGTCTCGACCAGGTTGAAGCCGACTGGCGTGAGTTGAAACACTCAACGAATTGATGACGAGAAGGCCAGGAGTTCATTGGCGAGGAATTCTTGATACGACAAGAGCCATTTCGATTCTATGCTGTAAGTAAGAAGTATGTAAGAAGTAAGGTATTTGTAAGGCCTACCAGTTACTTCACCTCTGGGGCGACGGTCCTGCGCCGAACGAATTATGTTTCTCCAGTACTGTCGGTCTTGGATTGCCATTTTCCAATCCAGCTGAACATGCATCGTCCTCAACAGCGCACATCCATCGGGTGTGGGGTCTGCTCCGAAGTCAACGGGTTTTTCCTGGTTCTCTGCTGATAATAGTTTTGGTTACTCTTTCAACGGACATTCTGGCGACGTAACCAACCAACCGTAGCTTGTCACATTGTACTATCTTCACTGTGTCAGTATATTTGTTTACTTGAAATAGCTCGTAGTTCATGCGTTTGCGTTGCGCCACACTCCATTTTCCATTTTGCCTCCAAGTATAGATCGCAGAATTTTACGTTCAAAGACTCCAAGCGCACGTCGATCAGCTTCCCTTAGCGTTCATGAAAATATCAGTAAAGAACTACTGCGAGAAAAAGTGTTCTGTAGAGTGCCAGTTCTGTGCGAATTAGCAAACTACGGGCGTTCGTTTGGTGGTGTGAATGGATAGTCCCAATCTTGTTGCTCACCATTGTCTAATTGTTGGAAAAGATCGTCCGCAATTCTGATGCATGGTTTTGTCCCACCCAAAGTCACACGTATCAGCGTAACTAGATTTGTGCTACTAAATCGTACGCCGCCTTAAAGACCACAAACAGGTGATGGATTTTCTAGTTGTACTGCCGGAACTTGTCTAGTAACTGACGTAGGGTAAACATCTGATCCGTCGTGGAGCGACCTTCACAAACAACCGAATTACTGCGAACAACCGCTCGCTCTCCGCTTTTAGAAGTATGACCGGGATACCGTCCTTCCCAGCAGCCTTACCGTTTTCAGCTCTCTGATTGCCTTCTTAATCTCATCCTTTGTTGGTGGCAGCTTGGCCATCGCTCACAATTCATATCCTGTTAAGGCTGATCTCCGTGTTTCAACCTCTCCATTCAACAGCGTCTGGAAGGGATCCTTTCACCTGGCGGCTACCGCCGTTTTGTCAGCCAGCAGGTGGCCGGCACTATCATTACACTTCATAGGCATAGCTGCACCGACGGGTATATAGCGTCCTCTCAGTGCGAGCCTTTGTCGCGTTCGAAAGACTTGCGCGAATCTTACACACGACGAGATAGTGGTCAGAGTTGATATTTAGTTGAGAAAAGACCCGATGGCATCCGAAAAGTATCGACCATTAATCAAGACATGATCGGTTAAAGAGTTAGAGTCTTCATTTGGATGTTTCCAGGAGTGTTTTCGAATATTCAGACGTGGAAAGTAGGTGCTACAGATGGGCATTCCTCTGACAGAGGCAACATCTATGACCCTTGGAACGTTATCATTGGTCGACAAACGAAGGTTATGTCTTCCAATGACAGGACGGAAGAACTCCTCCCTTGCAATTTGCACATTTGCATCTCCGATGACTAATTTCACGTCGTGTTTTGGGTACTTTCCATAGGTGCTCTCGGACCTGTCATAGCATCCTTAACATCATCGGATTTATCATTTGTCGGTGCGTAGACGTTGATTAGACTGTAGTTGAAGAACTTTTCTTTAATTCTCAACACACATATACAGTCATCTACGGGCCTCTACCCCCACTGGTTAACTGGTTGCTTTTGCTGCCCTAACACTATGAAACCGGCTCCATATTATGCCTTTCTACCGCTACTGCGGTAGACGTGACGTACAAACTTGAAAGAAGTGCCTGCAATAGGGTCTACTGCGCGAAACTCCTGTTCTTCGCAATTTGGCCACCGACCTTCCTGAATAACGGCGATCTGCACTCCGAGTAGATGTAGATCTAGAGCAAGCAAGTTAGTTCGTACCGGTTTATGAAGAGTTCGAACACTCCAGTTACCAAGTTTTCCAATCGTTATCTATCAATGGTTTCCTTGTTCTTTGCCGTGTCCTATACCGATTGATTCGTTACGTGTTTCCAGTTTTGTTGTTCATGGTAAATGAGAGTTTTGGTTACCTTACTGGGGTAGCTATACCAACATCCCATTGATGGGTCTGCCATCTTAAGTATGGCTTGCGGGATTCAGAATTTCATATGCAGACAGACGCTGTTTGAGTCGCCCCTCATCTGGGGAACAGGCGCTGAAGTTCGCACCTGCTTAGCTACTCTAGTATCCAGATATGCAAAAATGCATCGAACAAAAAAACGTGCCTGTTTGTCGACTAATAGGGAGGTATAGTGATTCCAAATCGCGATGATAAACAAAACAAGACGACCAAAACATGATCCCGGAAGCTGTACGCGACGATACTGATGAAGTTCGATTACGTGGTGATGAGCAACAAAAACTACACCAAGGCTGTCTGCACATAAGCCTCCTGAGAAGATGTTTGGTATGGCATTCGAAACGGGAATGGTGGCAAACATTTTCAAGCATATCGAATTGTCCGAAGTAGCATAAAGAGCGTCATTTGTATACTGCTTTTCCTGAATCAACGCGATTGTTCCGTGCTGTTTTTGCCGGATTCAACATCCTGCCAATACGGAACCAACATTCTTGATTGACCAAATTTTGATTGTAATAGTCTTTAAGCAATTTTCCACCAAACCAAGGAAAGTTTATAAAAAACATCGAAGCATACCGAATACAAATTTTTAGAAAATTGCATGATGTTCTACAGATTTTGACGAATCCACATTTTGTTGCTAAAGCAAACATTCCAGCAAAAAAAATTGTGTCTGAGACAAGAATGTAATTTTTCCGACAGAATCAATTTAACTGGAGCTCAGACAGTTTCTCCCCAAAAGCAACTACATATTACACGTTTCGTTTACATGGGATGTACCGGTCGTATAAAAGAAAATTACTGCTTTTGCTTAACTGCTAGTTTTACTTGCTGTGAACATTGTACTAAATCAGCCACAATACATTGTCGGGTAGATAACTCGTGACACTGAACTTGTTTCTTGCGGAGATTTCTACTCCAAGCTGCTATAGGTATGAATGTTTCGCCGTTCCGCGCTCGGTGGAAAGAAATCGCAACCATGACAGGGAAATCCCCCGTACCCACACCAGAACGCGCGTCGTCGGTGTCGGCGAAGGCAACGACGACGGGCTGAAGTCACTACTCACCAACAGCCGTCATAATAATAGAATAAAAATACCGGGCGACGGCGTTGCTGATTCATTCATGTGCAAACTGTGCTTGTTCGGTGCATTTATGACGTCTGCACAGGTATCTCCGGCAGTGCCAGTCAGACGACCGATCGACCGACGGTAAGACAATTAGCAGTTACCTTCACCCGTATGCTAATAGCTGCACCAATCACGTGAGAAGTTTTGCGCAATTCGTGACTCGGGAACGGGTGAGTTCTAGCCGCACCGCGTGTTTCTATCTCGTGAGTGAACTTGTATGCAATTACAATTGATTTGTTGCTTTTAGGTTATAAAAGATTGTGTGTCAGCCTAACCTTTCAAACGAAATAAATCTTATTAATTATTGACGGTGTTGACAAACACACAGCAAACGTTAATTATTGAAGAAACCTACCTAACCGATTCCGGAGACAACCGGATTTTACGAATTATGTTTGTTATGTTAACATTTCCGGTTTTATAATCCAGAATTTTCACACACAAGCATGGTCACACCACTACCATTAACAACGATGCCGCCAAAGCTCAGAGAATCCGTTGTGTGTGCGCTTGACCCTAGAAGAGCATAAGTACCAAGGGAATTAATTATTCAAATGCTTCCAGTGAGTTGGTTTTACTGTGAAAATCCGAACCGCTGGTGTTGTTGAATTTTACATAAAGCTTGGTAGCTCATTAATATCCAGGTCTTTTTTTGTAAAAATTCCTATCTGGCATCCCGCTGAGCAGAACACAACAAATTAAGTCAATTAATAAATTTTGCAATGCAGACAAATCACTCATTTGATTTAGATTAAAAAAATGGAAATGCTGCATCCGATTTTGAACGGTAAAACTGTTTAACAATTAGTTACAACAATCTACTGTTTTTGTCTGCAGCCTTGTTGCAAAAATGTAGGTACAGTAATAGACAGGCCATTAAAATTATTCTCAAATCCCAAAGCCATTAGCAATGCAGTATAAAAGCTTGACAGTAAAAATGGTTGATAATAAAATGGTGAGCCACCAAACCATGGAAACACACTTTTACTACCCTTCACAATTTATTTTCATTCCCTCGGCTGCCGAGCAGATTGTTCTTTTCGCAAATCATCCACCATCTTCTCATCACGCCCTTCTCCTGGGAAGGGTTCGAAATCCAGACACATGACAATCACTGGTTATCGCCATGGACGGATTATTTTCCGATGGATTGCTTAAGCTTGTTGAACGACATTTAACGACGACGACGACAACTTCGACGACAGTTCATTTTCAATTTATCGAGTGTCTCGCTCCAGCAACCAAACGGAGCAGGAACGGATCTTTTACCTCGCTCTTCATGGCCCTGGGACTTCCAAGGAACAGGCAATAAGCGCGGAATTGTTTGGCACAGAGTTTGTTCGTTTTCTTTTGATGTAGTGTTTAACTCGCAAAAACTTCTCAGAATTTTGACGGTGCGCTTCAAGTTGGATCGCTGAACAAAGAGTTTAACAGCAGAAAATCAATTTCATTGCTCCCCCTGGAATGGCACTTCTGTGGCACGCATTCCGGCGTGCCTTTTCCCTCTTTTTACCCCTTTAACCTTTACAATGGCACGGGACTTGAACAACAAACAATTTATAAAGCTTTGCTTCTTAAAATATTTTGACAGTCAGGGAAAGTTTGCGGGCAGCACTAATTGATCGGTTTGTCTTTGCCATCGAAAAAAGCAGCAATTAAATTTAATCTTTCCTTAATAAATCTTTCAAGATTTAGTTTTACGGGCTATACGCACACAGCTTTGCAAGCTGGTACTGCACCAAAAGTTACTTGTTTCCAAAATGTGAGAATTTGCGACTACTAAAAATGGCTTAAACTTTCATAGAAAGTTTCATGTCCTATTTTGAACCTGATAAAGCAAATTTGATCCGAAATAGGCATCTGTCAAAATAGGCAAAATGTGACACACAAGTGTCATACGAATAACAAAACAATGAAACAAAATTGACTTACTAACGGTACAACAATAATAATACTAAAATGGCACCAAAATAATATAATACCATTTGAAAATGAATATGAATGAATTTGAATATAGGGTACTACCACTTGCTTTAGCACAACGTCCGTTCATAGCAATGGGCCTATCATGACAAAAAGAATTGTACATATTGAACGATCGGTCATATTCACTAGCTCCTGTATGAAGGGCCAAAAGGGAATTGGCCGGTAAGCAACATCACTTACACGTCCCAGGGGTGTTGAGAATCGCCTTCCAGGGCTAGATCCATGAGCCAATCGTTGAATAAGCCCTCTTAATGCAGAATGGTCCGGCAAGTTGGGAGAAGGGCCTGCTCGTTATCTATGATATGTTGTTAACCGGACCAAGGTTACCCTTAGAAAGTTGGCTGCTCCACTCTCCCTAAGCACACCACTTCAAACGAGTGCCCTGATAGTTATTATATATAATCATATATACAATACAATATAGAATATAGTATAATAGTTTAATTTTTCTCTCTGGTAATAATACACAAATTAAAGCAGAGCACTAATCTTCATAGTTTTTATGGTTCCTTGTTATGGTTAAAGGATGGTTCCAGAGTATCATCAAACACCAGAACACCTTAACTGTACCTCCTAAAAAAGAAATAAAAATGATTAGTATATTATTTAATACAATAATGGATCGTGTGATTCCGGTTGCCTAAACTACATTTGTAAGATTAGGCAGCCGGTATCACACGACAGCGCGCCTCCTAGCTCGGCTACTCCATTTCAAAGATGGAGCATTATGGAATATGACCGCGTGGAGGCGCTAGGTAGAAACTTGGGACGGCCAGAGCTATGTTGAACGCTTTATTATGTTGCCTTCCCCATTTCATACTCGCTAACTGATACCATTTGAAAATGATACACAAATTTAATAAAAATGATACATAATGGTACAAAGAAAAGTACAAAGCTAGAAAGAATGCAATGACGAAACATAGAAATGACACTAAAAGGACCTTACAAAGGCACCTAAATAACAAAACTTGACACTGAAATGGAAAACTAAAAAAAAAAAGCACAAAAATTAAAAACTTGTAAAAAAATATCAGAAATGCTACAAAAGTGGTAACGAAAAAATGAAACAAAACGTACGCTTAAGTCGCTTTAAAGGACATATTCTGCGTAAAATAATAGCGCATAAATAATTTTGAAGAAAAACTGCGCAAAAAATCACTTAAAAAGCGACTTGAGTGTTGTTGACGATTATCGGAACTCTGGCAAATTACTACCGTAAGCGTTTGTTCGTGCGCTTGTGGAATTCGTGCGCTTGTTAATATGGTAGAGTTTCGAAAGGCTCAACTTGAAAAGACGAATTTGCCTAAATAACTGTTCGATAAAAAATTGTAAAATAGTTTTTTTTGAAACGAGGGTACTACAATTGATGAAGAAACGGTAAGGGAAAGTAATGAAGAAAGATTTTTTTGGGAATGGAGGGGAAAGGGTGCAAAAGAAAGGGGGGGCAATGCGTAGCTACGCTTAACAAGTTGTCGTTGCGACTCCTACGTTTTGTCCAATGCTGGAAGGCGCATGGGTCGAACCAAGCTATAATTTCAGAAAAATCTTTCTTCATTACTTTCCCTTACCGTCCCTTCATCAATTGTTGAACCATCGCTTAAACAAAATAATGTATGCCTGACCGCATTTCAAGGTGATGACTAAAATCACGAGGTTTGGTAAAAAAAATGCAAAGTAGTCAACAAATAACTTTTTTCGGACAAAAAGCAAAATAAAATAGGTTTACTGACTAGTAGAGATTATCCCTTGGTAGAGCCCGAACGAGCGGCTACGAGTAAGGACAGCATATACCCAACATTTGAGCAGAATTGAAGGTCGTGAATATGACATTCAGCCATTGGTGATTCGGCCAATAGATCAATTATGCCATTTGTTATTTCAACCATTCGTGATTCGGCCATTCGTCGGTAATCCGTTGGTTTGCATAGCCATCCTACACCTCTGAGCCAAATAAAAAAAAACAAATTTTTGAATTACGCTCTTTTGACTCGAAATTCGGATTTCGACTATTTGTTATTCGGGCATTTGTGTTTCGGCCATTCGGTACTAGCCCCTAGGAAACAACATCGAGGAAACGTATGCTACTGACACGGTAATAGGTCTCGCACCTTTTAATGAGTGTAACTCATTTGCGCTTAACGGGAAACTAGCAGTCATTAACTTTTCGTCGGAAAGCCCAATTTCGGAAGCAGTTTTTGGGCACAAAAGCGGGATTCTGTTTATAAAAATGTAAATACTGCATTTTTATTGCCAATCTGAACACAGCGAATATATTTTCATGAACAGAATTTTTGTTTCAGACAAAAAAACTGCTTTTGAAATTGGCAGAATCGATGACGACTAATTTCACCTTAAGAGAAAAAAAATCTATAAAAATGGATTTCTGTCTGTCTGTCCGTATGTTCCTTATAGAATCGAAAACTACTGAACCGATCGGCGTGAAAATTTGCATGTAGAGGTTTTTGGGGCTAGGCAAGGTTCTCTCGATGGCAAAAGACCCCTCCCCCCACTAAGAGGGGGGGCTCCCATACAAATCTATGCCTATAAGAATGGATTTCTGTCTGCTCTGTTCCTTATAGAATCGAAAACTATTGAACCGATCGGAGTGAAAATTTGCATGTAGGGGTTTTTGGTGCCAGGAAAGGTTCTTATGATGGCTGGAGATCCCTCCCCCGAATAAGAGGGGGGGCTCCCATACAAATCTATTCCCATTAAAAAATGATTTCTGTCTGTCTGCCCGAATGTTCCTTATAGAATCGAAAACTACTGAACCGATCGGCGTGAAAATTTGCATATAGGGGTTTTTGGGGCCAGGGAAGGTTCTTATGATGGTTAGAGACCCCTCCCCCTGCTAAGAGGGGCGGCTCCCATACAAATGAAACATAAATTTCTGCATAACGCAAGCAAATGGAACAAAATTTTACAGGTAGGTGTTTTTGGAGACAAGAACTTTTTGTATGGTGAATTAAGACCCCTCCCCAGTTTAGGAGTGGGGGGGGGGCTCCCATACAAATGAAATACAAATTTCCTCGTAACTCCAGAACTAATCAAGCAAATGGAACCAAATTTAGCATGTGGGTGTTTTTGTAGGCAATTTTTTTTCTATGATGAATTGAGTCCCCTTCCCTCTTTAGGAGGGGAATAATGACCTCTCTTCCTTTTAAGAGGGGGGGGCTCCTATACAAATGAAATACAAATTTCCTCATAACTCGAGAACTAATTAATCAAATGGAACCATATGTGGCGTGTGGATGTTTTTGGAGGCATGAATTTTTTCTATGATGAGTTAGGACCCCTTACCTTTTTAGGAGGGGGGGCGCCCATACAAAAGAAAAATAAATTTCCGCATAACTCCAGAACTAATCAAGGGAATAGAACCAAATTTGGTGTTTTGGTAGGCAAGTTTTTTTCTATGGTGAATTGAGATCCCTCCCCTCTATAGGAGGGGAATAATGACCCCTCTCCCTTTTAAGAGGGGGGCTTCCACACAAATGAAATACAAATTTCCTCATAACTCAAGAACTAATTAATCAAATGGAACCATATTTGGCATGTGGGTGTTTTTGGAGGCATGATTTTTATTCTATGATGAATTTGGACCCCTCCCCACTTTAGGAGGGGGGACTTCTATACAAATTTTCTCATAACTTGAGAACTTACCAAGCAAATAGAACCAAATTTGGTATGTGGGGGGTTTTGGAGGCAGGAATTTTTTTATGATGGTTTGAGACCCCTCACCGCTGTGGTAGAGGGATAAAGACTCTCATACAAATAAAACAGAAATTTTGGCGTAACTCAAAAATTAATCGAACTCCAGAAATTTTAGACTCAAGAAGACCACCAAAAACTATCAATAGTAGCCACAGGCCGCGAGTGTTGCCGGCGACCTGCCGTCGGAAGCACCAGCCACTGCGGGGAAGCAGCCCCCCGTAGAGATCACCTCTATCTAGGTTTATTTATTTTCCTAGATCTACTGACCTCTATTACTTTCCTTCAGTTGGGTCACCCCTGCGAAATGGTACTTTCTACGAAAAGATTTTCCGTGAAATGGTACATCCTTTCGCGAAATGGTATTCTGCGAAACTCTATATTCCGCGTTATGGTCAACCGAGAATTGGTGTTTCGCAAAATGGTATTCGGCGAAATGGTTTGTAATGATGGCGAATATTTAAATCCTATCCGCTTTATTTTATCAGGCTAAGCAATGGGGGGAGTTGTTTTCTACTTTACTGTGAGGGAAATTTTTTATATTAAAACACCCATGAACTCCCCAGAAACTTGCAAAACTCGAGATTGTGACAAAGGTTAACCGAGATTCACGATTTATGTACAACACAGTTTAATTTGTGGCAATACGAAGTTTGTGGGGTCAGCTAGTACCAAATAAATCTATGTTAACTGGGCAGCCCCGATTCTCATTATATTGTGACGCAACGATGATTGACGCATTTTTTTTAAAAATATGCCTACCATTGAGTATGCCTAACGCTCATTATACCTAACGCATTTTTGCCTAACCTTCATTATGCCTAACGTCCGTATGCCTATCGTTCGTATGCCTGATGAGGTACTCACGGGACGAAAACGAAAACGAGTTAGATTAAAGAAGCTTCTCAATTCGGTGGTTCGATTACAATAGATCGAGGAAGAGGCACAATTTGTTTTCATAAATAACCCAACCCACCAGATGGTGGAGCTTGAAGATACGTCGCACGCACAATAAGGGAGTTGGGCAGTCTCCTTTTCTCCAGCGCCTCTATGGTTCAAAGGTACATTAGTACCAGCGAGTCACATGCCCTGGCGGGTGTTGTGGGTTCGAATTCGGTTATAATCTCAGATTATTGCTTGGTTCGTCCATAGCACCTTCCAGCATTGGACAAAAGGTAGGAGTCACAACGACTACATGTTAAGCGTAGTTACTAACAATGCTTTTATGTTTTAGATATCGTTTTAGCTGCTTCTGCTGCTTTTAGTTACACAAATTCAAATGTTGTTTTACGCGATGAACGTTTGATATGGTTTCGGAAATAAAAAAATAATGCGGTATTGTGACGGTTTAGAAAACAGAATCGAAACATATTTCGGAATATGAATAAGTGGCATTAAAATTAATTCCAAAATTGAAGCTGTCATATATTATGTCAACACAATTAGCAAAACGGTCTATTGGGTATAGCAAAAATTTGGTACCACACCTTCTACCAAGGTCCTACTGGGCACGATAGTGCTCATATTGTGCGCGTTATGCACGAACTGATACATTTACTTTGCTCAACAAACTGACTCAGATACACCTGACAAAGTCCATTAGTAGTTCACTATTAACTCTACCGATGATTGATGGAAGCAGGCAAAACCGTGACTGTGACGTAAGCGAAAAATGTACTACCACTTTCATCAAAACCCTGATTTTCCATCATTCTTAAAACCGTTTGATGGAGTGATGTTCTATTTAAAGGAAATTTGAGTCCTAAACGGAGTCTATTCTTTAAACTTGAAAAATAATTACTATGTACTTATATTGTGACACACAGAAACTGCTACTACGTCGGTCGAGGGGAAGGATGCTGAGTCGAAGAAACGCCAAACTAGACCAATTAGTGGGGAAAGTACGTGAAGTCTCTTCAGATTGCTTGCTTGCTTGCTTCTGGTTGCATGGTTCATTACTTTCACAACAGAGCAAATTGCTAGATTTTGTTGAAGCATTTTTGTTTGTGCAAAAAGGAGGACAGAGTAATTATTTTGTTCTTTTCGAGAAGAGGTAGCTTAAAAGACATTCTGCTTTTTTGGTCAAGCGTCATCATAAAAGCTGACTGACTGGGTCGAAAGGATGAAAGGACCTGAACGTCGAAGTTCATCGTGACACATCGACAGTGCTGAATTAATTGTTCCTGAAACTATTGTGACAATAACAACGACGAAGCGAAGTGACAGTCATTACAGCAGGATGGCCATTTTCTTTCCACCTAATCAAAGAAAGTGCCCGTCCATTGATATTGTACTTCGACTGAGGCTGCTCCTTTCTTACACGTGGCTGTATAGAATTGACACCAAGAACTAAGGGCAAAATAAATTATTTCACAATCGTTGCACCCATTCATTCCTATTCGACTAGGAGCAGATTGATGGCAATGGCAATGATTCGATTGTGAGCGAACGCGGAAAACTTTGTTTTCCGGAAGTTCTGCGTAAAGTTTGACGTTGGATGGGTGTCTTCTTTCTTACCGTCACCGTGTCTTGCCCGAGTTCCATTCGGTGATGTTTATTTATTCTTTGCAAATTGGATTCCGCAGTAAACCTTCGTCTAACGAAAACTTTCTTCTCATATGTACATGTAGAATGAAGACACCATATGCTGCCATCTTAAGATGTCATGGTTTTTTGCCTCTGCCAAGGCAGAATCTTTGCTAAGGCAAGTAAATATTAGGGTAGTAATATTTTTCGTTTTTCACTGATATTTTAATCAGATAATATCAACTTAATATATGTCTGGTTTGTATAGTACGAAAACAAATGCACTCTTTCTTATACTGACTACCCAAGCATCAATGTGAGTTTTATTGTACTTTTATGACGGCTTTCATGACCAATTTTGGTCTTCAATGCCATCATAAGAGTGTAATAAAATCCAAATTGTTACCTGGGTATTGAATGAAGATTGATCAAAAGTAAGTCAACCTGATTTGAAATGAGCAAATTATTGAATAAATTTCATACTATTTAATGTCTTCACGATTTGCTGATTCACGCATGTTTAGTTGCAAAAAGTCTTTCTGTAAGGATTGTAGACAAATCCCTTTACTGTTGGAAATAATCTTTTCCAAACTTATCAGTTTTTTTCAGCCCACACAGTTTTTCATATACAAATATTTACCCACTTCAATGAATTAGAATCCAATTTATTTTCGCGATAAAAAAAACTACCACCCTAATAAACATGTATGGCGCTTCACCATTACCAGCTAAAGTACAATTGCATTACTACTGACGGCAACCGTTACTGCAGTCTAAGAAACCTTTCTATTACATTATAGAGAACTTTTTGATAGACTGCTGAATGTGGAAAAATACGGAACTTCGAAGGACAGGTATTTACTGGTATGGTATTTACTGTGACAATCAAATGGCATACCAACTTGAGCATAGATGCTCTCTGATTGAGGAACAGTAGGACAAAAAATACTTTTTCTTTATCAAATTTAATGGTAAATATTATTGACAGTTTGATAGAAACAACCAATGAACAGAAATATCTGAGTCCAACTTACGGGTGTTGCAAGGTGAGGCCGAGCGTTGTCATGCTGTAAAATCACTTCTTGTACTAGATACTTAGAGCAATATCTGCGTAAACTTTTACGAGTGCTCGATGTATTTTAGCTGTCGTTTTCTTGAAAGAAGGAAAAAAATAAATAACTTCCCAAAAATGTCGATAAATTGGTTCAAAACAGATATATTTAAATTTCCAAAATTTTTTTGAAATCACAAATAGGGTTCAATTTGGTTTTAATTAACTTCCAATTTGACCATAGGTCTACAGGTATTGAGTAATATTACTAAGAGCTCAATTCGAAGTTAAAAAAATCAATTCTCAGTGAGCTCTAAATTAGATTCAAAGCAGGTTTAATTAGATATCAGGTAATTGGTTCTAAATATGCTTGTAATTAAGTTTCAATAAGGTTTCCAGTAATTCCCAATCAGTTCTCAACTAGGTTTCAAGAAGATCTGGATTAGGGCTCAATCAGATCGTAAAGAGGTTTCAATTGGGTTGCAAGTAGGTTTTTGTTAAACCTTATCAAAATTCAAAATAGGTCTTCAATGTGTTACAAGATTTTAATTGAGGCTTAACCCTCTAACAGGCAACACCGTAAAAATGATGCGATTATAGTAATGAATATTTTTCCACGTAAACATAGTGTCTCCCAATTGGTCTTGAGGTACGATACTGGTCTAACAAACCAGTTGTCGTGTGTTGGCATCTCGGCTGGGGGAGACTGTTAGAGTCAATAGGATCATCACAATTGTCCTGTACTCTAACAGCTGACTGCGAAGTCTGTTGTATAAAAAGCAGAAGGTCAAGTTCCGATAACGGAATATAGCACCTAGAGTTGGCTTTCAATATCTCACGTTAGTTTCAATTAAGTTTCAACGAGGTTTCGTTAGGTATCAATAAAATCTAAATTAGATTTTAATTAAATATCAATCGGGTCTTACACTAATAACTCACTCACGCCACTTTTAGTTATATCAACTTATAAACAGGTTTGATTTTGCTCATCTCAAACATATAGAGACAAAGCAAGCTGCTTCTCACAACGACCATGAGCTTTCGTATTCTGTTCAACCGTTTGCTCTCCCTCCGAATCATGCCTGAATTTTGTTTTCTCTTACAACCATTCATCTTGCGCAGAAGGAGCACAACTACAAGCAGAGCTAATCTTTTCTTCACACTCTGGAGACAAAAGACTATTCGGCTCCGTATTCCGAAGAGAACATCGTACAGACAATTATACGGACTGGAACGATTTGCTCCGTGACCTTGAGAGCATGCATTCGGTGGTACTCCGGTAGAAAAACTGACGCTCATTTGGGGGCAGAGAAAAGCAGAAACGCAATGTAAAAGCAAAACAGTTCGCCGATTGTCGGAGACGGTAGCATCCGACTGAGAAAGAGCAAATCGATTCGTCCTCTGTGCATTGTGAGTAAAACACCGAGAATTGAGATTTTGTTAGAGCACGGCACGGAAGCGGCGATGAACTGGAGGTGGTTGATGAATTCGTATATTTGGAATTTCTGGTCACCGCCGACATTAATACGAGTAAGGAGATTCAACGACCCATTCAAGCTGAAAATCGAGCCTACTTTTTCTTCGGCAAGATGCTTCGATCAAGGAGTATACGCCACCGCACAAAGCTGACGATGTACCTACTTACTTACGTGGCTTGCCGTCCTAAGACAAAGCCTGTTGAACAAAGTTTCTCCATGTAACTCGGTTAAGGCCTACCGCTCTCCAATTCCTCGGACACCGAGTACTCTCCGCCAGATCTCGCTCCACCTGGTCTAACCATCTTGCTCGCTGCGCTCCTGGTCGTCTTGTTCCTACCGGATTTGAGGCGAACACCATCTTTGCAGGGTAGTTGTCCGACATTCTTGCAACATGCCCTGCCCATCGTATCCGTCCAGCCTTAGCCACCTTCTGGATACTGGGTTCGCCATAGACCTGTGCGAGTTCATGGTTCATCCTCCGCCTCCATATTCCGTTTTCCTGTACGCCGCCGAAGATCGTTCTTAGCACTCGTCGTTCGAAACCTCCGAGCACTCGCAGGTCCTCCTCGAGCATTGTCCATGTTTCATGCCCGTAGAGAACAACCGGTCTAATAAGCGTCTTGTACAGGGTGCACTTTGTACGGGGACTTAGTCTGCTCGACCGCAATTGCTTGTGGAGCCCATAGTAAGCGCGACTTCCGCTCATAATACGCCTCCGAATCTCACGGCTGGTATCATTGTCCGCCGCCCAGCGAGCCAAGGTAGACAAATTCATCGACTACCTCAAACTCATCGCCGTCGATCACTATACTACTGCCCAAGCGGTGTCGTTCGGCCTAGGTTCCGCTGGCCAGCATGTACTTTGTTTTAGACGTATTTACTTTAACCCAATCTTTTCTGCCTCGCGCTTTAGTCTGGTGTACTGTTCAGCCACCGCCACAGATGTTCTGCCGATAATATCCATGTCATCGGCAAAGCTGACGAACTGACTAGATTTGTTGAATATCGTGCCCCGCGTGTTGATATCCGCTCGGTTCATAACACCTTGTAGCGCTATGTTGAACAGCAGGCATGAAGGACCATCACCTTGACGAAGCCCTCTGTGTGATTCGAATGAACTTGACAATCCACCCGTAATCCGAACACAGCACTATGTACCATCCATCGTAGATTTAATCAGTTTGATGAGCTTCCTGGGGAAGCTGTCGATGTACAAAACGCTAATTAGACCGGTAGTCCTCTACGGACTTGAGACAGTAACTTTGCTTACTGAAGACAGACGTGCACTTGCCGTATTTCAACGAAAGATTTTGCGGACTATTTTTGGCGGTGCACTCAGGGATAGTGGAGAGTGGAATAGCCGTATGAACCACGAGTTGCAGGCACTACTTGGAGAGTTTCCAATCGTGCACCTGGCACCGTGAAAAGTCGGGAGACTTCGGTGGGCCGGCCACGTCGCAAGGATGCCGGACGACTGTGCAGTGAAATCCGTTCTTTTCAAGAATCCCACCGGCACCAGGAATAGAAAGGCCTAACGTGGTAGATAGCTCGACCAGGTTAAAGCTAAACTTGCGTATGACGAGACGCGCAACGAATTGGTGACGAGTGACCCAGCACCGAGTACAATGGAGCGGAATTCTCGATACGGCAATAGGCACGCCGGCTCTCGGCTGGTAAAAAAACGGCAGAAACCTACTTATAACTGACTCAAATTAGTCACATAACAGTCAGCTGAACTGGTTATAACAAATGTGCTAATCAGTGCACAAGTAACCCTCAAAAAGGTCTGAATCACGCTTCAATCAGGTCCAAATTAGGTCTTGATTAGGTTGCGAATTGGTCTCTATAAGGGCTCAATTGAGTCTCAATCAGATCCCAATTCGTTCTCAAATTGGTGTTAAGAAGCTGAAGTTTTTGAAGCGTCTTAGTAGAATGCGAAACCTGGATATTAAATAAAAAGAACACTTCAATTTAATTCTACTATGTATATTTTATTCTTGACAGATGCGTATTTCGCCTACGACTTACAGGCTTCCTCAGTGTCTGTTTTCGAACTTCGAAAACGAAAACAGACACTGAGCCTGCAAGTCGTAGGCGAAATACGTATTTTACGTAATTTATCTGCCTTGCCGAGGCAGTCGAAGATCAGTAGACCACACAAAAACGCGAAGCAGAGAAGATTGGGTTGAAGATGAATACGACTAAAACGAAGTGAATGCTGGCGGGCGGCACCGAGCGCTACAGGGCCCGCTTAGGCAGCTGCTAGTACCGCGATAATCACGGGGATGAGTTTGAGGTGGTTGAGGAGTTTGTGTATACCTTGGCTCATTGGTAACAAAGGACAACAATACCAGTCGTGATATTAGAAGGCGTATTATCATCAGCGGAAGTCGGGCCTACTACGGACTCCACAAACACTTGCGGTCGAACAATCTGAGCCTCCGTACAAAGTTCACACTGTACAAAACAGTAATTAGACCGGTTGTCTTTTGCGGGCACGAAACGTGGACACTGCTAGAAGAGGACTTACGAGTGCTCGGAGTTTCCGAGCACCGGGTGCTAAAAACCATCTTTGGCGGTGTATCAAAAGAACGGTGTATAGAGCCGAGGAATGAACCACGAACTAGCGCATCTCTACGGCGAACCTAATATCCAGAAAGTTGTAAAGCTGGGTGGATTCGTTGGGCAGGATATGTTGCTAGAATGGAGTGCCACTTCGAAGGGACGCCATTTCGCCTTCATAAAAAAACTATAGCATTAAATAAATAAGTGGTTAATGTAAAACTTTATTCCTTCTCCTTTAGCAGCAGAAAACCGGGATGGCAAGTGGTGTATCTAGAGTTACTCTCCGCTATATTGGGTCCCGGGCTATTTGCCGCCAATTCGTTGAGCATCTCGACACAAGCAAATCGGCTCCTATCTGGTCGAGCCATCTAGTAAGTTGGGTCCCTCTATTCCTAAAGGCCCTCATACACGTACGAACATGTTGGCCGAAAATGTTGGTGAATTCATGTTCGTTCAACATTCTCGCCTGTGTAGGAGCGCCACGAACCAAGCAGGCAAAAGAAGATGTTGGGCTTGTCGCTCGACCTGAATGACCCGCCAACATTTTATTCGTTTCCAACCCAACATATGCGTACGTGTATAGGACCTTAAGGCCGATGAAGGTCCAGAAGAGAACAGATTCACTGCACGGTCATCCGGTATTCTTGTGATGTGACCGACCCATCGCACAGTGGGGAATCGCTGGCCAGCAGCCAAAAAATGAAAGTTCATTTCGACTCTCCGTTGCATTTTTCCTGTAATTCTATACTATTGAAGTGTTCAAATCCAAAATTTTTGATTAATATGACAAAATTTGAATTTTCTATGAATCTTGAAAGTATGCTATCTCAGCATGTTTTAGCGTTTTTTTGAAAAATAACCCAATATTTTAAAACATGCTAGAGGTCTAATGGTAGCTCGGATTTCAACGGTGTCTAAGGAAAAGTTCTTCAAAAAATAGTGCTGAATAAATCCCATTAATTGAGTATGCAGTAATTTTATCATAGTATGCCACAAATTTAATTTTCATTAAAAAAAGTGCCATATTTTCGCGTAAAACACGCTTAAAAGTTTTGAAGCCAAGGTTCGCCACTATTGACACTACCGATAAAAGTTAGCGTAAAATATAAGCTTTCAAATGGATATAGTCTCATTTAGCGCAGAGTAGCGCAGAGCACAGATGTTACGCTTGTAAGGCTACTATATCAGAATTCAACAATATAGACAAAATGCAAACACTCAAAGTAAACGTAGGATATCTTAATTATGGGACATTTCCTTTACATGGTAGGATAAGCTGCTTCGAATGTATGGTTCATATTGCATATTGACTAGATTTTAGAGGTTGGAGGAAATCTGGAGGATACAGCGATAGTAATGACGGAAATACAGCTCGAAGATCTTATGCCAATCCTGGTATTAGTTCTGAAATCACGGGTATAGATATGAAATTAATTAAAAGGTTGAGAAATTTTCTTATAGCAAGTTCTTGAACACATTATTTCAGAAAAATTCGAAACTTATTGTTTGTATACCAAAAACCTTTATGTCAGGGTATAGTCCTCATATAATACGTCCACTGCAATGCAAAGAATTTCAATTTGCGGTCATAAATGAATCTAGACAACTATATTGCTTGTAGGACGAATGACAGAAGGAGCACAAAAATAAGTTTTTTTTTGTTTAATTATAATCACTTTAACAACTCGGGTCATTCGTGACTTCTGCGGGGTTGGGAATTAAACCACGGTCCTCGGTGTGAGAGGCGTGAATGCTAGCCACTACACCGGTATTGACCCTCACGAAAATAAGGTTATTGCCTTATGCTAAAAATAGTGTTAAAAATACAAGACAATATTTTACATACAAAAATGCGTGTGAAAATACAAATCGTGATAGAATTATTCGTTTCCTTATTTCTCCGGATAAAGCTTATAGCTTCTTCAAAACGGAAAGGTGTAATTAGAAAAATCTTTCTGAGAACGCTATATTACTATTGAAGACGAAATGTGAAACGAGTGATTCTGCAGAAGGAGAAGAAGAAGAAGAAGAAGAAGAAGAAGAAGAAGAAGAAGAAGAAGAAAAAGAAGAAAAAGAAGATGGAGATAAAGAAGATTAAGTAAACTAATAAGGGGAAAAGCTTTGATTTTTGATTAATATTAACTTATATGGATTTTGTGTTGATTATTAAAGCTCGTACTTGCTTTGTATTGTTTTATATAATGTTTTATCCTATAAAAATCCATCTGCAATAGTTTTCTAAATGACCCTCATTTCTTATACGTTATTATGATGATGATGATGATGATGGGCCCACCTCTTACCCCTACGGAGGTTTGAGGTAGACTTTATACTTCAAAAATACTTAAAAAATAGTTGAAAACTCTTCCTAACACAAAATTTATACATTCTAATGCAAAATTAACTTGAAATTCGGACTCAGCATCCCAAAATTACTTAAGAACCACATATTATGCTTGATTTAAAAAGATTTTTTTGCTTGGCCAGCATTTGTATGGAGTCGCCCCACTGTGCATCGTACTCACTCTACTTTCGACGAGTGTACTTTGAGAATCATTCCAAGTAGTGCCTGCAGTGCATGGTTCATACGCCTACGCCATTCTTCGCTTTCCGTTTGCGTTCCACCTCCTCCTGATGAAAATCTATTCGCAACAAAATACAACAATCAAAACAATCAGATAAACGTGGTGGGAAAGTGGTATTGATGATATTAAATTATTTTGAAATTTTTCGGGAGAGATTTTCGAATCTCTTCACAATCCGCAATCAGCAGATAATTTGAGATATGAGGACAAAGTTTCTGAAGTAACAGGAAATATGAACCGAAATTTTTCGTTTTTGAAGGTTTTTCATTCTAATAATGGGTTTCAAGAAACCGACAATTCAAAAAAATGGCGGTTGACTGTAACTACAGAGACTGTAGATTACAGAGGCGCCGAGACACTCAAAATTCGCAAAATTTTGAACGAAAACGGAGCGTTACCTTTATTTATGATGGGACTCCCCGTTTTTTTCGAAATTTAGCGGATTTTGAGTGTCTCGGCGCCTCTGTAATCTACAGTCTCTGTAACTGTGACCAGCGTTGCGAAGCCCACACTCGTGTGGGCTAATTTTCTCACACAAGCGTACTCGTTCTAATGAATAGGCCGACATAAGCAATCCTTTCGGACTCCCGCTCTTGTTTATTCATGCACTGCAACGACTTTTGCGAGTGTGTATTTAGCTAACAGCCACGGCCGTCGCTCTCGCACGTCATTACAGCGTAAGCAACTGATACCGATCACTCGCGAGGACTCGCACTCCCGCCCGCGTGTAAAATCGAGGGGGTAAGATGAATAAGAAAACAAAAAGTAATGCAACGTCTGTATCCCAGTGTGCCGCTAGCCCTCACGGGCAGCTGGCTGCTCACGAGTTGGTTGCCTGCAAAAAGCACGCTACGAAACTGTGCGTTTGCGAGTGTGTAGGTAGTAAAATGTCTGCACACATCAACGCCGGCTGTTTTTCGTTTGTTCTGGGGGCGCCATTTTGAGAATTTGCGTGGAGCAACAAATTGGCCAGCGCCGGCTCTGCGAACAACTATCCTGTAAAAACGGGTTTCGCTTCGGGTACGGTAGGAACACGACGAAGAAAGGCACAGTCATAATACCACAATAATAATTTTGAAGATTTGAATTCTGGAACTACAGATGAATTGAGCTGAATCCACTTTACTGTGGCTGATATAAGCTAGTCTCATCGTTTGGACGACTTTTTATCGAAACTGTAGTTGACGGATCTTAGTCTTACATCGAAACGTACAGCAATCAGTTTTGGCTCTTACTGAAGTGACATGCTGGTTGCGTAATTCAGTGAAATTGAGAGATTACTTGGAATTGATGTTGTGATGTCAATCTTTGAGCAAACAGCAGCGAATGAACAGATGATATTCGATATCCTTGCTGGAAAGTTTTCTGCGTTGCGAAGCTTCGTAACATCAAAGCATCAAAGTGTGAGCGTCGTATGGGATCCGACCTCTACCTTCGCAGTGAAAACAATAACAATCAGGATTATCAAATTTTCCCTCTTGCATTAGCCTAATAGAGCAGAATGAGTCGAACGGTTTTAAGCCAAACTGAATCTGACAATTCATGCTCGATAAAAGCTTTCAGTGGTAAACAAATTAAAGGAGTGGATTTTTTTGACAACAAAGAGCGAATTTCAATTTTACTTCTCCTACTGAAAAAGGATATCGGAAGTTCTCTTCAAACCTATTGCCAGTTTCTAGTTTTTGGCAAATTGAATTAATCAGTCACACACAATCATAAAGCACCGTATCAGCTCGATTGATGGAAATGAGTTTCTTAGAATAGCTTGGTAACAATGCTTGTCATTAGTTTGTGCTAATTTGATACGAGAAATGGGTCGCCTCTGGTGATGGTTGGAACCGTACCGGTAACCTTTCTTCCCCGAAATCGACCGGTGATCTAGGAATGTCGACAGCTAGGAATGGCTAAAGGGTCGTATCATATTGTCAGTAACATGCTGTTGGCTAGGCAAGATAGGATGAATTAACTAAGCTACCGGGATCATTCTTCGGAGAGGCGAGATTATTTAGAAGGTGAAAAGCTGTGGAATTAGTTGCGAAGCTCAGTTGTTTCGGGCAAAGATTCTACCTACGTGAAAATGAATTAAAATGATATTTTCAGTTACCGCAGCAGCATGAGTCGTTGGTAACTTTTCGCATTATTTGCCATTATTTTAAATAGGTAATTTCAATGAAATGGCAATGCTTGGTGAGGAATAATCATGGCTGGAAACATCGAAACGCAATCAAGTCGGCAATGTTTGTCTACTCAATAAAGCATCGCAAATAAATACCCAAATAAATCGATTTCATTCCGTGAATCTCTCGCCCGTGTAAGTTAGCATATCAATAAAAATTTCCGACGGAAACGAAATCATCGCACAGCATCTAACATATTGTAGCAGCAGCATTAGCATGGCTTCGTATCGCATACACGGTCGAGGAGAAGACGTGTGTGTCGGTAAATATTTGCCCCGGGAACGTATCACCCGATATGAGATACGGTAAGAAGATACAGCTCCGTCCTAATCGAAATGTTTTGCTTACATTTGTTTCTCCATCCAGTCGGGCGGTATTGAAGCGGCAGGATACTGTAACGGCAGCAAATGGTGCGTGAGTTGAAGCAACTCATCCTGGGGAAAGTGTATGGGTTTTTACCGCATATTAAAGTTCTTCATTGAACCTTACAGGTACATTTACAAAATTAGAACTTTATTTTAATATTACAATTTTTTTAGAATTCATTTAAATTGCTAGTTCTTCTTACTTTATAAAGCTGGTTTAATTTGGATAACACAAACTCTTCCACCATTTGGTGGATTAATTTAGATTACTTTTGACTTGTCAAAGTTTGTGATCTCTTTCAAAGTTTTAATTGAATTGTAGGCATACATTATGCATACGTATTTGATGTTTAGCTTTTAATTTCTCACATCATAGAAGTGTGTTTCATCACTTAAATTTTACTGTGCAAACGCAATAGCGAACTTCTCAACATGAAATCTTATTTTGCTTTGCTCCAATTTAAAGTTAAGAACAAAAACTTCAAGCAAGCAAAGTTTTGCCCATATTTATGAGCAAGTATTAGGTATATTAAACAAAGTGGGGCCGAATCACTGTAATGGTTAGTATATGATTTTCAATATTGCTTTCAGCTGAAGTTTACCCTGCAATTTTATCATAAAAAATTTTTAATAGTAAAATCCAATATTGTTTTTGTTTCAACAGCATCGACGCAAAACCCCTGTAATTGATTGATGAACCCTAAGTAGAGCCGGCAAAGTCACACATTATTATCGGAACCTGCGTCATTCCACGTTAGCCTGCTTTACCGCGGCGGCGGCGACGGCGGGGCCTGTACGATGCCATTTTCCGTAATGCTTATTTATATACCTTCACCCTTTGCTCTCTTCGCAACGTTGAAACATATTAGCTTTGATGTTCTACTATTGAGTTTACGGTTTTCACATTCCTCCATGGCTATAGCCACGGTGCGAACCGGGAACCGAACATTCTTCAGGAGATTTTTGCATCGTAAGCCAGAAGATATTCGTTGCTAAATATAGGTAAGTTTCGGCAGCTGATAAGCTTTGCGAAATCCTTTATCAATTCAACCGAAACGTTCCGGTTGCTTGCACCATCCATTGGGTTACAAAGTACCAAATCTGTTTCGAAAATACCTAAAATGCCGTGTTCAAGTATTCAAGTTCCAAACTCTTACATTAAGTGCAAAGAGTTAAAGATGACAGAAAGATCACTTAGGTAAGATTCACTAGGATGGCAGCTTCACTTGCAAAGTGCAACTCAAAGTTCGTGTCCCAGTTTCGCAGCGAACAATTACTAACATGGCATTGTGGTTGACCCTTTCCCAGCAATCAGCACAACTTTCGTCACTGGGACGGACTTCATTTATGAGGATTTATGAGCCCTGCATGGCATAGTGGTGTACTTACGACTTAGCCACCACGGGACGGACGGAGGAAGTCATTAGCCATACATAGCACTTCCATCATCGTCAGGACAACCAACGAAAGTGGCCAGGGGGTAGGGATGGTAGGTACATGCCACTCTCAAAATACACAGAGTGCACTCACTCATTGCTGCCACCCGACGAGGGTGTTGGTGCCGGATACGCCGGTACCACCGGAGGGACGCGCGAGAGCTGCTGCAGTTAAGCCTTGGAACGTGGATAGCAGATAATGGGATGAACCGGTTGTTCGGAAAGCATCGGCTCTGGCTTTCGCCCAAGATTTATGCAAATGCCGGGGTAATGTTTGAATACGTAATAAGATGAAATACGCCCTCTGTTGTTCGCCGGACGCGAGCATGTCGGCATCAATCGTACATACTAGGTACGTGTCGGGACAGGATGGACAGGCAAGGACGAGTAAATATGCACGGAAAGTGAATTAGCTATTGTGTGTATGTGGGACAGCCACGACAAAGTTAATCGGTTTGAAATGTGGATGTTGATGATTGAATATATAATTGTTCGTGCCACTCAACCTTCGCGGAAAACGCGCTTAAGGATCAAGAGCTTAGCAGGAGTTTGTTGTACGTGTTGTTTTAGCCTACGGGAAGAGTATTTCGGGAACCGTGGCATTTGCATAGTAATTTAGTAGACCCACTTGAATCAGATCAGATTCTCGAGATGCTATATATTTTTCAAAACTTTATTTACGGCATTCGCGACTCCCTTTCAACGAGCTCTAGCAGCCAACTCGATCAGAAATATTGAAGGATATTTTCTGCACCTGGTTTCTGGCGATGCATTTTCATTGCATTCAACATTGGCCGCAAATTTGTAATCAAAACTTAATTTCTGCATTCGGCATTGTGCTGCCATGAAGAGGCACTGTTACTAGTTAATAGAACGACCACGGATTTTTGCCATTTTTGCCACCCGAGCAGCTTTCCACGCATTTATCGTTATATCTGTCATTCCAATGATTCCGTTCCCCGTGGCCGAGATTTAACCGATCCTGGCAACAGAGCCGAATGGCTCTCCCAATTACTGTGTTAACCGAATTTACCATTGACTTACATTTCCAAAAACTGAACTCCATATTTGCCAGTCCTCGGTGACTTTATATGAGTATGTGTGGGACTATGTAAATGTATGCACGTGTGTAAGTGCGCAAATGTATGATAAGATAACTGTAAGATGACTGAAAAACTGATTTCATAACCTCTAGATAAGTAGTAATGCCCGTATGCTGGTAAGCCCATTGCATTCAAAGTGAATTATCTTGCACAAAAGATACTCTTCAAGTACTGTACCTAGATACGAATTGTCGACAATTCTATTTGAATATCAATATAGCTACCGTGCCAATCTGCCGTGGTGATCTAGCGGTTATTACAGCTTTTTTCGAAACAGCTGTTGGGTGACATCTTTCAAAATTCGAAAGCAAACGAAAACAAGTTGGAAATAATTTGTCTAACAAACATAACCTGTAAAACCCAAGTGACACCTGCATTACTATTTGTCTAGGGACTCTAAAGTCTTTTGGCTGCATTGATTCGCCTACACTAGTCGTCATCGTCAGTAGCATAGAGCTGGAGTGGCCCGTGCTGTTTTAAGCAGTCGTCTCCATTCAACTCGATGATGGGCCACTCGTCGCCAAATACCCAGTCGTCTCAGAAGTTGTAAATCACTTTCAACCTGGTCTGTTTTCGTTGCACTAGCACTGTCTTCCGGCATCATTACGATACATCCGGCGAACCGTAGCCTACCCAGTTTCGCCAGATGTACGATGGGATTCTCTCCAAGCAGTGGCTGTAGCTCTAGATTCAAACGCCTCCGCCATTACGCCAATCTCCGCTTTCAGTTTGTACTCCACTAAATATCGTCCGCTCGAACACGGCAAGGACGCGTATATCCTCCTTGAGTAGCGTCACAACTTCAAGTCTATAAAAAATCACTGGGATTGGACTAATAAGGGTTTCATACATCGTCAGCTTCAAACGGCGGCGTATGCTTCTTGATCGTAGCGTTTTGCGAAGGGCACGGTAAATAGGCCCGATTTCCTGTTTGAATGCGCCGCTGGATCTCCTTACTAGTGTTGTTGTCTGTGGTCTCCAGCGATGCCAAATATCCGAGCACAACTTCCACTTCTAGTTCGTCACCGTCAACGGTTATCGTCTGTGGGAGGCACGCGTTTGTTTCTTTTGGGCCTCTTCCTTTCATGTATTTGATCTTCGATCATGGGCGTAGCGACGGGGAGGAGAAAATTTGTTATACACCCCCCTGGAGAAAAGTTGTTATACACTTTCAAGTTTGAAATTTCACAGCCAGCTGTTGTTTAGAGCACAGGAAAATGTACGGAGCTGATTGTACGATCCCCGTGGGCGTCGTCAGCTTAGAGCCGGGGTGTTTCGTGCTGTTTTAAACTCCATTCATTTCGACCTTGGATTACTCGTCGCCCATTTCCAAGGCATCTCTGAAGTCGCAATGTTTGCTTAAAAGATAAAAAATATCGGTTTAAACCTGGACGAGCTATCTTGCACGTTGAGTCGCTCCATGGCGGTGGGATTGTTGTACCGTTACCTTACCGTTCCTAGACCCGTTTTCTTTACGACATGACCGGTTTACTGTTGCCGACTTTAGCCAAATGTACGTTGTTTATCTTCCTAAGCAGTGTCTGTTGCCTTTGATTCATGCACCTCCGCTACTCTTCACTTTCAGCTTGTATTCCGTCAAACGTCGTCCGCAAAGCCCTCTATGAGCATGGCATATCGGTCTATTAGGGGGTTTGTACATTGTCAGGTTCGTGAAGTGGCTTATGCCTTTTAATCGCAATGTTTGGCGAAGGCCAAAGTAGGCCCGTTGTCCTGCTTGAATATGCCGCTAGATCTCTTTATTTATGTTGTTGTCTGCGGCTACCAGCGATCCCCCATACACGGGCTCATCTATCACGTCCACGTCTGGTTCGTCGCCGTCAATGATTACCGTCCGCGAAAAAGGTACGTTCGTCTCATTTGGTCGGTGTTAAATCAGACCGGACCAAGTCACAAAATTTAAGAGAATGAGTTGAATGAGAAGAATGACAGCAATCGACCACGAATTTTCTAATCTACATTTTACTCTAATCAGAATTCCTAAATGTTGCAAACAACCAGAGTTATGAGATGATTTCGAACAATTGATAGCTATAAACCATACAGAGCAGCAAACTTTGAACACGTTTTTCTCGAAATGAGAATTTTGTCACCTGGCTTGGTCTGACTTAACAGCCCAGATAACACAAAATTGTAATAGAAAGTTCACATTAAATCGTGTTCATGTCAATTTCACATTGGAATTGTATAATGATTAGAGTATGTCAAATCGAAGTGAACAATAAGTTGTTTTGCAGTCGTGCGTGTCTTCATATACAATTCATGAATTATAAAGCAGTATAGATAGATGATTGCAATATTTGATTATATCTTAATCATATATTCAGAAGTATTTAGTTGTGTGTTATAAAAACTACGCAAAATAGAATTACAAATAATTGTCAAAATTTTCGCACGTATATCGCCTCCACTTTGGTATATATATATGTTCTTATATGGCATGAAATATAACTTTTTCGTTCAGATATGATTTCGTATATCTCAGTTGCAATTGAGATATACAAACCAAATGGTTTACTGGGAGCGACCATTTGAGCCTCTATCATTCATGTCTTTGATCTTCGACGCGTTGGTTTTGAGCCCAATCCTCCCAGGCTCCGCTTTCAGTCTAGCACAGATGACCTTTGTCGTGGAAAAGTTTCTGGCTCCAAGTCACCTGCTCAGCCACCTGGCAAAGTCACCTGCTTAGCCAAGAATGTTGCTACCTTTACTGAGAATCAAACCTCTTGTTTCGATATCTGATCATCGGATCACTTTAAAAGCGATGTTGAGAATCATACAGGATCAGTTGTTCTGCAGCACCCTCGCCGAGACTCAGTTCTATGGACTTTAACAGCTTCTCCCAGCCGATATTCGAACATACAACGTGCCTCAATACCGGCTGCGAGGCTAAAATTTTAACTCTATTATTTCAATTTGATTTTTTTGTCTGACGAAGAATACTCAATTTGAACCAAAATAGTTTTCAACTAAAAATAATTCCCCATTTCCTGAATAAACTCCTCACGGTTAGGGTATATCAGATTTTTCTTGTAAACAAGCGATGTTAAATAGCATGGAAGATAAGCCATCACCTTGTTTCAACCTTGTCTCAACTCTCGCCGCGTCTAAAATGGGTACGAGAGTATTCCCGTGATGCGCACGAAACACGTTACTCGATTCAATGTAGCTCTGATCAGTCGCATCAGTTTATCCGACATTATCTGCCATAGCTGGTTTCGATCGACTGTATCGTATGCTGCTTTTAAATCAATAAAGATATGATGTGTGGGAACGTTGTACTGCCGCCATATCTGCAAGATCTGTCGAATGGTGAAAATTTGGTCCGCAGTGGCGCAAGCCGCCATGAAGCCCGCCCTATAATTCCTTGCGAAACCTTGTGCTATTGGTGACAGCCGGCATAACAGGATCTGGGACAGTACTTTGTAGGCGGCGTTTGTCAGCGTTCTGCGTTGATAGTTGCAGTAGTCGTGCCATTCAGCCCTTTTGTACATGGGACAAATCTCTCCTTCCATCCATTCCTACTGTAGCTTTTCCTCCTGCCAAATCCTCGAAATAATCTAGTGTAGAGCCTTTGCTAGCATTTCTCTGCCATGTTTATAAAGCTCTGCCGGTAGGCGATCCTTCCCAGCTGCTTTATTGGTCTTCAGCAGCCCGATTTCTCGTTTGACTTCTTGGAGATCAGGTGCTATGATATCTTTGCGTGGGAAAAAGGTGCTCGGGAAGCTGCAAAGTTTTTCATCATTGGCCGTTAGCGTTCGTGTCGGTGTGTCAGACCATACATTTCTTCCCCACCGACCTAGGCATTCATATCTCCGATGGTGATCTTGATGTCCCGTAGCGAGCAGCTGTCGTACATTGCATCCAGCCTCGCGTAGAACACTTCCTTTTTGTCGTCGGATCTACCGTCATACGGGCAGTGGACGTTGATGATGCAGTAATTGAAGAAACCGTCCTTTATCCTCAATAGAAACATTTTCTCGTTGATCGTCTTCCAATCTATCGTGCGATTCTGCATTCTGTCCAACACTACAAAACCCGTTTCCAGTTCGTTGGTGAAATTGGGCCTTTCCACCGCGGATCTTCCAAACCTTGTCTCCTGTTGTAGAGCTACGATACCGAGTTCACGAGGTTCAAGCTGTTCAAGCAACACCCGGTTGCCACCTGCGAAATTTAGCGATCTGCAATCTGTACCTGGTTGTCCCAATATCTTTTTGTTGAAAATTATGAGCTATTTCAGGAAAAATATCTTATATTTTTTTAAATAAAAATTCGAATCCGTATGTAATTTGTTTGCTTACTTACTTTACTCTACTTTAGTGGCAACGGTCCGTTACCGATCCTGCGCCGAACGAATTATTGTCCTCCAGTATTATCGGTTCTGTGCTGCCGTTCTCCATTCCCCACGAGCACCATCTTCATCGTCTTCAACAGCGCACACCCATCGGGTGCGGGGTCTGCCTCGGAGTCTACGGCCTCTACCTGGTTCTCTGCTGAAAATAGTTTTGGCTACTCTTTCGACGGACATTCTGGCCACGTGCCTAGTCCATCGCAGCCTGCTACATTGTACTACCTTCACTATATTAGACACATTCCAACGTGTCCCGTTACGACGAGGACCCGACTTTCATTGACATTTTGCTCCCGTTAGCAAAAAATACGTTTGTGACTAAGTTATTAAACAAGTTTAAAATTATGTCTGTTAAATGTACTTTCTAACGTAGTACTTACTTTTTGATTTAGATTGTTATTTAGGTAGGTATAACAAGTTACATTTCGTAACGGGACACCATCGCAGAAATACTGCTTTTTCCACCATGTTTTAATATGTGTACACTTCAATGTGCTAATTATTAAACGTTCTGTATGTTGATTGTGTTGAGAACTACGTTTTCTTTGTAGTTTAATAGTCACTGGTGTACAAGTGCGTGGAATGTGTCATCAGCATATTTGTATACTTGGTTGCACAATGAATTGAACGAGAATTGAACAATGTAATTCCTCGATAGTTTTTACGCTCGAGTCGATGTTCCTTTTTGAAAATTGAGCAAATGAGGCCACCCAACCACTCCTACGTAGAGTTCTGAATTGTGAGACTGGCCATGTCATTAAAAACTCGCATCATTAAACCAACGACACTCACTGATTACGTGAAACGTGTGTCGCTGGTTTACAAGTTGGATGACAAGTTCTCGCGAGTTACTAAGTTACCATTGCCAATCTCTAAATTTAGTACTCTACTCCTACGGTATTTGTTCTTCCACCCAGGTCCTGACAATGATCCGGTGGATTGCTTCGTACAGCCACTCGCTCCCCGCTGTTGGAAGTTCAGCCCGGAAACCGTCCTTCCCAGCAGACTTATCTCAGCCTTTCAGCTCACTGATTGCCTTCTTGACCTCCTCATGTGTTGGTGGCTCCACAGCTTGGTCATCGCTTACAATTCTTATCCTGTCTCTGTCTCTGGTGATCTCCGCTTTTACCTCTCCATTCAACAGGGTCTGGAAGTCCCCTTTGCTGCTACCACCGTTTTGTTAGTATGCGTTACCCTTTCCCGAAGGTAACCTGTTCTTTTCTTTGAAAATAAAACAACGTCTTTACGCTCACTACCGACCAGACGGGTCGGCGTGTCGAAACGGAATCTCCTAATTTATTGAAAACTTATTTTACAGTGGTACGTACTTCTTACTTGCTAAGTGATACTCTCCCTGAGGAAACTCCTCCTTCTCGAGGTAGTTTCGTCCTATTCTGCCTAGCGGCAGACCTCACGCTGTCCGTCGAGCTTCTCTCTCGCGCATACATTTTGTCCCCTCGCGCGGGGACTTTGTTTTTGTCAATACATGACATATTCTTATGAGCGAGTCTGGCACGCTCCGAGTATTTAGCCTCGCTGAGCGGCCAACCCTTTCATGTACATTCGCCACTGCTTAAGTCACGATACTTTAGCGAGGCAGGGTTCATCTACGGACTTTATCGGCCCAGAACCGTTCTGTGGTGTGTCACCAAGCGCGCTCAAATCCGAACTTCGGGCATGGGAACACAAAACAATAGAGGAAAATTGGAAATCCTCTATAGGACTAAGACAGTCCAAACGCTTTATACAGCCAGACCGTAAAAAAAGCCTATCATTGTTTAATTTGAAGAAAACCGAACTAAGCATAATAATAGGACTATTTACCGGTCACTGTCCGAGCAAACGCCATCTCAAAACGATTGGTAGGCTGGACAATGATACTTGCCAACTCTGCGAATTCGAAAGCGAAACCGCAGAACATCTGCTCTGCCAGTGCAGTGCACTAACTCTTCGCAGACTAAGAATCTTCGGTGAAGGAACAATGGAGCCTTTCGAAGTCTGGTCTGCAAATCCCAATCAGGTAATCAACTTCATAAGAAGTTCAATGCCGGACTGGGAGAAGAGGTATGAATTGACAATGACAAACACTTCCATCAATAGTGTTATGTCGGCAACTAATACCTAGACAAAAGAAAAAGTATACCACAATAGATCAAAATAATGGTCGCAGTGGTCAAATCTTCCGACAAAAAAAAGTCACGTGGCTTTAGCACCTCGAACAGTCCCGCGCTTCATTGTTTACCTTAGTTGGCAAAATGCAACGGCGCATTTGTTTTGGAAACTGTTCATTGCCGCAGGTTAAGAAACATGCGCGTTCGTTCACCTAGAATGTGGTGCAAACGCGACGTTTTTAATGTAAGTATTTCACCCTACCGGCGCTGTCGCTCGATCGAGTCACCGACCGGCGCGGGTAATCGAATTGAATGTTGAATTTATGTTCTGAGTCGACCGGGGTTGATTCATCCGGGTTCAGCCAGATGAAAATGCGTGCATGCAACATTACGAGGAAATGAGGGTGCCAGCACTATCATTGCACATCACAGGTGAGGCAAAATTCCTGCATCTCACCGTTTTGTAGAAACTCCGTGTGTCGTTGCTGACATATCGCTCCTCTGCACCAGCGAGCACGGCGGCGAGCAATTACCCATTGAGTATTTTCTCTTGAAAATTTAGGTAGAAGTAGTTTAGAGTGTATTGTTTACACTGTATTGTTAAAAAGAAACTAAAAAAGAACGGTCAAATTTATTTCCGTACTTTAGGGTACGTCTTGACTCGCTCACAGTCCACTTCAGAATTAGTAGTCTCGGTGATGGCGTCCTACGGGTTTCCTTAATATCTGAATATTCTTCAGATCATCAGTTGACGTCCCTAGTAACAATTTGGGTTTTATTACAGCCTTATGATGGTATTTAAGACCAAAAATGGTCTTGAAGACCACCATAAGAGTATAATAAAACTCACATTGTTGCTTGGGGTATGTGTTTATGCTGTGGGGCGAAAAGCTCACAGAGAGCATTAAACTTGCAATTGTTGAAAGGAATGGGGGTTGATTGATGGCCTGTAGGTTCGATATACACTGATAATAAATTTTGGTTTATAGTACGAAAACGAGCGTTTGCTTTACGAATTCTTTCGTTGTTTTCTACCACAAAGTAGATTCGTAAAATCAATCCTGAATGTTTTGTACATATTAACAAAGCTATATTCGTACGAATTATTGCATTTTACAAAGTGGTTCGTAGATTTAACGAATGCACGAAAAGGCTGTCGATAAAAATAATACTAGATTTCACTATTTCCCGATAGGTGTCAGTATGCTACATTACCGACACCTATCGAAAAATAGCGAAATCTTTATTATCTCTGAAAAAAAGCTGATTTTATCGGGAATCGAACTGAGCTCGATTGTCATACTTCTTTACGAACAGCCGACAACGCCGCAAGCCACAGAACCACAGCTACTGCATACCAAGAAGGTCATAATTGCACAAGTCTATTTTCTCTTCATACAATCTTCGCATCCCGTTTTCGTCGATAATGATGCCAGACAACAACCGTGCATCAAATGAGTCTTGATGCAAGACAGCTACGAATGTGCTCTCGTAAAAAATACGAACCATTTGTAATAACAACATTTGCGGTAGACAATAAGCCTACGAAAGTTTTTAAATGGTATGAAATTATTTGTACCAGCTACGAATATAGTTTTACGAATGTTTTTTCAAAAACAATACGAAATTATATTCTCAGTGTAGGATGGGATGGGATCGTGATCGGTGGTTTAGGTTTGTCGTCTACGACTCTGTTTACACTTGCCTTGCCTCCGCTTCCAGTGATTCGGACCCGTAAAGGAACGTCGCGAATTGATTTTGCGCAAGCACCTGGAAAATCCTTAACTATCTTATCGGGACATCGGATAACAACTCGGAATCGTGCACTCGACTGTATGTCGTGTGATTAAATATTACTACAAAACTCTGAGCATCGAACGGAAGGAGAAATGCGATCAGAATGGATGTTCTATTAGTGATCAGAACCACAAGCGTGTTGTGGAAGTGTTTAAGGTCAAAGACGTGGTCAAAAAGTTGAATTTGTTCAACTTGAGTTATGTGTCGCAACTACGTTCGCATCACGTGCGACGTAGTTGCGACACACAGGACAAGAATAAAACCGAAAGTCGCACGTCGATTATCACGATTTTCAACTGCAACAGCAATACAAGTGGGGAGCTTTGGCTGTCTGTTTTCTGTTGTATAATTGAATAAAATACTTGTTTCTTTGTTCCTATTAAGACGCCCGAGTAGATGAATTACTTCGAATTTGGCGCGTTCTCAACGGAAAATTAAACGCTTTAGCAGGCCTTTCAACACTATCCATATAGATCCTATTTGCCAAAGCTGCTAATAATGAAATAACAGTATAATTACTGTCAGAAATGGAATAAAACCATTGGTATTATGTTTTAAAATAGTAGCGGTAATATAAAAGACATTAATAGAATCAATATTGCTAAAGAATAGATCAGCTATCTATTTCGAAATAGGTACACCTAACAGTAGACAGATAAATCCAATTTGAAGTAATATGATAACGATACGCCAACAAGCTACCAGTGCGTGCGTTTTCCACGCGTAACACAATATGCGTCTATTTAGAGTCTAATCATTTGATAACGGTGTAAAAACTAGATATATTTCCCTGCCCTTCGCAATGTCATGGTTACACCGTTTGGCAAAATTCACCCACATCCAAACTTTGACATTGGGCCGATGCGGTGGGTTGGATGGGTGCCACCTGGGTTGGCTAAAGGTAGGGTTACAACAAAATCCAATTAACGCAATATCAGCACTCAGCCGGGTGGATCAAAATTTGACCTGTTCTATTGGCAAACGATGCACTCATCAATAATGGGTAGGACACTAATTGTGTTGGGGCTTTCCCTGTAGGTAGTCAACCGAAAAACGAAACCGAATGTTGGACGCTTTATGAATGAATAGAAAATCTAGCTGGAACAGCATCTGCTGCATGGTATATTGCATGAAAATTGTAAAAAGAATCAAAAGAATGCACATCAGCTTAGATTATTTTTAATGACCTAATTCGCATAGAAAGGTGTTCAGTCTTCAAATAAACTCTGGGTAAAGAGTAGCAAAAAATACATAAAATCATTGAGAGATCAAAACTAAATCAAACTCTCCGATGATGGTCGGTACAACCATCCAACATTGATAAATTGGCACAGCGGGATCGCGGTTCACCGGCGTCGGAAACATCACTCTGTGGAGCCAATAAATTTCGAGAGCGGTTTCTTTATACTAGCGTACACGCTATATAAGAGGGAGTATACGTCAAGCATTTCCCACCAATCGATCGATTCGACCGGACGAAGCAATCATTTTGCCAGCAAAATAACACCGCTGTCGATTGCGGAGCGATACTACTTTTTCTAGACAACAAAATTTATTTTCTCCACCCCAGAAGCCAATTAGGACAGATAATAAAATACGGTTGAATAATACAACACGTGTGATCGTTTAGTTTTCAAACAAATCATAAACATGATCCACACCACAGGTAGATAACTTTGGTTTAACGTTTAGAATTTTATATTGAACCGTGCTGTTTAGCTGAAACGCGTCTAGTTCTAGATAAAGGATACCATCGAAGTGATGATTCTGCTTTCCGTAGAAAACTTTGATAGGACACTATCAATCAATCTATCTATAATCTATACTATCAATAGTCACACCAAGTATTCATTTCAATCCGCTACAAAAATAAATGTTTTCAAGGCAAATTAATCACTGAACCTGGATAAATAGCACATCAAAGCTAGCAGTGTTAAATATTTGGATTACTCCTCCAAACAAATCTTATCACGAAAATCTATCGCTCTCTATTTTGAGCACGAAAACGGAAAATCCAAGCACCGTGAAGAAGAGGAAAGCGCTTTTTTTCATAATCTTGCAGGGATGGAGAAGAGCTAATTTTGGACTGAGGAAGTTGGCAATAGGTTGGAGTGAAATGATAAATCATTCACTGCAACGAATTATGATTCGCCTTTACGTGGAAGGTTTCGACGACCCTCCTTCTCCAGCTTTTCAAAGTGACGATAATTGAAAATTATCTTGAATTTACATCAATACGTGCCTGTTTGGAGCTTTTCGTAATCATTATAAAAGCTGCTTTCTTCGATTCTAAGCAAAAGAGCCCAGTTTCCAATAAAAGATTTACCTACCAGATTTGATGGACGTTTGCCTACAAGTCTCCACTGCAGGGGCGGACTTCAAAGCAGGCTTTACTCTGGTGAAACAGTGCATTGAACTGGAAAATTTAATTTCTTATCAGCACCGGCGTGCCGAGGCTGGGACACACTGGGCCAACCTTCTTTATTAAGTTTAATGGGAACAAAATTGATTTCAATTCGAACTTCATTTATTGTGCCTCATGGGAACAATTTTGGACCGCTGTTTTACAAAATTTAAGCTTTGTCATCCTCCTTTATTAGCACCCGATCAAATGAAAATACCAAAATTATAACAGGAAGAGTTTTAAATAACAAGTATTAACGGGTGGCAACTAAAATTTTGGAATTTTTTCGCGGCCCTTATGCTCAACAACAACGAGCTCAGAGAGAAGTTAGAGTATGTGTGTGCTAGCTCTCTCTCCTCTTTTTGTTAATATTTTTTATTTTGTTTATGCTTGCCCAGTTTTGCTAAAAATGGCGTCGAAACAAGAAGCATTTCGCGAGCGCGTTGTACACTTCTACGAACTGCATCAGAAATCTCGGCAAAAACTATACGGTACAACATTTAAAAAGCAAAAATGTTGCGGCTTCGATTGTTGACCATATCCTAAGATGCCCAACAACTATTCGCAAGCGAGGCAGTGGAAGACCAGCCACAATTATGGACGCAGAAAGACATCGTTCTCTTTCTCGTTTCGTCAACAACAAGCCCTCTGGTTTGGCTATCAATTAAGATGCACCAGACGAATGTTTGAAGAAAATTTTGATTCCGTTTCTACAAAAACATCATGCGGATGGACAATACGTGCTTTGGCCGGATAGAGCATCATCGCATTACGCCAAAAAACACAATCGTTCCTGAATACCCATTTGATCCCATTTTTACCCAAAAACCACAAAACCACGACCCGAAAAATCTGTCTCAGGGCGCCCAATCGAGATTTCTTGAGTTCCAAAAATAACTGAAGAGCCACGAATTGCAAACAATTGATTGGTAGAATCAAGAGATGCATTCGCAAAGTTGACATGACGGCCGTACAACGCTCCTGTTTCGACGTCAAACGAAAGCTTCGCCGAACAGCCACTTACGGACCGTTTTCAAATGTACACTAATTTTTTTCAACAATGGATAATGTATCTTTAATTTCGGTAAATCAGATCTTCTTCACATATCTTTGTCTTTTTTTGACAGCTTGAGAAAAAAATTCCAAAATTTTAGTTGCCACCCGTTATATAATAAAATCTTCTTTGCGTTTTGTTATAAACTTGGTCTCGTTCGTAGTTAAAAAAACAAAAATTGTAACAAAATCAGCTCTAGGCAAATTACTAATGTATCAAATTATGATATATTTTGATCTAGATTATATCAAGATGAGTTACAAAACTCAGCATTCTGCCCTGCTTTATTACAAAATTGAAACAAAGCGTGTTATAAGTAACAGAACTAGATAGAATCTTTGTAGAACAATTTGTGTGTCGCAAGTTTTTCTATCACATTTATAACAAAGTTTGATAGAAATATCAACTTGAGCTGCAATTATTTAATAATGTTGCTAGAATCATTTGATCTGGCAGCTTACTCACCGAAAAGTATCAATTTTAAAACAAATATATAAATACACGGTGGTCAAAAAATCGATTCAAAAACAAATTTAGTAACTGAAGTTTAAATAAACCGGTTTAAGGATGAGTTTACATTCACGAGCTATGATTCATCTTTATTGAAAATCTATTTTTAAAACCATTTGACCCCTTAATTGTCTGCATATAATCGGATCGGATTTTCTACCTAATCGTTGACATTCCCCGAGGGTTTTCGAAGAAGCTAAAGAAACCGCATCGAAAGAGTTAAAATGGAACCCGATGTCAGCCTAGCTATAGGCAAAAAAAATCTAACGAGAGCGGTAGAATGCTAAAAAAGGTGCAACGCGCGCGCCGGCGAAGCGAAAAATTGAAAACGGCAATTTAAAAGCTTTCCCAGGATGGGTGGGGCTGGTGATGGTGGTGGTGGATTGCCCGGCAGTAATGTGCCGAGAGCGAGGGATTACTTACTACAGAAGAGGTGGTGGTGATGGAGGGATTCTACAATGAAGTTGATTATAGGGAGATTCCTGGAATTTCATCGATTATTGAAACGATGGAACAATACCGAAACAAGGACGGGAAAAAATTAATACGATAGAATGTGAGAAACAAAAATGAACTAAGAATGTGAACAATTCGTGTAAAAAACACTTCCGCCCATGCCACGATAGTGGTGTTGTCATTTTAAAATAAATTGAAAAAGTTATTAATTATTAGGAATTTATTATTGGTTCCCTGGAATTTATGACTATTAATCTTATCCAACGAGTATTCCACTGGAAATACGAGCTAACCCCTGGCATGTTTCAAAAGACTCTTTCTGGCAGCAATTTTTTTAAAAATCGTTTTCAGTATATCAGATAATTTAATATTCGATTTAAAAAATATCAAAATTTCTTAAAAACTTAATTTTTGTCGGAGCATGTTTCAGCTGATGTACCATTAGCAGCAAAAAGTTTCGAAGCGGAGTATCCATTTTATCTACGCGGAAAACGGATTAACATAAGCCCCCCGGAGATATCCTGTGCTATAGAACAGAACAAGCAGATAATATTGTTATTGTTTGAGAAAATAAAGTTCTGTCTTTGTCGCTAACACTATAGTAGCTTACTCTGTCATTCAGTAATACTATTTCAGAGCCATACTAAAGTCTTACAGTCGTCTTACTTAAAAGCACTGGAAAATGAGTTTACTTACTTAGGGGAGATAAGGGAGTAAGTATCCAGCATAGTTCTTCCCATCCCATTACAAATCAATATAGAGCTTTTTTTCGGAAGGTTTACCCAAAACTGAAAGTGCACTGCACTGATGTCCTACTAAGGCATTCAACTGACAGCATACCGAAATCTCCCCTACCAGAGCGTGATAGATCTTCGTCGTTCACAGCTTCCCGGCGTACAGGCACCATCCCACTCAGGTGTTAAACGACTTCGGGCGGCGGCGGTGCTCTGCAGCAGCCCCAAACTGCACTGACGATGGCTGTTTGAGCTGAGCTTCTAGAAGAAGGCTAGAGGAATTGCGTTACTATATCTAAACACCTGCTTTCGGATAGGTGCGGCAATCCGTCACAACATTGCATCATGCTGCAAAGTGCACCACGGCCAGCTAGGGTGATTCACATTGGCATTTCCACAATGGAATTACCACAGCAGCGGAAAGGATTCGAGTGGTTTAATCTGTCTCTACGAAATTGTGTAACTGCATTTCTATGAACTTCGGCATAATGATTGGAGAACAATGACATAAATATTTGATCATTTTTATATAGAGATATGAGGCATTTAGGGCAAAAAAAAAAAAGATTTATAACATAATACCTGTTACAAGCTTTTTAGATTCAGCCTAAAATTGATATACTATGCATCCATTAATCTTCATTTTGAGAAATAGTTGCGAAGCAAGAAATAAAACAATTATAATCGAATAGTGAAAAATGATTTTTTTTTTCAATTTGTGCCCTACTGTTACAGGGACAGTTAATAGCTGTCCTGCTCCACTGAGTTTTCTAGTAGGTACTCTTGCAACAGGAATTAGTACTAATAGTTGCTAGCATGGTACACAGTGGATATTATCGAACCTTTGAAAGACTCCCATATATCAAATAATAATACATTAATTTGTACTTTTTATTTTCGTATTTTGCTTTCTAGTTTCAAAATTTTTAAATCATTTGGGGTAGCCCCCTCAGCTAGCACCAACTAGTATATCAATGTACGAAAATTATCGTAAATATCCCATAAAATATTCCAAATCATAACTAAAACTTGATAAAGTGGGTCCAAGCTGATTTTCTATCGTATATAATGTTAATAACTTACATACATACGATTTTCATCACAAAATCGTATAGCATTACGAAGCGTGTCGCGCTCAATCGGATATTATCGTATATAAATACTTGTATAGTCGTAACGCTTATAATTATTCTTAATAACGTGTATCCAAAATAGTACGGATATGCCAATTTTGCGCATCAAATACGATTTATGAGCATGTATATCTGTACGTAACGCTGACTTTTATTTTTTGTATTCATATGAAAATGCTAGCTGGGCCCAGGTTTCACAATATATCAAAATAATCAAATCTATAGATTAGTTGTTCGCAAGTGAGAGGCCGCCACTGAAGACTCGCGCCTGTGTGATTGAGCACAGGGTTGTCTACATTTTATGTGGTACAACGACCGGATGAGTATGCTACATTTGTTGATAATTTTGTTAACATGAGACCTGAAGATTAGCTGGCTGTCTAGCGTGAGTCCGAGGTAATCGACCTTATCGGACCACTGGATGACAGCATCACCAAACCGACCTCTTACATTCACAGCTAAAACAAGCCTCGGTGACTTCGAGTGTGGGAAGAGGGTAGCTTGGGTTTACACCGTATTGATCACAATTCTCCAGCTCGTAAAATAGTCTGTCAGAGCATCCAGACCTGTACATGATGTGTACACCGCCCTTTGGGAGAGCAGAGATGTCAAATGTATAAATGTTATGCAGAATAGGACCCATGATTCCTTGAGGCACACCTGTAGAATTGTTGAATATTTACAAACAGACAGTACTCAGAGACACCGGGTATGCCCTACCAGAGAGATAGCTTCTGTAGATCTTGATAGGATACATCGGAAAATTGTATCGATGCAGCTTCAACACCAGGCTGTCGAATGCCATTTCGATATCCAAGAGCGCCATTGCTGTCGTCCAGAAAGAATAAATTTAGAAACTCGTACAAATACACTTGGCAGAGGTAACAAAAGCAAGGGATGCCGAGAAGGATCTAATACACCCTTTTTGATCAAAAGTGGCTGAAAAAATATCTTCGACACGACAACCATCCGCTAACCATCAACGACGCAAAAGTAATAAACAACTGCTCAGCCTGGAAGATGGATGTGACGGAGAGTTTTGAGATTTCGTCGGAGTCGACGCCGTGTCGGCAGTGGCAGACTTCAGCATCATTAGGTCAGAAGATAGTTCTTCAAGGACCCGGTCGCAGGCATACTCGACCTCAAGCTTTACGATATCCTTGATAGGGGTGAAGAGTGGGTGGATTCGCATCTTTTTGGCGACAGAATCATCGTTACCGATGTCCTTCGGGAAGACCGAAAGTTGATTGCTCTCCAGGAGCCGCTCTGTTGCTGCGTCCGCGGTAGCAGCGAAATGCGTACGGGCCTTTATCGAGGGGGGCCTGAAAGTGGGGGATTTAATCGTTTACGACCCATGGCTTGCTACTTAGAGAGCACCAAACAGATTCTAACGCAGGCGAAGAAACACATTCTAATTTCGTTCAACACCCTAAGTCACCTAGACCTCAAGAGCTCTATCTTGTTCTTCAAATGAATAACATCACTCCTGGATGTAGAGACCAAACTGGGTTTTGACATTTTTGTGACTGATTAAGCCGAGAAAAATCCGAGAAATAACATCACTACTATTGACTCTCTCTCTCTCTCTCTCTCTCTCTCTCTCTCTCTCTCTCTCTCTCTCTCTCTCTCTCTCTCTCTCTCTCTCTCTCTCTCTCTATCTATATCTCTCACTATCTATCTATCTCTATCTCTATCTCTCTCTATCTATCTACCTGTGTGTGTGTGTGCGTGTGTGTGCGTGTGTGTGTGTGTATCTCGCTCGCCCTATTTATTGCTCTCGCTCTCTTTCTCTCTCGCACTTTCTCTAGCACTATCTCTCCGTCTATCTTTCTCCTAACTTTTTTATTCCATCACTTCTTCTACTACCTTCTATCATTACTCTTCACTCCACCATCCACTCATCCAAATCATTCCCACATTCAAAACAACCATTCATTCCACCGCACTGCCCACTCATCCGCCTCATTACTCCCAGGCTGCAACGCTTACTCATATTCCCATCCATTGATTCATGAATCCAACCATCGTACTATCCGATCGCCCTGGTCAAGAGACATCCTCCTCCCCTTTAGCCATTCTAAATTATTGTAAAAAATAAACTAAAGGGTCACATACATTTTAACTTATCTAATATATGAGAGCCTTGTCCGTAACCAAAGCCAAGCCCCTGACCCTTGACTAGTCCACTGGTAACATAACCTATTATAATTTTGTTAGCTCCTCCTGATCAGGTACTGATTTAAAACCCGCATTCGACCGAGTCTGCCACAAAATATTATGCCATAATTTCGTGGCAAGAGTTGTAGCTCGCTCCCTACTCGCGCTCTAAGCTTCTAGCATCGCAAGGGAGCATGCGCTCTGCTGTTAGTGACTGCTAATTTGTGGTTATGTTAGCTTCCACCAGTATGAAGTTTGTTTTCCACCAGTATGAAGTTCTCTACAACAGCACAGTGGAAAAACCACCAACAGTAACAAAAACCCGATTTAATCCACCTAGTGGTGAAAGGAACCTTTGTTATACGTTCTTACTTGCTATTTGAGATAGAAATCGACACGTCTTTGGAAAATAATTCATTTATTGGTTGTAGTTGCGTAGTGCGTTGGTTTACATAATATTTTCGAAAATTGAATAAGTTTACAAAATTTGAACAAAATAGGAACACTTCTAAATTTTGATGAAAAAAGGATCATGAAATTGCTGAGTAAGGATAAGTAAGTTGTTATTAATCTGAGTAAGTGCAAATAAAAGTAAGTTGTAAGAGGAAATCTTATCCTTTAGCATATACATTGTGTAGTAAAGGTCTAGTTTATAGGTTTTTGAACTATGCATAGTTTCCTGTAATGCCATTCTATTTGAATCACATCAATAGAGTTTTCTTGAATAATTTTCATCAATTTTTATACAACACGTGTAGGTTTTTCAACGCCATATTGTTATAAAGTAACAAATCGTTGTTTAACTAACGTATATTCTTCAACAAACTTATTGTGAGCAAAATATCATAATTAATCAATGCATTAATAATTTAAATTGTTGGGAAAATTTATGCAGCAAAACTATCAGCAAATGTAAAATGTTTAAAATGTATCCGTCTGCTGATAGTCGAGTAATTCGGAGTCAAAATTAGGGTATTCTTTATAATCAAAGTTCTACAGTTCCTAAACAAGCAAACATACAGGTATACTATTTTCAGAAAAGTTGTGTATTTTTACTATTTGTACAATTTTGTAGTACATGAAAAAGTCATGCAACAATTACAAAAAGAGCAATGATAGAAAAACTGATTTTACAAATTCATATACAATAAATAAGATTTTTCTATCTTCGCTGCAGAGATAGAAGGTTACTGTCTTCAGCAAAATTTCCTGTAATAATATGCTCTATAACTTTGCAGAACACATCAATGTGTTATCTATTTAAAAGGTCGTTAAAAGGTTAAAAGGTTAAAACATCAATGTGTTATATTGACACTGAAGAAAAATATTTTTTTTATTTCACTTTTAGGGGGTTTAATAAAAATTTAAATTCCACCAGACGATAGAGCTTCCAATTTCAAGAAACTCTTCCAAAGGTTCGATCAACCTAAAACCAAGTTTTTCCAGTCAAAACTCTAGTGCACACGTTTTCTTTGGTTTGGGGCTATTGTGCGCGCGAGTAACTGTGTTACAAAAGTTGGCGCGAGTGTTCGACGGTTAATATATTTTAATCGGTAAAACCAATTCTTATGAAATTTTGCATATATATTCGTAGTCTCAAAACCTCTCGTTTGATATTAAAATAATTGAAATTAGGTAAATTATCTTGGTTAAAATCATTATAAATTATTGTAAATTTTGGTGCGATGTATACGGTTGCTCATAACTTTCAAATTAAAAGGCCAATCAAAAAACCATTCAATAGTGATCTATTAGGATATATTATCTTTCAAATGAGACTAATAGCGCATAAATCGGTTTGGCCATCTCTAAGAAACAGGCGATAATTATTACCTTGTCAAAACAGGTTTTTTAAGCATAACTTTTAAACTACTTGTTTGTTTTCAATTAAAAATTGCTGAACAATTTAGCTTTAATAAGGGCTTTCATTTGATACTAAGATCGTTGAAATCGGTCATGTAGTTTTGAAGAAACCCGTGTCACGTATTTTTCACATTTTTGCTTATAACTCTTAAACGAAACGTCGTGTCACGAAACAAATCAATAGTGATCTACTAGACAATAACACCTTTCAAACAAAAGTAATAGCGAACCATTCGGTTCAGCCATCTCTGAGAAACAGGCGATAGGAAAAATCATTACATACACACACACACACACACACACACACACACACACACACACACACACACACACACACACACACACACACACACACACACACACACACACACACACACACACACACACACACACACACACACACACACACACACACACACACACACACACACACACACACACACACACACACACACACACACACACACACACACACACACACACACACACACACACACACACACGCACACACACACACACACATACACACACACACACAGACATTGCTCAAATCGTCGAACCCTATCAATTTCGTGTTTTTCGACCAAAGGTAAAAATTGAGTGTGCGTAAGGGATTCCCAGTAAGTGTATAAGTGCGTAGTAACCAGAGATTACATTTGTAAACATTTGCGTCCTAAATACGTACCTAACGGTAATCAGTACAATAACCAATGATAATCTTAAGTCACGGTGTTCAAGATACCGTTATTAAAAAATTAAATGGGCCATTTAAACGGCAAATGACAGTTGGTTTGAATTGCCACCCTGCACCTCTGAGCCAACTTTTAAAAAAATCGACCGACGAATTTTTGAGTTACGCCCTTTTGAAGTTTTAAAAGTTAGTTTGTTCATATAAGGTAAATAAAAATCTTCAATGACACTTCCAAAATAAACGTAAATCACAACCGGTATTGAATTTTTATGCAACATATCCCAATGCCGACCATTTTAGGAGTTTTACGCTGTATTGGGACTAACCGGAAATGTTCCGGCTTAAGTTATCACTGTTGGAAATAGCTTGAATCGAACATGAACAAATACTTATGATGCGACACCTCAAATTACGCCAGAATTTAAAAACTAGATAAATCAATGTCAGATCAACTACCTAGCACCACGTTGGTTATATCTGGACAAATTGCGGGGACTTCCAGGAATAACCAGACAAGGGGACAAGTTTCGTCCATGAACAAAACCTATCGTACGACACCTTAAATCACACTAGAATTCAATAACTAGATCAATGGAAACTAAATGTGCTATCTAGAGTCAGGTTTGGTCATATCTGGACACGTTTGGGGGACTCCGGAAACCCCTAGGAAATGACCAATTTCTAACATGAACAAAAACTTAAATCGCCTTAAACACCTTAAATCACACTAAATTTTTTAAAATAGATCCAAGTAAGCCAAATTGAGTACCCAGAACCACAATGGCCAATTCCGAACATGTCTTTAGTATCAAAAGTGTACTGACACATTCCAGCGTTACGGGACACAATTAGCACCCATTTTTACTATGTGAACTGGATCCTGTTTCACCATTTTTTTTGGTAAATACCTTGTAAAATGTTTGTTTAAAGAGGACATTATTTTTCACTTGAATATCAGGGATTTGATGAAACAGCAACTGATTTGCATAGTAGGGATGGTGTCCCGAAACGCTGGAACGTGTCACTACATTGTTTTATTGACTTCCCTAGGAGTTTCCGGAATGCCTCAAACGTGTCCAGATATGACCAAATTTGACCCTAGATAGCAGATTTAGCTTACATTGATTTAGTTATTGAATTCAAGTGTGATTTAAGGTGTCGCAAGATAAGTTTTAGTTCATGGACGAAACTGGCCACTTGTCTGGGTGTTACCTGCACACCTAGGGGACTTCCGGGGTCCCCGAAACTTGTCCAGATTCTTAACAAAGCATGCTACATTCCGTTATCGAATTTTGACCTTCTGTTTTAATACGACAGACTTCGCAGCCAGCGATTAGAGTGCAGAGCAATGGCAGCGTCAGTTGCTACGATCCTTTTAGACCAGCGTCATACCTCGAAGCCAACTGAGAGGTTCTTAACAAAATATGTTACAATTTAGATTAAACCATATCAAGGCCTGTTTAGAATCAGATGTTGACTAGAATAAATTTAGTAAGAATTTTTGTTATTTTAACCACTAACCGTCGCTCATTTATAACAACGGTTGTTATTATTTATCTAATTTATAACAATCGGTGTTAGAAAGGTTGGTAATAAACTAGTCCACTGGTAACATAACCTGTTATAATTTTGTTAGCTCCTCCTATTCGGGTACTGATTTAAAAGCCGTATTCGACCGAGTCTATCACAAAATATTATTGATTCGGATTCGGAAGCTTGGAATTTCTTTCGCGTTCACAATGGGGATACGGTCTTATCTAACCGGCCGTAGTTTATGCATCAAAATCGGTCCAGAAGAATCGTAATTGTTTTGCACTCTATCGAGAGTTCCTCAAGGAAGTAATTTAGGTCCTTTGCTTTTTACATTAGCCATCAACGAGCTCTCTATAGTGCTACCACCTGGATGGCACTTGCTTAACGCTGATGACATTAGGATGTACTGCCTGAAACCACAATTAATAATCGTGTTATTCAAAGCATGGCGCGTCGGTGTTCTTCAAGCACGGACGGCAGAAGTGTACACGAGCAATTTAGTAGTTCTGCGGATGAAGGAACTTTCTACGGATCAACAACTCGCATCTGCGGCGAAAATCGATGAAAAGTTGTCAAAAAGATGAGTTGTTAAAAAAGCGATGCCGAAAGCACGCGAAAACAACAACAGAAAACAGAATAGAAAAAACAAAAAACGCGACAGAAATACTCTTATAAAGCGTCAAGAAGACAACATAACCTGCCAAAAATATGATGAATAGAAAACGAATGCACGACAAAATGACTTCCAAAGAACGACGAGAAAGCATTAAAAAGCCAACATTTTTGTAGTTCTGACAACAAAAATGATGATGAAAACATAGCCAAAAAGTGACAGAAAGACAAGAAAAAACGGTGAAACGACTGTAAAAGACGATGACAAGACAAAAATACAACGAGAGACGACGAATAAAAAGAAAAGACATGACAAAAGACGGCGAAAAGACGTCGTAAAGACAACAATAAGGTGACGAAAAGACGACAAAATATAGATGAAAAGACAACGAAAGGACGATGGAAAGATGACAAAAAAACGTCAAAGAAGCGATAAAAACATCGAAAAAGGCAATGAAAAACAACAAAGATTATAAGTGGATGGAAAAAAGACAAAGAAGAGATGATAAAAAGACGGCAAAACAGTAACCAGAAATGCCAAAAAGACTACAAATGACAATAAAAACGCCATCAAATGAAAACTATTGTTCGATCGGTTTCAAATTTTTAAATGAAAGGTGAGACACGTTCTGCATTGTGTTTTATCCGTGGAAATTACAATAATAATCAAAATAATTTTCGAGTATTAAAATAAATCGTACAAAATGAAATCACAAAATCGACCCTTTTTTGTTTGAGGACATGTAGCTCAAAACTTCATTTCAAGTAGAAGGTTATAACTTGGTTATGTGTAGTGTACCTGGCTGGAAAGATGGTTTTTATATACAAAATCGTTACGAAATTGCTGGTTGAATATATTAACATACATACACCTTCATACTTGTGACCTTTCAAAGGTCCTTCCTTCCTGAAAATTGATTCCTTTTTCCAATTCCTGTCGCTTCCTAGAAAATGAAACGTTTCGTCATGCTTCATTGCATTTTCCGAAAATAAAAACGTGAGTTTCTCGTCCTCGTCCTCGTCGTCGGTATCGCTAGGTATTATCGCTCAAAATTTTCTGTCCGATTTCACTCATGACAACACAGCTCTCTGCTCACTTCATGGAACATGGAAGAAGATATAAACCAGATTTATTTGTCCCCATCCATTCCCATCCTCCAACTCGACCCCACTTGGATTACACTTTTCCGCATGAGCCACATCATCATGTCATCTGCAGGAAAGTTGGTAGATACGACTACTCTGCTGGTATGGAACTTGTACGGTACAGAAGCCACGTCAGAAAAGCGCACCCTTTTTCAGCCGGATCTGATGCTTACCGGCTGCCAGTCACACAGCAATCAGAATCGGAATTTTTGCCATTGTCAGTTATTTCTAGCAACAGGTGCCTTCTCCCCTGTGTTTCTCTCTTTCTCTCTCATCGTATTGCACCTCTAAACCAGGACAGTCAAGTTGTGTTATCACACTGAAAACACTCCGTTTGGTAAAACTATGTACATATAAGAGGTATTTTTCTTCAATATACTACAGGTAGGCAGCTGTTACAAATCGGAATGGCACAGTGTCGTAGTCAAGGGGTTTCCGAAGCGCAACTGGCACCAAGTGTTAGGTTCAGTAACTTCGCCTGATGATGTTCCAATATTCAATAGGTACTTAGCAATACAAAAATAAATTGGCCCACGTCGCTGGAGGAGAACTCGTCAGGAAAGACAGTCAGCACAGTACATTCATTTGAACTGCTCTCTTTTTCCCTTGTTAGTACTCCGGACGTTCGGTGAATTTCCTGCACGATGCACGATGAGTTCGAATGCAGTTTTTACATAAAATCCAAATCAAGCCTGGACGACTGGAGTACGACCACGTGTGCAATCCAGCAAGCAGACGCTGCTACCGGCCAGTGAAACAAGCTATTCAGTACAATTTGCGGTCATCCGTACAGATTTTGCGGAGGGTTGAAACCAATTTACTTGGAACCGGGCCGGGCTTCGACCAGACGCTTCTCTTTCACCGCAAGGCATTGCGCTACATCCCGGTGAAATCCTGGTCGGCCATCGAAACAACTAGCAGAGCTACTCTTTTCAATTAATTTTCGCAGTTAACATTCTACTGCTGTGCCTTAGTGTTTCTGTTTTCATAGCTGATTTAATGGACTCCTGCCTGGCTGTATGGCCGAAATGGAACTGGTGTGCCAGCCCAGTCAGCAGGATAGGAGGATATTTTTCTGTTCAAACGACGAGAACACGCACACGGGCGAGGCGGTCGGTGGCTCGCTCTCCATCGCATCGGAACGACCTGGTTTCTGACTAACTTGATGAATATCGAATAGCCGTTTCTATAGGGCCACTTTAACGCTTGTCAGAATGAGTTAGTTTGATTGTGCTGAAGAGCTGAAGTCACTGTTGTTTTCATTTAAGGGAACAACTCCCATTGAAAACAGTTTCTGATTGGGGAAACTTCTGGTGTGCTAGAGTTTTGATACACTTTCTGAAATAACGCTTTAGTAAAAATAAATAAATAAATAATAAGGCGTGCTCAACGACCGGGCTCATTGCTGACTTAAACACTATTAATATTAAACGAAATTGTTATGAAGATTTATAGATCACATTATAGCCACAAGTTGAACAGACTATTACAGTCCTGTCAAAGCCGTCACCCTCCATTTAACATTACCACACGTATGCTCCTTTCTGTAACATTCGATCGAAATAGTTGCACTTTAACATACCACAAATGCTTTCTCTTCCTCGCAGGTCGAACAAATTCAAGCCGAGTACAAGGTGCTGGCACTCCAGTACCACCCGGACAAGAATGCAGGCGACAAGGATGCCGAAGCAATGTTCCAGAAATTGAAGGTAGGTAAATTGCAGATAGGCAGGTTGTGGTGTGGTGACACAATCAGCGGCACACATACGTCGTGACATTCTGCCACATCGTCGTAGGTGGCACATCGCATTTCTCACTCAAAGAGGTAGTCAGTAGTACGTGCCAATCAAAGCATTTGACCCGAGTGGAATTTGTTGATCCGAATCGTCGTCATGTAATTTGCTTTGTGGGTGAATCTGATGAACAAAAACGATTCGTTCAGATATGTCAAATGTGATTATATATTAGGGTTTATACTTTGATATTCAACTTTAAAAACCCTGTCGACCTATGGTCGATAGTTTAATGGAATCGATTACTTTAGCCTGTTCCTTCTGAATCTGAGTCGAACCTCCCCAGTGGTAATGCGGTTTTGATATTAATGCTGGGAAAACTAATTCTAAGTTCAAGTCGAAGTCCTATACCAACATCAACCCTAGCCTAAAACCTTAGTTTTAGTCCTAGCCCTAGCCCTAGCCCTAGCCCTAGCCCTAGCCCTAGCCCTAGCCCTAGCCCTAGCCCTAGCCCTAGCCCTAGCCCTAGCCCTAGCCCTAGCCCTAGCCCTAGCCCTAGCCCTAGCCCTAGCCCTAGCCCTAGCCCTAGCCCTAGCCCTAGCCCTAGCCCTAGCCCTAGCCCTAGCCCTAGCCCTAGCCCTAGCCCTAGCCCTAGCCCTAGCCCTAGCCCTAGCCCTAGCCCTAGCCCTAGCCCTAGCCCTAGCCCTAGCCCTAGCCCTAGCCCTAGCCCTAGCCCTAGCCCTAGCCCTAGCCCTAGCCCTAGCCCTAGCCCTAGCCCTAGCCCTAGCCCTAGCCCTAGCCCTAGCCCTAGCCCTAGCCCTAGCCCTAGCCCTAGCCCTAGCCCTAGCCCTAGCCCTAGCCCTAGCCCTAGCCCTAGCCCTAGCCCTAGCCCTAGCCCTAGCCCTAGCCCTAGCCCTAGCCCTAGCCCTAGCCCTAGCCCTAGCCCTAGCCCTAGCCCTAGCCCTAGCCCTAGCCCTAGCCCTAGCCCTAGCCCTAGCCCTAGCCCTAGCCCTAGCCCTAGCCCTAGCCCTAGCCCTAGCCCTAGCCCTAGCCCTAGCCCTAGCCCTAGCCCTAGCCCTAGCCCTAGCCCTAGCCCTAGCCCTAGCCCTAGCCCTAGCCCTAGCCCTAGCCCTAGCCCTAGCCCTAGCCCTAGCCCTAGCCCTAGCCCTAGCCCTAGCCCTAGCCCTAGCCCTAGCCCTAGCCCTAGCCCTAGCCCTAGCCCTAGCCCTAGCCCTAGCCCTAGCCCTAGCCCTAGCCCTAGCCCTAGCCCTAGCCCTAGCCTAGTCGTTCGAGCTGCACCAGATTCTAGATTCTAGATTTAGACCAAATTTTTATAGGATTAATACAGGTTTTTGGATCAAATTTGTGTCCGGAACTGGACCGCAATATAAACCAGATTTTGGGTCACATATTTAATCAGATTTTAAACCAGCAATCAGATTTTGGAAAAGATTTTAAACCAGATTATAAACCAGGACCATATTTTGGACCTGGACTATGTCATGGACCAGATTTTTGATCAAATTTTGTTCCAGATTTGAACTAGATTCTGACCAAATTTTGAACCAAATTTTTGATCCGATTTTTGACCAGATTTTGGACCCAGGTTCTAGCTCTGGGCTGGACCTACATTAGATTTTGGACCAGATTTAGGACCCTTTTTTTAGATATTGACCTAATATTTTGCATAATATTTTGGACCACAATTTTGATCAGATTGTGAACCTGGCCCACATTACAGACTTGAACCAGATCTTGAAGCTGCATTATATTTTGGACCACATTTTTTAGATTTGGACCAGATTACGGATCTTGCTCTGATTCAAGACAACATTTTTATAATTATGGATTATGGGCCAGATTTTGAATCAAATTCTAATCATATTTTAGGAAATATGATCAGATTTTAAACAAGATTCTGGACCTGGACTAGATTGCGCACATTATTTATCAAAATTTTTTCCAGAATTTGTAATAAACGTTGGAACAGATTTTAACTAGATTCTGAACCAGATTTTGGACTAAATTTTTGATTAGATTTTGACCAGATTTTGGACCTAAACCAAATTTTAGACCTTCATCATAATCTGGGTCAGATTTGGGATCATATTTTTATCAAATTTAGACCAGTTTTAGGATATTTTGGACCACACTTTTGATCAATTTTTGGATCAGAAGTGAGACCAAATTCAAAAACCACATTCTGGATCACATTTTTATTAGATTTTGGTACAGATTTTGGATCAAATTTTGGGCCAGATTTTCAAACTGGGCCAACTGTGAGTCTGGGAGCACGGTTCCGGTTGTTTGCTACTTTATACGTTTGCTGTTTATACGAACGCTCCGTTTTTCTAGAAATTTTCAGTGTTAAATCAAAGTATTTATTGATATAGTTTGCGCGAGTGTACTGTTTAGTGTTTGTTCTTTCCTGTAGTATGCTGATCATGTCGATTGGCAAGAGATGAGTATACATTTTCAAAGTTAAAATAGTTTCCAAACACATGTCATGGGAACAAAACAAACCTGATAAACCCCGATAAAATTCTTCCAGATGCCAATTATCGAAAATTATTTTCGATATTTATTGACGAAAAGTGGTTTCATTTGACATGTAGTTGGCGCTACGGTAGAAATTATTCTTTTATGCATCAAAATGAAATTGATCTAGCAGAATTTTGCAATTATGATTTTATTCAACGAAATACGTGCCAGAATAATGAAAATTATTCTGGAAGTATGGATATGTAAAAATATCCATGCGGGTCTTATTGTTTATGAAGGCGACCTCGGAATGTACGTATATATCCAGGCATTCTAGAAATGGGTCACTGGATGAACAATAGACCTATCACCTTCCATCTCCAGGACTAAAATTATTTGCATTTACAGAAACAAACTTCCAGGATGCAAGTAATTTTTTACATAAAAGCGCTGCCGGTCAGTGGGCGATGAATTGTAGACACACACACACACACACACACACACACACACACACACACACACACACACACACACACACACACACACACACACACACACACACACACACACACACACACACACACACACACACACACACACACACACACATACACACACACACATACACACACACACATACACACACACACATACACACACACACACATACACACACACACACATACACACACACACACATACACACACACACACACACATACACACACACACACATACACACACACACACATACACACACACACACATACACACACACACACACATACACACACAGATTTTCAAACTGGGCCAACTATAAACAAGATTTAGATTAAATTTTGAACCTCAAGCAAATTTTGGGTCACATTTTCAATCAAATTTTAAACCAGCAACGAGATATTGGGTCGTATTATAAATCGGATTCTGGACCGGGTCCATATATTAAACTTGCACATTTTTTTTAATCAAATTTTGTTCCAGATTTTGGAACAGATTTGGACTAGATTGTAGACCAAGTTTTGAACCACATTTTTGATCAGATTTTGGATCCAGATTCTAGACCTGGTTCCAGAGCCGTAGCGTGACTTTGTGGCGACCCTGGCGATAGCCCGATTTGGCGCATTCTCTTTTCTTAAATCAGTGTTCCTTCGAAATTTATTACTTTTTAGAATTAGACTGCCATACACGATTCGTACAACTCCCGAAATCCAGTACTTCGCCACACTTGAGAGTGATGTTCAGGTAGTTTTTGGCGCCCCCTAGAGCTAGCGCTCATGGCGGGGGCCATTCTGGCCAACTGAACGCTACGACGTTGAATCAGAAGATCTAAGAGCATAGGCGAAATGGCGGAGGCAGTGCTTGGCGTGTGGTCGGAAGCTAGAAGAAAAGGAAGCAGCGAAAAGTGGAAGAAGCAGAGAGAAAGACGACAAGATGAAGGGCAAACCGAAGCACTTTAGAGAGAGGAAATAGGAGGTATGCCCTGATTATTGAAACGACGAACAGGGCGACGTATGCAGCAATTCTCCGGAAAGTGTGGGATGAATTAGAATTGGAGGAATTAGAGTTAAAACTCCCCTCTGACACTCTGTAAAATCTCGACGGATAGGGTCAATACGCCATCTACGGATGACCATGGTAATTTTTAAGTTGTATATGTGCCATCACTCTAGCATCACAACTATACTGATATCATTGTATGACATCGTACATGAACATCACACGCATACATTCTTTCAGATGGTTGCGATCACTAACACTTAGCATAAGCAGTAGTAACTCCCTTGGGATAAGAGATGGCGTTAAAAGTATCATCCTTTGCTGTGTATATGCGAACCTCCTTCTATGCCCAGTCTTGAGTTCTAGAGCCTTCGATTAAAACCAGGTGCACCCAAAAAGGAGGAATGCTCTTCGAGCTGAAGAAGGATCAAGTGCTCGGCCTTCAACGGAGTTCATCGAGAAGTCACTGGCGAATAAAGCAAACGTTCAGGTCCTCACGCAAGAAACAGTCATTGAAAGCAGAAACCTGGATGAGATTACTACGGAGGGCGAGCCTTTGAATGCGATGAAAGTAGTTCAATGTGGTGTGGGAGACGTACCTATGACAATCATAACTCTCGCTGTGGTATGTAGACAACGTCTATTCAACTCTCTACGGCTGTGGCCAACAAGTCATTGGTTGGCCAATTTGTTCATTAAGAGATGTTCCTCGAACAAGGAACGAAATGGAGAGAGGTTTTAAATACATGTGCTTCGGTCATCTGATGAGGAATTGCAAAGATCCTGACAGATCTGATCAGAGCTGGAAATGCGGTGAAAAGGGACGAATTTCAAGAGGCTGTACGAAGCAGCCAAGGCAAAACAGAGAATGGCGACGACTTTCCAGGCGTACAAGATGGCGTTGACTGACCAACAATGATGGAGGTTACCTAGTTCAACCACAATCAATGCGACATAAATAGCATAGCATCTGTTGTGACAATCGACAACGAAAGCTGGGTGCGAAGTCGCGTTGATCGCAGAGCCGTACAGAGTTCCACCTCACAATGGTAACTGGGTCGCGGATAGGACTGCCGTACATTTCCCATTCAAGAGGTGATTTCAATTTTGTATGAAGGGGTCGTGATCGCCAAATTAATGGGATCTATATATGTAGTTGTTGCGCTCCGTCAAGGTGGACTATAGAGTAGTTCCAACAAATGACGGACGCGCTTACTGAAAAGCTCATGGGAAGAAGGTCGATAGTTATCGGAGCAGATTTTATTGCTTGAACAGTGGAGTGGGGTAGTAGGTGGACCAATGCCAGAGGATATAGCTTACTAGAGGCCCCAGTAAAACTGGAGGTAGTATTATCGAACGTAGATACGGCTAACATTTTCGGTAAGGACGGTCACGAATCGATCAACGCCGTTTTCCGAGCCCTTCGCCAGTGGCAAATTAAAGGCTTTGTTAGGAGTATGCCGATAGCGACAGCTTGGCTTACCAGTATAGGGCAGGTCAACAAAACGTTGTAGCAGAACGTGGCATACAAGAATCTCTTTATTGAGGTACTTAGGGTGGCTTAAAAACACTTTAATATGGGCATGTGATGCAACAATTCCCACAAAGTTGGAACCGAAGGTTCTACAGCGATCAGCTTATTGATCGAACGAACAGCTCGACGACCTCCGTAGCAAAAAGACGGGTTCAAGAAGCTAAAAGCGTAGCAGAACGAGACGAGCGTGGCTAGGTGAGCTGCCAAGAGTATACAGGTGTCCGCTGAGCAGCTCATAACTGTTGCAAGAGGCCTGAAAGCGAAGAAGGCAGAATTTCTAACGTAGCCCTGAAGTCATAATACAAGCATTTCCGGACATGTTCAGGGTGGTGTTGCAGAACTGTCTACAGGAAGGTCACTTCCCAGACAGGTGTAAGGTACAGAAGTTAGTATTACTGCCAAAGCCGGAAGAGCCTCCGGAAAATCCAATTTGTTTGCTGGATACACTCGGAGAACTGTTCGAAAGGTTCAACAGATTGACGAAGTTTACGGAGAGCGAATATGGTCTGTTGAGGATGGAGTTCGGATTTCGGAAAGGGAAGTCAACGGTTGACGCTATCCGGGCAGTAGTCGAGAATGCCAAGAAGTTGACCAAATAAAAGCGAAGGAGCGAACGATACTGCGCGGCGATAACCATCGACGTTAAAAAGAACTTCAATAGCAGGTGGTGGGAGGCTATAGCCACGTCACTGGACAAAATGAGAGTCCCAGGCTACCTCAAGATGCTGAAGAGTTACTTCCAGAACCAAGTGGTGATGTACGAGACGGCTAAGGGGCAGCGATCGGTGAACATTACGGCGGGAGTCCCCCAAGTCTATGTTCTCGGTCCAACGCTAAGGAACGGAATGCACAAAGGTGTGTTGACTCTAAAATTACCCAAAGGGGCAGGGATTGTTGGCGTTGTGGACGACATCTTACTGTCAGTAGGAAGTAAAACACTAGAAGAGGTAGAAATTCTGGCCACGGAGGCTATCGGTACAATTGAGAGATGGATGCAAGGAGCGAAGCTCCAGATAGCTCACTACAAAACGATGGAGTTGTTGACCAGTAACTGCAAAGCGGTGCAGCGGGTGGAAATCACTGTTAGAGAGTACGCCATAGCCTCGAAGTGAGTACTGAAGCATCTAGGAGTGATGATCGACGATCGGCTTAATTTCGATAACCACGTGGGCTAGTCTGTGAGAAGGCGGCGAAGGCCATCAATAACTACGGACATAGCAGTAGTAAGTGTCGACTTCTGACCAGTTTTTCCCTGTTCCCACACACATACACACTAACCTCAGTTACGTTATCATTATGTCTCATCACGCAACCACTCATTTGTACACGCTCATTCAGTGTTAGACAAATAACAGTGTGGCCAAATTAATGATCAGTACAATTCCAAGGATCCGCTCTTAGAAATTCTAACATTCTTAGTAAGAAAGGAATATCATTTCGATATTTTCGTCTGTAATAAAATAATTTATTCCCTGTGATATACTTTCACCGTTTCACTTTACTCGGGAAACTTAAGGGGACATGAACAACTAAAAATTTTGAAAAAATCATTATCTTTTTATTTCAGATTTTGATTCTGCAATCTTTTCCGCTTATTTTGATACTAAATTTGCAATGATCCGACCACGGGAAGTGGTCGAAAAACGAGCATACACATTAGCATTCCAGTGCGGCGTGGAACAACTTCGGCGAAATAAAACGCCGCTCCTAGAAAACCACGATTTTCAAACTTTATGTACCTTTTTCTCAGAAACTACACAACGTATTGGAACAAACTTTTTTTTGTTTTGTTGGTAGTAGCTTGGCAAAGACTTTTATATCTTTTCAGTTTCGTAAACTAAACATAGCTAGAGAAAAAAGAAACAGAAGACAAAATTTTATTTTTTCAGGCATCTATTTTTCTTCTTTTTTGTTTTTCTCTAGCTGTGTTTAGTTTAGCTTATGTGTATGATCGTTTTTCGACCACTTCCCGAGGTCGGATCATTACAAATTTAGTATCAAAATAAGCGGAAAAGATTGCAGAATCAAAATCTGAAATAAAAAAATAATGATTTTTTCAAAATGTTTAGTCGTTTATGTCCCCTTAAGCAGTCGGCATTACTGGACACAGTCGACAGACAAGAAATACACCGAGTATGGTTGAGAATTTCTTCGGAACTGGCTTTCGCTTTGTGCGACTGTGAAATGCTCATCTGTAATTATGTCAACCGATGCTGTTAACTATTGCATTTCTAGTGGTTCTCGACGAAATTGTTTCGCTACTACATATTAAAGTTACTTTCACAATGTCATCTTTAAGCAAGGAAATCTGTTACCCAAATTGCAGCATAACTTCGCTAATAGAATTTTGCAACAACAAGATTTTTGTGAAATGTAATGTGATATGTAATGCTTGTCATTCAGTCATCAGTCTAAAAGCAACTCGTCTGTATACAGCAACGTAACAATAACGCTCATTAATCATAAATTTTTGGTCTCAAGTAACTTCGATATTAATGAAGACTTCTCTTTAAGATCGTGCCATATCTTTGCAGAGAGCTAAGCGTTGATTTTGTTTAACTTTTATTTTATTAAATGGAATTTTCCAACTATTTCCGGTATAATCCGGTATTCAAGCAAATATAAAACATTCAATTTATGAGACCTTCAGCATTCATTCTGCCGGGGCGTATAGCAAAAAACTATCCAGTTGAATAATTAATATTCGCCAGAAAACCGAAACGAAGCTAGGCTTCTATTTTCAGGACAAAGCATCGAAGGTTTCGATGTAGGTACCTACACTCGACCGGAGTATATCGATCTTTTGCATTTCGTGTCATGAAACAATTTTTGCTTGACGATAGTGGCAGCAGCAGCAGCAGCAGCAGCCGTAAGCTCACTCCCGTTTGGTCGAGATTGAAAGGATAAAAAACCATTTCCTTTCTTCCTATCAATTTTAATAATTAACCTACCGAATGCTTTGTGCCATCATTCTTCATTTCACGTAAATCGCTAACTACCCACCGAGACGAGCCACATTGTCTGCTTGAAACAATACAGGTTAGGGTATTTTTAATTTATCTACGGTATGTCGTTTCCAATTAGAGGAGGTTGTGTTACAGCAGCCAGCAGCCGCAGAATGTCATGGTAGATGAAACATTGCAAAAATTCAACATTTGCTATTAGGTAGGTACAACGTAACCCTTCCAGTTGGCCTCGAGGTACGACGCTGGTCTAGCAGGCCAGTCATCACATGTTCGAATCTCGACTGGGAGAGGCTGTAAGAGTCAATAGAATCATAGCACTACTAACGCCGCAATTGTCCTGTACTCTAACAGTTCAAATAAGCATAGAAAGTCTAGTTCCGAAAGACGGAAGGCTTTACTTTTTTTTCCTACGCTACCCTTTCGGAAAACAATCCGAAAGAGTGAAACATTGAAATGACACAGCCTCTTCAACAGCAACAGCCGAATAACCAACACGAATCATTAATGGCCCACAAGAGATACGAATGCTTAGAGACAGGGCATCACCGGATTGAGTTCCGTGTTGCGTCGTGGAACATGGGCGAAAGGAGTGGAAGCGTCCTTTATGGCGACTAACTGAAACCAAGTTAGTCGGAAAATAATTCGCAAACGGTCCATAAGAATTTCCGCTGCCGTGGGTGCAATGAAGCGGAAGTAAGCTGCTGGCTGGATCGTAAAATTCCGGGAACTCTGCTGACTCTGCACAGTAAGGGCTTACAATTTTGTGAGAAGACTTATAGAAAGCAAATGAATTAATTTGGACCTAACCAGCTGGATCGGTCAGCCACGTATTTTGCTTAATTTTGGATGAAAATTAAACTTGGACTTACTTAAAACAACTAAATATAAGTTTATTGAAAACATTCAGTTTTTTTAAAGTTAAACCTTGGGCAGTTTACCGGTCTTCACAATTTTAACCGAAGAAAACGGGTGCAAAACAAAATCCTTTCGGTGACTACAAGTCGTTGTTACTTATTAATCAACCAAATCACAGAGCTGTCATATGTAAAATTTTCAATTCCCTCGTTGCCAAGCGCTCTTCATTCAAGAGCAAATGTAGGCATGCATCATATATGAGCGGAAAATAAGATATTGGCATGTCAGGGTACCTCTTAGTTTCTAGAGATGAGAGCTTTTCCATGCTTTGTCAAGTTGGTTATGGAATCCAATTTGTAGGGAAAACGAAGAAAAGCCCCCGGTAAGTGGAAAAAGGTGCCTGCTATAGGAAGGACATGACAATCGTTATATTTAGTACCCGAATCCTGGAAATTTTTTTTTAACTAAATCAATTTAACTTCTTTAGATTGCTTTTTCGGGTCTGTCGCAAAATTGCCAAGAGTCCAATATAAATCATCTTGTTCATTTGTATGTTATTTACAATTGGGCACAGCATCGTAAATTGATTTCCTTCCTTTAGAAATAAATAAGTAGAATACAAGTTGCAAAATAATAGATTTTCTGAGATTTGTGGTTTGTAATAATTCTCGTTCGTTTTTTGACGATTTTTTACAATGCAATTTCTCAATGTGCAACCGGGAAGTTCGGAATTGAATTGACAATCCCGCTATTGAATAATAAGCCATAAAAAAATTAATTGCGTTAAAATTGGTTCAGCCTCAAGTGAAATTTTAATTTCAAGCCCAATTTAAGCCAATTTTCAAGTACGGTTTGAAGTTTAAATACAACTCAATTGTTATGCCCAATCACAAGTTCTTGAAATTGAACTGTTAATTTTAAGTCCAATTCCAAGTCTAATTTAATTTCAATGTCACCTCCGACATCTGGTCAGGTAAGTCTGGTGTCAAGCGTAATTTGAAGTCCAATTCATGTTATCTTTAAATGTTCCATTTTAAATCCAATTTCTGGTCTGCGCTAATTTTAATTCTACCACCTAAATTACTTACTTACTTACTTACTTAGGTGGCTTGCCGTCCTAAGACAAAGCCTGTTGAACAAAATTTCTCCATGTAACTCGGTTGAGGGCTACCGCTCTCCAATTCCTCGGACACCGAGTACTCTCCGCCAGATCTCGCTCCACCTGGTCTAACCATCTTGCTCACTGCGCTCCTGGTCGTCTTGTTCCTACCGGATTTGAGGCGAACACCATCTTTGCAGGGTAGTTGTCCGGCATTCTTGCAACATGCCCTGCCCATCGCATCCGTCCAGCTTTAGCTACCTTCTGGATACTGGGTTCGCCATAGAGCTGTGCGAGTTCATGGTTCATGTACGCCGCCGAAGATCGTTCTTAGCACCACCTAAATTAGATAATTTATTTCGAATTGAACCTTAAATAGGACATTGAATTGGACATACCAAATTGGGCTTGAAATCGAAGGTGCAATTGGAATTAAATTAGACTCCGAATTGGACTTAAAATGGGACATTAAATTGGACTTGAATTCTGGTCTAAATTGCGAAATAGGCTTTAAATCGGGACATTAAAATATAACCTCAATTAGACTTCAAATTGCACCTGAAACTAGACCTGAATGTGACTTTAAAATTGGACATTAAATTGCACTAGAAATTGTACCTGAAACCGGCGGTGAAATCTGACCCAAAAGATTTCATGTCCAATTTAATGTTCCTTTTTAGGTCCAATTCCGAATCCAATTTAGTTCCAATTTCATCTCCAATCTTAACCCTCTAACGGGCAACATCATAAAAACGATGCAATCAAGCTAATGAATATATGAATGAATAGCTCAGGTGTTGATTTTCGTGCAAAAATAATTGTCTGAAGGAGTGCCAGGTCAAAAAAGTCTAATTTCTCTTTTTATTTCCCCATGTCTAACGCTCTATCCAGATATTTTTTGAATTCAGATATATTACAAAATTGAAATAAAGCATGCAAATTATACATATAAAAATTTTTAGGCCAATAATTTTGTTCTAAATGTCCTTTTTTTTAAAGTAAAGATATTCCCTTTTCGTGCAATAATTTTTTTCGGATTTTTCCTGAATTTTTGTTTTTGATAGATGATAACTTTTGAATGCATGGCCAAAATGTTGTGATATTAATATCAAAATGTCAAGAAATCTATTCTGAACACATTTTTCATATTATCAATTCAAAACAAATTACATATGTGGCTCTGGAGCTCCAAAAGCGAAGGTCGTATACAGACGGCCTTACCCGTTAGGGGGTTAAGACCAATTTGGTCTGTCCAATTTAATGTCTCATTTTAAGTCCAAATCCGAGTGTAATTTAGTTCCAATTAACAGCCAATTTTTTTAGATCCAATTTTTGTGACATTTAACATCTGCTTTTAAGGCCAGCTACAATTCTAGTTTCAAGTGCAATTTGAAATTCAATTGAGGACCATTTCCGTGCTCCATTTTAAAACCAATTTCTTAGTCAAGTTGAATTTCAATTTTAGCACCGATTTCAAGTTCAATTTCAAGTCCCGTGAAGGTCCAAGGTACCAGCGGATACGATTTTATATCCAATTGCATGTCCCATTCTAGGTCCAGTTCCGAACCAAGTTGCTCTCCAAATTTACCTCTGGTTTCAAGTCCAATTTCAAGTGCAATTTAATGTCCGATTTCAAGGCCAAATGCAAATCTAGCTTCAAGCATAATTTAAAGTTCATTTGAAGACCAATATTATTTACCCACTTTAAAATCAATTTCTAGTTAAGTTAAATTTCAATTTTATCAGCGATTTCAAGTCCAGTTTCATATCCCGTTGAAGTCCAATTTCATGTCCAAATTCCCAGTCTAAAATCAAATCAAATTTCAAAGTCTAATTTAGGTCCGATTTCATGTCCAATTTAAAGTCCTATTGGGTATTTTAGCGGTATACAAATTTTTGTATATTCTGATAAGATATGATGTTACTGTATCGTCACATGAAGAATTTTTCAAATTTGACTAGTGGAAGTAATAAAAAAAAACCCGATTTAATCCACCTAGTGGTGAAAGGAACCTTTGTTATACGGTCTCCATCTTGCGTAGAGCGTTTGTTTACATATTTTTTTGGAAATTGAATAAGTTTACAAAATTTTAACAAAATAGGAGCACTTATAAATTTTGATAGATCCTTTTTTCATGAAATTGCCGAGTAAGTACTGAGTAAGAGTGTTACTAATTTGAGTAAGTGCAAGTAAAAGTAAGTTGTAAGAGGAAATATTACTCTTTAACATATACATTGCGTAATAAAGGTCTAGTTTATAGGTTTTTGAACTATGCATAATTTCCTGTAATGGCATTCTATTTGACTCAATAAAGTTACTCACGCTGTTGTATTTCGTACAACACGTGTAGGTTTTAGAATGCCATATTGTTATAAAGTTACAAATCGATGTTTTACTAACATATATTCTTCAATAAAGTTGTTATGAGCAAAATGCCATATTTTTTTTTATTTAGAGTGGTTTTAACACAAAGGGTCATTCACCAAAATGCCATAATTATTTAATGCATTAATACTTTAAATTGTTGGCAAAATAGATCTGCAAAAACTGACATCACAGAAACGAAGCAATGTGAGGTGTACCGCAATTGGCCCCAACTGAAATTTTCTCTCATTTCTTCATATGGAAAAATGGTGTATGTATGCAGCAAAACTATTAGCAAATGTAAAATGTTTTAAGTGTATCCGTCTGTCGATAGTCGGGTAATTCGGGGTCAAAATTAGGGTATTTTTTTATAATCAAAGTTCTACAGTTACTAAACAAGCAAAGTTATGTATTTTTACTATTTGTACAACATGAAAAAGTCATACAACAATTACAAAACGAGCTAAAATGGAAAAACTGATTTTACAAACTCATATAAAATAAATTAGATTTTTCTATCTTCGCTGAAGAGACAGAAGGGTACTGTCTTCAGCAAAGTTTCTGGTAATAATATGCTCTTAAACTTTACAAATCATATCAATGTGTTATATCTTAACTGAAGAAAAACATTTTTTTTATTTCACTTCTAGGGGGATTAATCAAAATTTAAATTCTACCAGACGATAGAGCTTGCAATTTCAAGAAACTCTTCCAAAGGTGCGATAAACCTAAAACCAAGTTTTCCTAGTCAAAACTCGTTTTAATCAATCGTCAAAAACGTTTTTTTGGTTTAGGGCTATTGTCTCGCGCGAGCAACCGTGTTACAAGAGTTGGCGCGAGTGTTCAAGGGTTAATATCTTTTGACCTGCAAAACCAATTCTTCTGAAATTTTGCAGATATATTTGCAGCAATAAAACCTCTAATTTGATGCCAAACTAATTTAAACTAGATAAATTATCTAAGATGAAATCGTCGAAAATAATTGTAAATTTTAATGTGTTGTATACGATTGCTCATAACTTTTGAATTAAACGTCCAATCAAAAAACAAATCAATAGTGATCTATTAGGCTATATTACCTTTCAAATGAGAATAATAGCGCATAAATCGGTTCAGCTAACTCTGAGAAACAGGCGATCATTTGTACCTAGTCCAAACAGGTTTTTTAAGGCTAACTTTTAAACTGCTTGTCCGTTTTCAATAAAACTTGGTAAAAAGTTTAGTAACAGCAAGAGCTTTCGTTTGGTACTAAGATTTGGATTAATTGGTTGCGTAGTTCCGGAGAAACGCGTGTCACGTAGTTTTCACATTTTTGCTTATAACTTTTAAACGAAACGTCGGACCGCAAAGCAATTCAATAGTGATATACTAGGCAATAATACCTTTCAAACAAAAGTAAAAGCGGTCAAATCGGTGCAGCCACCTTCGAAAAACAGGCGATAGAAAATTAGCTGCACACACACACATACACACATACACACATACACACATACACACATACACACACACACACAGACATTGCTCAGTTCGTCGAGCTCTATCGATTGGTATATGTGATTCGGCCCTCCGGGCCTCGGATCAATTTCGTGTTTTTCGACCAATTTCTAAACCTTTGTTATATAGTATAACAAAGGTAAAAACATTTTTTTTGTATTTAAAAAAAATTTGGAATTAGGAATTAGACGATAGCTTATAAGTAAACCTCGTTTCTTCTTAGCTTGCTTTAGACAACACAGTGAATAGATACACCATGGTCATCGGACGATACAAGTTTCATATGAGAGCTGTCAAAAGCTCGGTCAAAATGAAGAGCTCTATTAGAATGATAGAAGCGAGGGAGAGAATTTCTGACATCATGTCAATCAATCAGCTTGGTTGATATCTGTCAAACAGCAAGTCGTACTATTTTTGATTTTTATTCGTTTTTTTATCAAATATTAACTGAATTGAAATAAAAAAAGAACTGTTGGATTCAGGAAACGACGGGCTATCAAATGAGACCAAAAAACACTATTTTGGAAAAATTAAAATACCCAATTCCGAATCAAATTAGTTCCAATTTCATCTCCGATCTAAAGTCCTATTTGGTCTGTCCAATTTAATGTCTCGTTTTAAGTCCAAATTCGAGTGTAATCTAGTTCCAATTTCACCTCCGATTTCTCCCCAAATTTCTAGTGCAATTCAATGTCCTATTTTAAAGTCGAATTCAGATCTAATTTCAAGAGCAATTTGAAGTTCAATTTTGGTGTCCCATTTTAAAACCAATTTCTAGTCAAATTAAATTTTACCTCCGATTTCTAGTCCAGTTTCGAATCCAATTGAGGTCCAATTCCAGGTCCAACTCCCAGTCTAATATCAAATCAGATTGCAAGTTCAATTTCAAAGTCTAATTTAGGTCCGATTCCGTTCCAATTTCATCGCTGATCTTACATCCAATTCGGTCTGTCCAATTTAATGTCCCATTTTAAGATCAATTCCTTCATACTTCCTTCCTTTATACAAAAACTTCACGCACAACGCCTTACCAATACTAGGGCTTTGCGAACTGCAAACCTGTCTATTCATCTATGATGTTACAAAAAATTCAAACATGCATCATAATATTATTTTGCCGGTTAGAGCTCATGGCCATAACACAAGGTACGCTAATAACTTGGCCAGGTCCCGAGCACTCAGTACCCTTGGTCAAACGCGAATATCTGTTTACGGCCCTTCTGCATATAATAAAATTCCAGAGCACTTTAAGCTAATCAACAATAGACTGCTATTTAAGAAAAGCTTGAAACAGTATTACAGGTCTAAAGTCAATATATTCTTAATTTAATTTCGAATCAACCACAGCTTAATGTTAGTAAATACACTCTATTAATGTTTAGATAAAAATATTTCTTATTTTTAACCTGCATTGTAAAATCCACTATTTATGTTTATTTAGGTTGTTGGGATCCCTTCAAAGGAACAAAGTTCCACTGGGAATCCCCTTTTCGTAGTTCATCACTTTCAAACACACCAATTAATAGGGATGGGAATCGAAAGCCAAAGTATCGATATCTGGTATCGCAATATATCGGACCGATCCGATACTGAGTAATGTGTATATCGCAACCAAAATATCGATACTTCGATATTCACCGATATCGAAACCCGAAATATTCAGAAAGTTTTCAGTTACGATCCGTCACGGGTTTGCGATGCAGCCACCTGCCTCGTTTATGTCGCCGGCATCTCCGCACCTCCAAGATACCGTATACGTTCCACTCGACAATGTTCGCTGCAGATTTATTGGTCAGGCGCGTCAAGCGGGCGTTTTTTAACTAGAAGCACCAGGACTAGAACTGATCAGTTTCAAACAAATTTTTCAATAGATTGGTCTAAAATGCAAGAAAATATCCTGGTAAGATTTTATAGTTCATAGTTTGTTATATTTCAACAAAAGTAGCATCATAAATGCTTACATTAACTCCTATAATCAGAAAGGTGTTGGATGTAATTTAGATTCGCATAAGTTTACCTTCTCACATTATTTATTCACATTGTGTTATTCTAGGGGGAAAAATATTAAAGATAATCCACATCGCAAGATAAAATTCCAAATTAGAATCAGACATTGGCAAAACACCGAACGTAGCTTATACGGTCGTTACCGCTTCCTAAGACGACGCAACCAAGTTCATCTCTTTTTCATACATGCAAACAAACACGAAGTGTGGCTAGGAATTTATTGGTGGTGTTGAATTTGTCATACTTTTAGCACCAGTTTTCAATGCACTCGGTTAACACATTTCCGAGTTAACTGATATCGGTCAACGCGAGTTAACTGATATCGGCAAGACTGTCATCTGCATATAATTTGAGTGAAGCCGAAATGTTTGGTCCTGGGGTCCAAGTTGAAAGCTCTACTTTCAGCTAATTTCGGTAAAGCCCCATATATCCGGAAACATCTAATAAACTAATGTTAAGTAATAAAAAAGTTTTTCGATTTTCTGAAATATTTTGAGTGTCACAAGGCATGGCTGGATTATGAGATTCGCATTCTTAGGTAGAGAATATAAATAAGGGGGCATCCATTTTAAAACAAATAGTTAAATTTTTTGAATGAACACTTTTTTTTAACATATATATGTGAACAGGACTCATTTATTCTATGTAGTATGAACTCTCCATTAAGGCTTTACAGAATATGCAGTACACATTAAAATAATATGCAGTACATTAAATTTTGCATCTAAGGTAGTCTGAAGTTTTTGGAGCGTCTTAGTAGAATACGAAACCTAAAATTAAAAAAGAAGAAAACTTATCCAATTTAATTCTACTATGTCTAGGTTTTCTTCTTTTTAAATTTTAGATCTAAGGTAGTGTTGAATGACTACACGATTGAAGAAATACAAAAAAATCCGTCAGGAAAGTTCTTCTAAGGCGTGTTGCTGCAAGACGTCAGCAGGAAGCCCCGATTCTTTCAACTAGATCAGACGAATTTGAGTGAATGAATGTAAAGGGCGTGGATATGCGCGAAACATTAATCGACGACACATCAGCGACTTCTGAAGCGTATCCGATTGCAGCAACTGAAGATCATCTTCAAAATCCGCGAATCGATGACTTATAAGCTCGAAAATTTTCCATTTTTTATTTGCTGAAATTCATTTGATAGCTTTAAATAAAAAGGGTGGAATGAATATTTAATTTTTTTGTTGTGAAGGGGGGGGGGATTGTCGTGACGTGACGTACTTTCTCAGAGGGGGGTCACGAATGTGTGACGAAATGTGACAAGGGGGGGAGGGGGGTAGATTTTGTTCAAAATTTGCGTGACGTACTAAATGGATGTCGCCTAACTGATCAGGAGCAGGATCGGTTTAAAGCAAATTATCATACGTAGCTCGCTTCACAGTTCACAGTATAAATGGTTCTTGGAAATCAATCTGCGCTTGCAATGATACGATTAAAGAAACTGACTAAAGAAAAGACACTGCAGCTCAGTCACTCACGGCCTCCTGTCATCATTAAACCTAATTTGCTCAACGATGATTGTTGTGCGTGACTCTGTTCAAAGTTGCTAGGAAAAGTTCGAACAATATTTTTTTGAGTTCAACATTTAAGCGATTTTATGAACTGTACGATACAAATTTGATTGCCTGGTGTTTTCGTTAGACAGCACGGATCGATTTCGTGATGATACGATGATATTTGTTGCCGTTTGCTTGCAGTCATTATTTTCTGCCGCGTTCATCGACTGATACGCCGCAAGTTTTCGAGCAAAAGATTCAGAAGGTTTCATCGAGATTCATGCGCACTTGGTTTCGACGAACTGAAAATGAGTTACCTGTCACTTCTTTAGTCAGATTCTTTAGATACGATGTTCGGTGGTGGCTTCAGGAAACAAGTAACCTAACAGTCCGTTGATATCGGCATCCACCGTAGAAGAGTATTCTCAAGTTTGCAAAAACACACATGGAAGCGCTTGATTTCAGTTGGCTAGCAAAAAGAAACACGTCCAGCACATATCCAAGGATCTTTTACAAAGCTAGCATACGTAATCCCGAGTGTTACCGAAGTGCTAAAAACCGACGTCTGAAAGATAACACCGAAACGGGTTGCGGTTGCTTTTTTGAGCGTGCAGTTCATTTTATCAGGCAGTGTACCGCCTCAAATAAACTTTGTAGCATTTTTCAAATGCGACATGCAGTGGTTCAGCTTTTAGACATGCCTGTTTGGAAGCTTGAGAACTGAAAAACGCGAGTTCGATAATTTGGCAAAAAGTTATGCGTGAAGAACTGGCCTTTTTGTAGCTTTCGATACCTCTAATATCGGATGAAAAGGTATCGATATCCGATAATATCGCATGGTAAAATATCGATGCCGGTTACTCGATATATCGGAAGAAAATATCGATACCTCCGGTAAAAATATCGCACATCCCTACCAATTAATTACACGTTCTATTTTATATTGTAATATATCTTTTTCGTTCTTTGTTTATTTTCGTTGTTCATTATTTTAGATGAGTCCATTACCAGGGGGCTCGTACTTAGAGCTTTTTGGTGTGGGGGTAGTGGTGGGTTATTTAAAAAAAAAAAAAAAAGATCAATTCCTACTCTAATTTAATTGTAATGTCACCTCCGATGTTAGGTCCTACTCCAAGCGCAATGTGATGACCAATTTAAGACTGGTTTCAAGTGTAATTTGAAGTCCAATTTTGATTATATTTCAATGCCATATGTTCAATCCAATTTCCAGTCTAATTTAATTTAAATTTTACTACTGACTAGGGTCAGATTACATGTCGAATTTAATGTTTCATTTTAAGTCCAATTCTGACTCTAATTTAATTCCTATTTCACCTCCAATTTCAAACCCAATTTCATCTGCTCAATTTAACGTTCCATTTCAGGTCCAATTCCGAGTCTAATTCAGTTCCAAATTTAGCTCTGATTTTAGGTCTAATTTCCCGTGCAATATGATATCCGGTTTCAAGATCGAATTCAGGTCTAATTTCAAGTGCAATTTGAAGTCCAATTTTGGTGTCCCATTTTAAAACCAATTTCTAGTCAAATTAAATTTAAATTTTACCATCGATTTCAAATCCAACTACAGGTATACCTCCATAGTACGTACCCTCGTTAGTACGTACCCTCGATAAGACGTACCCTCTATAATACGTACATTTTGCCTCGATAGTACGTACATTTCCTAACAATGATTTTTTTAGTTTCTATATAAAGCAGAAACATTTTTATGAATATTTATGAGTCAATACAAGCAAATACGTATTCAATAATTATAAATTTTTGAATAATATTAGTTATTTCTATTATGTAAAAAACCATTATTTTAAAATTAAAAACAGTTCTTAAATAGTAAATTAATCAAATATACGTTCTAAATAACAGTTATTTAAGCATTCCGGGCAGACTCATGGTCGCTACTAGATTTTGCAGATGTTTGCTCAGAGAATTCACCTTTTCTGCGATTCGCATTCTTCCCAACTGCGACGGGTGAATATATGTTGTCGTCATTATACAAGAATTATTCTACTTTCTTCGAAGAAAAAATTACGTTGCACTAGTAATTAAACTATCCACATTAATTTTGTTGTAAAGTTAAACACACATGCATTTTTTTTCTCAGAGTTTCGAAGATTGGACAATTATGCTTTTATTTATAAGCGTTTGCTAAATAAAAGCATGTCTGTCCCACGTGTATTTTTTTTTTATTTTTAACAGTAGGGTCTTTTTCTAATTCCCGTCGTAATAAGGAAAGCCATTCTAATTTTCATCATTTGCTGGATGGATTTAGTGAATACTCCAAAAGTTCTTGTACTGATTTGACTAAAACACACTTACCTTCCGATCCGTGAACTTTGAAATCACTGAAAAGCGATTATTAAAGCATATTATTGAAATTACGCAACTGACTTTATTGCTAAAATTCGTCGTACCGTTTTAAAATCCGTCCAACAAAATTTTTCTTCGTCCGAACTAAAAATCACAACAATGTTTACGAAGCTAACGCGCATGTATCTGTGTAGGACGGCATGACAAAGGTTATTCTACAAAATTTCTGCAGGTCAGGCAAGTTTTTCTGGCTGTAGAATAACGACAATGCCTTGCGTGAGTTATTTTCATTTATGAATGACGGAAATTAAAACGATTAGTCGACATTGTCTTCTTCGTCGCACGAAAAAACGTAGGAAACTTGGCTGGTAGGACTTCTTTAATGATAAAAAGCATTTAAAAAGATCTCAGCTCACTTTGATTGATTGCGTATGATAGACAACTAACTAAAATATTAGGGAATAACTAGTTTTGCATTGTGTGTCATAAAAATGCTGATATTTTTAATAATTTGTGTTGGATAGGACGGGAATAGGCGATTACGACGATGTAGCAACATACCCTACATGGCGGAAGATAGTTCCTATGCTAATGTATGCGCAACCGGAACGCTCCAATAATATTTCAGGACTTTAAGCTCGTGATTAAAGAAGCCAAGAAAGACGTCGCGGTCTGGTTTCGAAATACACAATTTATAAATCCCAATATCTCGAAGGCATTCGAAAGACTATATTCAAAAAAGGGCAGCTTCACTGCTAAATACAAACTTGATGAAGTTTGAATTTCGAGCTTCAAGTATGCTCTGCTGTCGAAAAAAACAACACGAGCTATTTTTTGAAAACTTCTCAAATGAAAAAAAATCACCATAAAGGACATTGTGGAATGTGTTGTCGAAACATAGAGAAAAGTCGCTCTATCAAATACTCGTCTCCCTGTCATCGCCGAAGAAAATTGTGCCTGTGTGAAATCTTTGCCGATTAAGAAAAAATCGTGGTAGAACTTTGATATAAACACAGAAATAAACATTATTGTCATATTATCTTTTTGTTAAGTTATTATCTCACTCAAAAGAGGCGAAAATTAAAAGAATATTGTTACCTAAATTGACCAAAAAAATGTTTATAATGGACAATATTATTATGGGACAGTTGCTTTTCTTTTGTATATTGAACTGATCAAGTTTGATATTTTTGGAAAATTTTTCGAGCAAAGTCCGTCTAAATTACAGTTTGTAAGGTAAATTAGGATATAAATAAGCTACTTCCGTGTTTTTCTCAAAATCGATCAATATTCACATGGGACAGGTATGCTTTCCTACGCAGATAAGTAGCCTTATAGGAATTCTCCAATTCACGCAGTCTACAGCTGAAGCTTCGATTATTGTAGTTAACTATTTTCTGTTCATAGCATTCACTCAGCTTGTTGTCCAGCATATAGACTGCAAGTTCACTCGATTAATATTAGTGGATTTGGAATGAAATATCCCGAATGACGGCAATTGAGCTCCTCTTGTCATGTTTCCTCATTCTAGCATGTATTTACAACTATGTACCAAACCTTAACCTAGATTTATTCGATTAAAATATGTAAATTTTCAATTTGAGAGAGAATTTTGAAAAAATAGGTGTTTTTGGATTCTTTTTGCTTTACTTTTCAACTATTTTTTAACATTTGTAGTTTTTTTCCAAAATAATTTTACTAAGATAATTATTTATTTTATAATATCTGATCTGATCTATCTAATTTGGAAGTTTCAGACAATATTTAGTATAATAAAAATAATACTTTACCTTAAAAATTGTGATTCGATAATACGTACGTTTCGATAGTACGTACGCTAAACGATGCGCGGATGTACGTACTATCGAGGTATACCTGTACAAATCCCATGCAGGTCCAATTTTTAGTTTAATAGCAAATCAAAATTCAAGTTTAATTTCAAACTCTAATTTAGGTCCAATTCTGAACCTAATTTAGTTCCAATTTCATCTCCGAACGAAAGACCATTTTGGTCTCTCCAATTCAGTGTCCCATTTTAACTCCAATGCCGAGTTTAATTTAATTTCAATTTCACCACTAATTTCTGGTTCCATTTATAGTGCAATTTAATGTCCAATTTTAAGGTGAATAACAATTCTAATTTCAAGTGCAATTTGAAGCTCAATTGTGTACCAATTTTAGTGTCCCATTTTACAACCAATTTCTAGTCTAATTTAATTTTAACTTTACCTCGTCACCTCGATTTAGGTCCGATTCCAGGACAAATTAACTGTCCCATTTTAAGTCCAATTCCGAATCTAAACTAGTTCCAATTTCATCTACGATCTAAAGTCCAATTTGGTCTGTCCAATTTCAGTGTCCCAGTTTACGTCCGATTCCGAGTTTAATTTAGTTCCAATTTCACCGACAATTGTAGGTCCAATTTCTTGTGCAATTTAATATCCGCTCTTAATGTCAACTTTAGGTCTAACATCAATTGCGATTTGAAGTTCAATTTCAAATGGGATAGAAAAACAGGAAAAAGACAAGAAAGAAAGAGAAGAAAAAAAAACTAACATGAAAAACGAAAATCAAAGGCTTAAATGTAGAAAAAAGGGGTAGAAAACGGCAGGAGATAAAAGGTAAAACCAGGCAAAAATTAGGACACTGGACAAAATAAAAGGAAAGAGAAAAGAGAAAAGAAAATAGAACAAAGAACGAAAGCCGTTAAAGAAATGAGGACAAACTTGACTAAAAAAGGAGTAAAAACTGAATAAAAAAGAAAAAACGGGATAGAAAAAGAGGAAAAGAAAATGATATAATACGGGATAATGGGAATTGAGAAATAAGAAGAGAAAAATAGGAAATTGCGAAGAAAAAATGTTTACGGAAGACAAACGGGATCGAACGAAGAACGGAACGTGACAGAAAAGGAAGAAAATTAGGATTGAAACCTGCTAAAAATTTACTTTTCCTTCTATTTTTAAGCTCATTTTCCAATCTCGTTTTTTTTATTTTTTGTCCCGTTAACTTTTTTTTTCTTTTCTTCTGTTTTTCTTCCGGTTTTCCCTTATTTTTCTTTTCCACTTTTTTTACATTTCCCGTTTTGTGCCGTTTCCTCTCCGATTGTGTGGCAATTTTTTTTTCGTTTTTCTTTTTTTCGTGCCAGTTTTTCTTCTATAACTCTAATTCGTTTTTCTCTTTTTCTATCGTCTGATTAATTTTTATCCTTTTCTCTGCTTTATCTTTCCGTTTCGTGTTTCGTGTTTCGAAAAAAACGCTATTTCCTGTCTCATTTATTTTAATTTTTAATCCTGCTTGTTCTCTTGTTTTTCACTTATTTTTTTACAAGTTTCTCTTTCGTTTCATAACGTTGCTCCTCTAGTTCTTGTGTTCGCAGTTTTAGTCTTTATAACACTTCTTCTCATTTTTCGTTTTCTCTATTCCTTTTTTCATCTCTTAGATGTTTCTTTTTTCTGTTTCGTTTTTCGTCTTATTTGTTCCGTTTTTCCTCTTTTAGACGCCTCGTTTATTCACATTTTTCTATCACGTTTATTCTGTTTTTGGTTTCGTCGTCGTCTCCACAGTATTACCTTGATCTTTAGTCCGTTTTTCTTTTCTTCTGTTTCTGTCTCATTTTCCCCTCTCATTTCTCTTTCCCATTTTGTCCCATCCTACTGCTTTTCCGCGTTTTCTCTATCGGTTCTCTCTCGATTCTTTTTCTTTTGTTTTTTTTTGGATTGCTTTCCTTATCTCGCTTTCCCTTTGTTTCTTTCCTATTTTCTCAACATTTATGTAGTTCCCGTTTTTCCTTTTCCGGCCAGCTGATTCCTCTTTCATTCTTTTTTGTCTCGTTTTATGCACGTTGCAATACCTGATGTTCCTCCTATTCTGTCACGTTCTTCGTTTGATACCGTTTATCTGCCATTAACATTTTTTCTTCGCAATTTCCTCTTTTTCTTTTCTCGTTTCTCAATTTTCATAATCCCGTATTTTTTTTCCTTTTCTTTTCCTCTTTTTCTATCCCGTTTTTATTCTTTTTTGTTCGGTTTTTCTCTTTTTTTTTGTCGAGTTTGTCCTCATTTCTTTCTCGTTTATAGTTTTTCCTTCTTTTTGTTTTCTCTTCCCACTTTTTTTGGTCCAGTGTCAGTGTCAGTCAGGTTATTCCTTTTTTCTTCTCCCGTTTTATTTTTTTCTCCTTTTTTCTACATTTACGTCCCATTTTCCTTCCAATTGTATCACGATTTTCCTTTCGATATGTAAAATTCACATATCTCATTCCCATTTTGTCCCATCTCACTGCTTTTAAATCCCGTGAGACCTCTTTTTCCCGTTTTCATCGTTTCTTCTGCCGTCTTTGTATTTTCCACTCGCTATTTTTCTTTTCCTTTTGTTTTTTCTGTATTTTCTTTATCTCGTTTTCGCTTTTTTCTTTCCCGTTTTCTCAACGAAAAACGTAACAGAAAAGAGAAAAACATGAAGAAAATCACGACTGAATAGGGCAAAAGCGGGACAGGAAAAGAAGAGATAGAGGAAACAGTAGAAAAAGTTAAAACAAAAAGGAACTCGAAACAAAGAGGAAAACAATAAGACAAATAAATAGTGAGAAGATGGGACACAAAAAGAAAACAAAAACAGGGAAAACAAGATAAGAAAGGGATTACGGAGAAATAAAAAGGAAAAGAAGAACAGCGGTTGAGAGAAAATAAAACCGGTGCGGGAAACGAGGAACACGGGATATAAAAGCAGTAAGATGGGACAACAAGGGGCACGGGAATGAGATATGAAAACGGTACAGAAACAAACGTAAAGAAAAACAGACCAATAAACAAGTTAATTGATAATTGAGAAAAAGTTGAAAAGTGAGAGATAAAAAGCAAAGGGAAAAAAAGGAATCAAAAACAGAATAAACGTGACTGCGAAAAAATGAGGCATCTAAAAGAGGAAAAACAAAAAAACGTGAAGGAGTGTTAGTAAGACAGAAACTGGAAACAAATAAACGGGAGGAGGAAAGCCATCAAACAGAAAAGAAAATTGTAAATTGAGTGAAAAGCAAGAGGACAAACAGAACTGAACATAAGAAAAAATGGAACATATAATGAAGAAAAACGGAAGGGGGCCAGTCCCGGTGTATTGGTTAGCATTTACGCCTCTCACACCGAGGACCCGGGTTCAAGTCACAACCCCGCAGAAGTTACGAATGACCTAAAAGTGTTAAAGTGACTATAATCTACCAAAAAAAAAAGAAAAACGAAACAATGAATAAAAAAACACGTTCCGGAAAAAATAAACAAGAGAAAAAAACCGGAGAAATATAGAAACAGAAGACAAAAACAGGAAAAACGGGCCGAAGAACAAGAACAAACTGGGGAGAAAAAGATGAAAAACGAGAGATAAAAACCGAAAGAACAAAGGTAAAACCAAAAACAGAAGAGACGTTACAGAAAAAACGAGGCATCTTTAAGAGGTAAAACGGAACAGAGAAGAAGAAAAATGAGGAGTGTTAGAAAGACAAAACATGAGTAAAAAACAAGAGACAAATAGGACTGAAGATGACAAAAAAATGGGATAGGAAATGAAGAAAAACGGAAGAATGAATCAAAACACCCGACGGAAAAGATAAACCCGAGAAAATGATAAAAACTGGGCAAACGATAGAAAAATGCTGTAGAGAAATAAAAGAAAAGCTTGCATTAAAAAGGAGAAACGATAACAAAATCGTCACATAATGGGAAAGAAAACGGGACGTATATGTAGAAAAGATTAAAAAGAATAAAACGAGTGAAAAAAGGGAGAACCCGAGGAAAAACAGAGAAAAAGAATTAATAAGAAATTAAGTTAATAAGAAAGTTAACGAAATAAAAAACCAAAAAAACGAGATTGGAACTAAACTGAAATGAGGAAGAAACAGGACCAAAACGGCCAAAAACGGGACAGAAGACGAACGGGAAAAACAAGAGTGAAATGGAGGGATAACGAGACAAATAGTGGGACATAGATGGGATACAAAAAGAAAAAAAAACCTGACAGAAAAACGAGAAAGTGTAAGACAAAAGACAAGATAGAAAAAAATTAAGAAGTAACCAATAGAAAGAATAGCGGGTGAGAGAAAAAAGAGCCGATGCAGGAAACGAGGAAAACGGGAAAAAGAGGTGTAACGGTTATATTCCGTGTGGTTATCAATAAGATGGAATAAAATGGGAAAGGGGAATAGGAATGAGACGGGAAAATGGGACAGCAACTGAAAAAAGAAAAACAGGAAAACCGGAAGAAGAAGGTAAAAGTAGAGAGAGAAAAAGACTAAAACCAGAGAGCAAAGGGAAAAAGGGTCTAAAACAGAATAAACGAAACAGAGAGGACAAACGTAAAAACGGAACAGAGAAGACAAGAAAAAAGAGAAGATGGATAAAAGAGAGGAATATCAGGATAGAAAATAATACAAAATGAGACAAGAAACGGAGAAAATCGGGGCACTGAATCAAAAACCACGGAACAGAAATAGATAAATGAGAGAGAAAGAGTAAAAAGGTCTGAAAAAAGAAGAAAATTGCAGCAAAAACCAATAAAACGGTACAGAAAAGAAGAAAAATGGAATAAAAAGTGGAAAAATGGGACAGAAAAACAAAAAAAAAGGAGAAGAAAGGAGGTGAAATGTGTGTGCGAGTGAGACGAAATATGCCAATCTTAATTTCAAGTAAAATATTGTGTCTGTTTTCGTGTCCATTCTCAAATTCAGGTATAATCTAGTGTTCAATGTCAAGTTCGATTTCGGGTCAAATTTTGAGAAACATCTGAATTCCAGTTTCATGTCTAATTCCAAATGTTATTCCTAGTTTAATACGAATTTAAATCTAATTAATATCCCAAGCTAAAATATTCTTCTGAAAGATTCTGAAAGGCCCCAACTTTTGTCTATGTCTGAGCACGTTAGTGGTGAGGTATGATGATTGAATTTACACTTTACAAATAAACATACGTGGTGACCGTTCGAAACCCATCGCCAGCGGAAGATATAATCTATTTTTTTCTGCTATATCTAAATGAAATCAATAATCGATGTCCCTTTTTCGCGCATCGTACTGAAGCTGCTGCTGCTGCGGGTGGGAAGCGGAGCATGAATAAACAAATCATTGTCGGTTCACCGCTTTTTATCACTGACTGTCGGGTCGATGACGGAAATTACTGATATACATCCTACAAAACTGGATATACCGACCTGGAAACCGATATGCCGGCGCGGCGGAAGGATTAATGAACCGTCATTGTGGAATGAGAGAGAGAGAGTGCCGGGATGCTGCACCGAAAACTTCTAGTGGCACACAGCTACAGCTGTGTGTGCAGTGATGTGTTAAACGGTTTCCAACCAGGATTTGGTATCGCACAAACATGTGGTTGAATTCCTAATGTAGAACTATGGTTCGCTTGTGCAACGAAAATAATAGCGAAGCGGGAATGTTTTCTGGGGAAATATAAAAACATTCCTTCCGTTGAATAAATAGCTGAAACGCGCAACAGGTCCGTGATATGATGGATATGATCAATTTTTAATCAGGAGAACAGAACACATTTATTATTTTTACTCTTATTCATTCCATTAATTACGACTGAAAATGTGTGGATTTGGATTTTCAACTACACAGTCGAGCCACAGTCAGCTTGCGGTTGTGTCGAACATTCCTTACCAGTTTTTTACGAGCCATAATGACGGACGGCATAATCTTTGTTCGTAATATTTGAACAGCATTTTGGACATTACAATAATGTATCGCCTGCCGACAACGTCAAACGAAATTACAATAAACGAAAACATCGATCAAAGTTTTAACTAATTTGCTTCCACCGGGTGGTTGATTTTGAAAAGCATGCGGCTTAAAAAACTAAACTTTGTGATCTAAAATATCAGTCAAGAGGAAGAAACTTGACTGACAGGTCAGTCGAGCAATCATTCAGCACTGCAATCCATGAATGAATTGTTTTAAAGGGTAGAAAACTGACAAAGACAAACACTGTGAACAGTTCAGTAGTCATGTCCGTGGGCTGACAGATAAAAGAATTGTAAGCGCTGAGTGCATTTTACATTCGCCTTCCTGCAGGGCTTGTTCGAGCACTGGTTAGAATCTTCTCGGTCCATAACACCTTGTAGCGCTATGTTGAACAATAGGCAGAAAGATCTTCGCCCTGACGAGGTCCTCTGTGTGATTCGAATGAACTCGACAATTCACCCGAAATCCGAACAGAGCAGTGCTTACAACTATAACTACACATAATAATCCTATGATAAATATCGGAATTCGGATAGTTCTGAATCAAATAAGTTTCTCCGTCGGTAAACCAACATCTTCAGTCTTGAATTTCACGCCACGTTTCTCACGCTGTATTATTCTGAACGGTCACTTTTTCCAATTTCACTTCACACGGTCTCCTAAACTCCTGATAATATTCGTGAATCCATTTGTTTGCAACTGTAAAATCATCATCATGTGAGTTACAATTCGTCGTAAAATGCTGTTTCAGCTGTACATACCCCATTTGGATCCCAACAGTACCGGACAAGCACCGTGCAGGGTCCTTTCGTCACCGGTTCCATCGTGATGCAAATTGTACCAAAATATGGCCCTGCCACGTTTGGGAAATACTCCCAACCCAAGGTTCGGGAACACTGTTGCACCTCCTTGTTCTACGTCACTGAGCTAAAATTTTACCTCTTAATTATCTATCAGATACACACACACTAATCCTCGAAGAAAAACTCACATAATACATCAACGTTGCAATCCGGTTCCCCGTACCCAGATCGGCATAAGCCGGAGTACCATTTGCGGGCTTTGACCAGTCATAATGTGGCAAATACTGTCCACCTATGCCGTAATTATTCACTTGAAGCTGTTCGTACGCTTGTGGATCTAATCCGCTTATGTCCATCGTTCGTTGAGTAATTCTCTTGACAAGTGGATGAGCATGATCATCCAGCCAACCGTTTTGACTTGTTCTAGACTTGGAAACTTCCTTATTGCTGTTTTCACCCACCATCGAACGACGAATAGTCGGTCGGCCCAGTTCAAGCAGCTTATCGATTTCTTTTCCGGACAGGGCGTCGTGATAAATTTCAATCAGTGGATCTAAACTAGCTTCCTCCAGTTTAAAAGGAGCTATCCGAAGGAACGGACTTTTACTGGATTCGTAGCGGCATTTGAGCTTGGATTTTTTCGAATCAGATCTATGATCTTCGCCGCGACAAAGAGCTTCGTACGAACCGTAGTTAGGTTCGCTGTTTGGTTTCGGACCATACTCCTTCACATGTTCCAACCACTGTTCAATGACTTTTTTCTTCTCAAGACCTCTTTCGTGTGCGGGATTAATTTTCAGCAACTCCTTAGTATACTCCATCGCTTCCTCATAATTGCCATTTTCCGCGAGCGTATATGATAGAAAGTCTAAAATCTCAGACTTACTGACGCCCGGGGAAGTTTCCATACTCCACCGGCGGAGAGATTCTTTGAGCCATGAAATTGAATGTTTAAAACGCTTCGTTTGGCTCATTACCACACCGACGGTGTAACATTCGTCCGCCGTCAATTTTCGTCCCGTTGAAAAGTCACGAATTTTTCCGTCGGCAAGTTCCACGGTATCCAGCTGATATACGTGTTGCAGAGTGGCCAGCCCATCCGCTACTCCTGTGTAGTCATCGTGCGAAGGTAACGCCGTGGAATTGTCAATCAATTGAACCCCTACCGGTAGTTTCATAAGTTCATCTATATTGACGTAATCTTTGATTAGTCGCTTTGTCATCAAAAAAGCATTTACTGGGTTGGACAAAAATAAAATCCTATTCTTCGAAGCTGCTGCGGTATCACTTTCGAGCATTTCCTTTTGCCGTTTCAGGAATTTAATCTTTTCCTCGGTCAAGCGAATGTACTTGTCCAGTCGGCCCAAAATGGTCTTTTCGCTATCCAAAAGATATTCCATATTCTTCACCGATGTATAGTATTCGCTTGGATAGTTGTCCGCGGCCACGTAAACAACTCCGAGCAGCAGAAGCCACACACACCGTTGGCGGCTTGTGGCCATTTTCGGCTACATTCGACAGTATACTGAACGTGACAAATTGCCAGTAGCTCGCGGATCGACGGGCGTCTTATCACCGAAATAAATCGTATCAGCAAAATAGCGTTTCCTAATTGATAAGCGCGCTTCGATTTCAAACTTTCTACATCTAAACTGCAGTATTTTCATGTTCGGAGTGACCTCAACCAGGTGCCTCCCCGAGCCATTAACTGACATTTGTTTCTCGCCAAAATTCGGCGAGTTTGAAGAAGCGATAGCGTCATCAACTACATTGAGATCAATTTGTGATAGAGCACTTCGTCAATGTTAGCGAGAGCAGTGCCATCGATAAGAGGATGATTGTTTGATGTTTTTTCTATTCTTTAGTATACACCGTTCGTTACTTTACATTGTCAAAAAATTGATATTGTTATCTCCCAGCCGACAAAAATGACAGGTTTCAATCGTGCGTGAGTGACCGGACAGAAACGTCCATACAAACCGGAACTTTTTCCTGATGTATTTATTTTTAACTTTCTTCCAAGTGTGTTGTTAGATAAATTGATGACAATCATTACACAAAATCTATTACAGAATTAAAAGAACAATTTGTATTCTTTGTAATAAAAGTTGAACATGAAAAATGCTATTTATTTATTTTATGAATCAAAATTTTCATAATCTCGTTAACGGGAAATGAGCAGTCATTAACATGTCATCGGAAAGCGCAATTTCGGAAGTAGTTTTTGGGAACAAAACTGGGGTTCTGTATTAAAAATGTATTCACTGCATTCTTCTTGCCAATCTAAACTCAGCGAATATATTTTCATGAACAGAATTTTTGTTTTAAACAAAAAAACTGCTTTTGAAATGTGCAAAAGCATTGACGACTTATTTCACCTTAAATTACGTTGTGAGTGTAAACTGTAAACAAATCATAGTACGCGTTTGTTGTGAAGACAAGTTTTTTTTTGTTTATACCATAGCATTAAGGGAACAAACGCGTCGCGAATTGAATTATCGTAAAACTGCGGTGTTTGTGTGTGTGTGTGTGTTTTTTTCGTGGGGAAACGCTCAATGCCAGGCACACTAATGCGATGTTCTCTATTACTAAGGTACAGCGAACGTGATACGTTTTTGTTTGTAATATGCTAAAAAGTATAGGAGTGTTGGTATCATCCTTATACAGCACAATGTTTATGCTTTTTTATACCCGTAGAATGTTGAGATTGACGTCATCTCTGTTGTTTACATCATTTGCATTTGGTGTTTGCTAACACCAACAAACGGGATATTCCTCCACACTTTTACTACTGCACATCGACGCTAATAATGTATGTTTACATCAATGAGGTTTAAAAAGGTGTGGCAGACGAAGACATTTGATGGTATTAGTAGCGAAAAATCAGAAAACGACATCAAACTACAAAAACAAACCGCGTCGGACAATGGGGTTTGTTTTTGAAGTTTGACGTCACGCTTCATCGTGATTGGTCGATTTACGATTCCATCCACACCATGATGAAATTTCTTCATTGCACTAACACCACTTAACCAACATTGCCACACCTGTATATATCACATTGTGTTTACATCACGTGACACACGTGTGAGACTCTCTTCGGAGCCAGGCTGTGTCTGTACATCGCTCCGTAGAAATGATGACCGTCACTTACTTCCTTACTTACTTACTTAACGCCTAACGTCTAACGTCTTACGACAAGGCCTGCGCAGTATAATTTCTCCATCTGTATCGGTCCATGGCACCTGATCTCCAGTTCCGCGGGTACCCAGTGCTCGCCAGATCTCGCTCCACCTGGTCTTGCCACCTCGTTCGCGGTGCTCCTCTTCGTCTTGTTCCTACCGGATTTAGTGCGAAAACCATTTTTGCAGGATAGTTGTCCGACATTCTAGCAACATGTCCTGCTCAACGTATCCGTCCAGCTTTAACCACTTTCTGAATACTTGGTTCGCCGTAGAGACGCGCGAGCTCGTGATTTATTCTTCGCCTCCATACACCGTTCTCTTGCACTCCTCTTCTAGCAGTGTCCACGTTTCGTGCCCGTAGGGGACAACCGGTCTAATTAGCGTTTTTTACAGTATGCACTTTGTACGGGGGCACAAATTGTTCGACCGCAAGTGTTTGTGGAGTCCGTAGTAGGCGCGGCTTCCACTGACAATACGTCTTTTAATCTCACGGCTGGTATTGTTGTCCTCTGTTGCCAGTGAGCCAAGATATACGAACTCGTCGACTACCTCGAACTCATCCCCGTCGATTACCACGGTACTGCCCAAGTGGGCCCTGTCGCGCTCGGTTCCGCCCGCCAGCATATACTTCGTTTTAGACGTATTTATCTTCAATCCAATCTTCTCTGCTTCGCGTTTTAGTCTGGTGCACTGATCTTCCACCGCCTCAAATGTGCTGCCGACAGCATCCACGTCGTCAGCAAAGCAGTAAAATTGACTGGATTTATTAAAAATCGTGCCCCGCATTTCAATCGCCGCTCGTCTTATAGCACTTTCAAGCGCAATGTTAAATGGCAGGCCGGAAAGGCCATCTCCTTGTCGAAGTCCCCTGTGAGATTCGAATGGGTCCGACAATCCACCCGAGATTCTCACACAGCACTGGATCCCATCCATCGTAGCCATGATAAGTCTAGTAAGCTTACCCGAAAAGCCGTTTTCGTCCAAAATTTTCCATAGCTCTTGTCGGTTTACGCTATCATATGCGGCTTTGAAATCGATGAACAGGTGGTGCGTGGGAACTCGAAATTCGCTGCACTTCTGAAGGATCTGCCGCAGGGTGAAGATTTGGTCCGTTGTAGACCAACCCTCCATGAAGCCGGCCTGGTAACTTCCCACAAATCTATTGGCTATTGGCGATAGTCGATGAAAGATGACTTGGGACAGCACTTTGTTGGCGGCATTCAGGATAGTGATTGCTCGGAAGTTCTCACAATCCAGCTTATCACTTTTTTTGTAGATAGGGCAAATAACCCCGTCTTTTCACTCCTCCGGTAGTCGTTCCGTATCCCAAATCTTGACAATCAGTTGATGCAGACAGCCGGCCAACTTGTCCGGGCCCATTTTAATAAGTTCCGCTCCAATGCCATCCTTTCCCGCTGCTTTGTTGTTCTTCAGCCGCTGCATGGTTTCTTTAACTTCCCTTATCGATGGGGGTGGCACATCTTCATTGCTTGCTACACCAATGTGATGGCTTCCACCGCCAGCATGGTCTTCCGCCTGCACGCCATTCAGGTGTTCATCGTAGTGCTGCTTCCACCTTTCGATCACCGCATGGTTGTCAGTCAAGATACCTCCATCTTTATCTATGCACATTTCGACCCGCGGCCTTTGCGAGATCCGTTGAGTCTCTGATAGAACTTCCGTTTGTTGTGAAAGCAGTACAGCTGTTCGAGTTCTTCGCAGTCCTTCTCCTCTTGGTAACACTTCTTCTCCTTGAAGAGTCGGGTTTGCTGCCTCCGCTTCTATTTATATCGGTTCACATTCTGACGGGTGGCTCTACGCATCATTTGTACCCGCGCTGCGTTCTTCTCGGCCAATATCTGCTGGCATTCCTCAGCAAACCATTCGTTACGTCGATTCGGTGCCACACGGCCTAGGACGTTCTCCGCTACGCTGTTAATGACTGTTTTCACGGCATTCCAACAGTCCTCAAGAGGAGCTTCATCCAGCTCACCCTCTTCCGGTAGCGCGGTTTCGAGAGATAACGCGTAGTTTTCGGCGACCTCTGGTTGCTTCAGTCGCGCTAGATTATACCGTGGCGGACGCCGGTATCGTATTTTGTTTACAACAGATAGTTTTTGACGTATCCTTACCATCACTAGGTAGTGATCCGAATCAATGTTAGCTCCCGGATAGGTTCTGACGTCGATAATGTCTGAAAAGTGCCGATTATCTATCAGAACGTGGTCGATTTGTGATTCTATCTGGTTGGGTGATCTCCAGGTGTACCGATGTTAGAGGTTATGCTGGAAGAAGGTACTACGTATGGCCATGTTCTTGGAGGCGGCGAAGTCGACAAGTCTTAGGCCGTTTTCGTCCGTTTGCGGCTGAGCGCTGAACCGTCCAATCACCGGTTTGAATTCCTCCTTCTGACCAACCTGAGCATTACAGTCCGCGATGATAATTTTGACATCACGTCTTGGGCAGCGGTCGCATTCACGCTCCAACTGCGCCTAGATTTCGTCTTTGTCATAATCGGTACTTCCGAGGTGAGGGCTGTGCACGTTAATTATGCTTATATTGAAGAATCGGCCCTTGATTCTTAATCTGCACATTCAGGGATTGATCGGCCACCACCCGATCACCCGCTTGGCGACCGTCATGACTTCCATATTCTCACGGTCATCCTCGCAGGGTTTCTTATCGAGCTCAGCACTGCTCCGTCGAGTTCGTTGGGTTTCTAACCTTCCACAGTGTCGCTGCTTCATGCTTGCCTCTCCGCTTCCACTACGTCTTTTAAGCTGACCTAGTTAGCGTTGTTTATCCGTTGGTCGTCTCTTCATTTTTGTTGCAGCTACACCATAATCTGTGCTATTACACTGTTGACGGCATTCCAAGTACTCACTTCCCGACACATTTCGTGTACTACGTTATCCACGGTCAAAGGTAACATCTCGCTTCGCACCGCGTCAAATCTCGGGCATTCGAAGACAACGTGCTTCGCTATTTCTTCTACTTTCGCCCATTCTGGACAGGCAGGTGTCGCTGCGTGTCCGAACCGGTGCAGGTATTACATGAAACAATCGTGCCCCGACAGAAACTGCGTCAAGTGAAAGCTAACTTGCCCATGCTTCCTGTTCAACCAGGTCGATAGAACCGGTATGAGCCAATACGTCCACCTACCGTTCTCAACCCAGGCCCAATTCTGCTGCCATGTACCCAACGATTCCTCCCTTACCAGCTGCCGAATTCCGCGGATGTGCCTTCGCCAGTAGCATTCGTTATCTTCCTTCAAGATGATGCAGATGAGAAGCATTCAGGCCGGTAACACATATTGCCTCCGTTGATATGGTTCTGTATGCATTGGCTACTCTCACGGCCATGAGCCCGAAAGTACTATTTAGCCTTCGCGATTCCGCTTGGTTCGCAGTGCTACGATCTAGACTAGGGCTCCATATCGATGTACCGACGATGATACAGTGGCCAGTAGTCGTCGTTTGCTGCTACTAGGCCCGTGCCTATTCGCAATAATTCTGGCTATCGAGTTGATTGTCTGCCACAAACGTAGTCGACCTGACCGTTGAAGGTAAGCCTATCATCAATCATTACTCCAAGATGCTTAAGCATACGCGATGAGACAATTACGTGCTTTCCAACAATGATTTCCAACCACTTTACGGCTTTACAAGTACTGACCAGCTGGATTCCGTTTGATGGTGGACTATTAGTAGCTTTGCCCTTTGCATCCAGTTTTCTATTGTTCTTATTGCTCCGGTTGCTAGCATTTTCATCTCCTGCATCGCCTATCACCGATAAGACAATGTCATCAGCAAAGCAGAGAATAATTTCATTTCAATGGGCAATTTCAGCGTTAATGCCCCGTCGTACATCCCGTTCCAACGCATTGGGCCGAGGATGAAGCCTTGCGGTACTGCCGCCGTAATGTTCTTCGTCTTACGCCCCTTGACGGTCTCGTAGACTAGCCGGTTCCGGTTCAGGAAGTAACTCTTCAGAATGCTGCATAAATATCCCGGGACCTACATTCTATGCAGCGACTCGGCAATGGCCTCGCAGGTTTAGTACTGTTGAAGGCGTTTTTCACGTCGTTACAACGGTGCAACAACGGTGTCCTCTTCGCTTCTGTTTGGACGACTTCGCGGCTAGCTCAAGTTTTATCGGAATAGAATCCACCGCAGACTTCCCTTTCCGGAACCCAAACTGCATGCTCACCAGACCATGTTCACCTTTCGTGTACCTCGTCAGTCTGTTCAGGATAATCCTCTCCAGGAGTTTCCCGCATGTATCCAGTAGACATATTGGCCTATATGACGCCGGATCCCTCGCAGGCTTTCCTGGCTTCAGCAACAGCTCTTGGTATTTTTGCATCACTGTCCTGAACATGCTTGTATTGCAGCCTTCAGGGTCACGTTAGGAATTCTATCCAACCCTGGCGTCTTCTTGAATTTTAGCCGTCTAACCACTGGCGATAATTCCTCGTTAGAGACATGTAGACCGTCACGGTGTTAGTAGTCACTTGTAGACTGTACGGTGTTGGTGGCCATATCGTAGGCTCATGCGTCGGGAAAAGTCCCTCCACAAATGCTTTCAGCTTTTCCGGACACAAAACTCCCGGACTTTCCGGACTTCTCCCTAGCTGTCTCAGGACATCAACAGAAGGATTTTATTATTCTACAGCCCTAAACATTGTAATATTCAGGAATCTAGTTACTGTCTAGCAAACAAAGACAAATGTTCGTAATTTCCCTTGTTTTTAATCTTTCTCTTTTTCGGAATGGAACCTGATCCACAGACAAACTTAACCTTCATCCTAAATAGTGCCGGAGGAGAAACCCATTTCCGCACCGGAAAAACGAATGTATGCTATTTTCTCAACTATGCGAAAACACTACGAATCACATCGCATCGCATCGGGGTGGTAACTTTAGCCGTCCGTTTTCAGTTTCAAGCAACCATTTCGCTCGTTGCTTTAGCAACTTAATGAAGCGATTAATTATGGTTAGCTACCCGTTGTTGGTTCATGGCGCGTTGCAAAATGCTGCTTCCGCTTCCTTAAGGATAATATTCTTTTATGGACTTCATCACCTCTTTTTTTGTCGTTCAGAGGCTGGCGTAAATGAAAACTTCTACGGCGTCTTAGCCAGTTCATAAACTTGTCTCGCCACCACGGACTGGTTGGGTATGTTTCATTCTTAGCGTTCCGATGACTGCAAAAAACAAGATGCAACCACTAGTAACCGCGTGGTGCCTTACGATGGATGGCTTCTTAATCGCCTTATTGTTCATTTTGTTTAGTACCTACTGCTACAACTAGCGAGGTGGTAACATTGTACCACGTTCCTTTGCCGAGCGGTGTGATGCATATAGTGGTGGGCAGTTGCTAAGTCCTTCGGTAAAATAAATTGCCCATCAACGGGTTGCGTGACTACACATGATCCCCGTGTCCGGTCGAAGTATTTATTGCTACTGATGACGATATCGACGATTGATAAAGATACATATAGCAATTAGAATCTAGGGAGTGGTACACGGATATGAACATTTGAACATTTTCTAATTTACTCCAGTTGATTAACTACAGATGTTTGAGTTTTTCAAAATTATGGAAACCGAGCTAGGATGTAGAGTGTTTTTTGTTATCAAAATCGTATATCAAACGTATATCAGATACACTTAAAATTTGCCTGTTTAATCGAGCTCTGCAGGAAACCAATTGTAGTAACACTCTACTGTGCGATCTCATCTAAGAAACAGCCCTTACTATCAACAAACCAGGAAAAATATAAAAATTCTCGATGCGTTACCAACGGTAAATAAAAGGAAATTACTATTGAAACATTGAAACATATTTCTACTCTCTCCACTTTTTGCTCTGTTTGATTTGTAAGACTTTCGATCGACCCTTCGATCTGCCGACCTTTCATTCTATCGACTTTTGTCTGTCGACCTTTCGTCTTACAACTGACATTCTACAAATATGGATATTTGTTTCTCATTCATTATTGACGAGCAAGCAGAACCAGAATCAGAATAAAGGAACAAGTTGAAGTCCACAATGTATTATGAAACTTAAATGGATTCATATTTTAAGACTGGAAGGCTGCACCTAAGACAAATACTCATTTCCTGGGAAGGATTAACGAAGTATGCCCCAAACTGCAAAAAGAAGCTTAGCAAAGTAGGAATTAGCCTTTCACAATTCTAAATAGCTACAAATAGGCATCGGAAAATGAAAACCTGGGAAAGACAAACATTTTGTCGGATATGCTCAAACAAATAAGCCATCTGCATGCAGCAAAAAGTCGCGTGACACGGTTTATGTCAACGTTCCGCATTCATTCTAAATGCACTTTGACTGGTTGTTTACGTGCACTAATTTTACTGCAGCGAATACCTACTAGGACTAAAAGCCAGTCTCTCGCACAGAAAAATTCGTTCTTTCTTCCCCCGTTCCATAGGTGGAGCAACGCCAAAACGCTAGCTGCTGCAGATGACAACCCTCCTTCTAACGTGCTTAGGTTATTTTTTCTCCTTTTTGCCATACAACAGTCTTGAACAAACTCCGGTCTAAATCAAATGTGTGCACTCGTGCCATTTTCCTCCTCTTATACCTCATTATACCTTACCGAAAGGACACGACAGTCTTTTGTCTTTTGTCAGGGAAAAAAGATCCACCTACCCGCATTCGAATGCCGGGCACCACACTGCCGCGCCGTCATCCAGGCTAAGGCATATTAAAGCAAGCAGCCTCTTGTACGGGATGGGATCAAGAGCATTACGTAAGCTCGTTCCCCGCAGGACGAAAGGTGATTTTTACTACTAACATACATTAGGGTGATGGGTAAACTGTTGGTGGATTTTCTTACCAGTGCAAAACCGGTCCGAAATTGCAGTTCAAACTTGAATAAAAAATGAGGATTTGTTTTTTTGAGTACACACAGAAAGAAATTCAAACTTCAAAATCAGAAAAATTACTCGTAATTACTGGATTCTAACCTCTGTTTTATTAAACTACATCGTAAATAATAATAGTCATCATTATTTTGACCTTTTGAGGTATGCTTCTTCTATTCTAAGTAGTCTTGATATTTCTCGAAATGTATTTAGTGTAGGGGAAGATGGGTAAGACGGCCCCCCCAAGCGAATAAATTGCTAGCATAAAATGTGTACGAAAACTCACCTTTTTTGTTCCACACATGGAAAAGCATTCATTTATCTACCATTAAAAATTATATAAAGAATTAATTAGTCTATTTTTTCGTAATTTTTCATCAATTTTCAAAACGTCTAAAAATTACTCGTTCACAACCAAGCGGGGTAAGAACCAAAGGGGCAAGACGGACCATGGCGGAGTAAGACGGATTGTGGCAGATTTGAAGGTTTCTCTGAGTTGTAAACACAATTTCAATATTATTGACTAAGTAAGAACAAGTTCTTAAGGGGTTTTTCGGTACATGCTAAAAGAAGGTATAGTTTAATTTAGACACCTGGAATTTTACTACTAGTTCAATTTTGAAAATAAACGTAGACGTTAATTTACTCCACTGGTTTTTATTTACTCTTTTCTTGGCGTTATTTCTGTTGATTTGTCAGCAGGTCGTTTACTCTTTGAATACCCTTCACTTTAGGTGAAGGCAAAGAAGGCAACACATTAAATGAGCCGTTAAGTGAATTGGAATCATCGACTTTTGATTCCATTAGATCCAAATTTACATTGATTGTGTTATTCGAATGGCACTTGTTGGCTTCTTTTGACATGGGAGGCTTTGTGTTAGACAGGATGATCTCAGATTCAGGGATAATTTTTATTACAGGTGTGCTCTATTTCGAAAAAGGCACTGATGAAGCCTGCAAGTCGTAAACGAAATGCGTAGGTATCTGCCAAAATAATAAAATAGTTAGTCAAATTTAACAGGAAAAAAGTTGGTTTTTCCATTCAATATTTTTAAAATCTATTAAGACACTAAACAGAAGAATTTTAGGCAATTATGAGCATTATAACGTATGGTCTTTTTACCCCGTGAAAAATGCCCCGTCTTATCCCTAGTTAACAATTTACATTATTTTGATTTTATCTCTCAATCCGTAGTATTTTATATAACTTTTCCGCCATACGCAGAACGAGAATTGCCCAATTAAAGTCAGTGGTAAGAGAAACGACAAAATACATACATAGCTTTTTTGCTGAAAAACCTTAAATTTGTTGCTGCTGAAATTATATCGCATGAAGACACTGCGAACGAAAAGTTTGTTTTGATTCTAGTTTTGACGTTGGATACGGCCGAGTGCCTCAAGTTGTCTCGAAAGTGTTTAGATAGGCTAATAAACGAAACATTCTGGGGCATTTGTAGAAAATTTAATGATTTCTTGACGAAATCGATGTGGTCCCTCTTACCCCGCCGGGCCTGCTTACCCCTTGTTCCCCTACGAAGCCTAGAAGTTATGATAGTTTTTTTTAATCATTCGTTTAAAAACCAAAGAAGTTTGTCGTCGTCAGCAGCCGTCCCCTTGTCTCAATCCTCCCCAGTAAACCATTTGGTTTGTATATCTCGATTGCAACTGAGAAATACGACATCATAACTGAACGAAAAAGTTATATTTCACGCCAGATAACAACATGTAGGGTACAAAATCTGTTTGGGATAAGGTCGGTGAAGGTTAAATCGGCAGCGAATCTGCAATACCTAATCCACACAGCTAGAAAGCACCCTCGCTGTCTATAAATTCTAAATCATACGGTCTATTCGTGGGATGCATTTCTGATCCATTTGATGGCCAATAAGTTAGATCCAAATACACGGCGGGAATGGGAGGCCACATCATCTGGAACCATACCACCATCGTACAAACAACTGGGAAACTTTATTGCCGTAAGATTTCAGATGTTAAGCGCTCTATCCATCAAGCGGAAATTACCTCCGGATGCGACGATGCCACAAAAACCATTCCAGATTGATGAAACGTGCGGAAATCTCTGCCGCGTTATGGGCGTGTCATGGATAAAGCTTTTTGTCGGTTGGTGGTGCCGGAGTCTTTTTTACTGGCCACATTGCTTCCAGAAGCAGAAAGCCTTTAATCGAAAACTACAGAAATCAAAACTAGGCATTCTGTCAAATCTTGACGGACAGGGTTAGTACGCCCTCTACGGATTACGGTGGTAACTTTTAGGTACTAAATGTGCCATCACTCTAGCATCACAACCACACCGGCACCATTGCATGACAGCAACATCACACATATGCATTCTTTCAGATGGTTGAAATCACTAACACTAAAAAGCAGTAGTAGGGTATGTTGCTTCTTCGTCGTAATTGCCTATTCCCGTCCTATCCAACACAAAATTATTAAAAATATCAGCATTTTTATGACACACAATGCAAAACTAGTTATTCCCTAATATTTTAGTTTGTTGTCTATCATACGCGATCAATAAAAGTGAGCTTAGATCTATTTGAATGCTTTTTGTCATTAAAGAAGTCCTACCAGCCAAATTTCCTTCGTTTTTTCGTGCGACGAAGAAGAAAATGTCGACTAATCGTTTTAGTTTCCGTCATTCATAAAATGAAAATGACTCACGCAAGGCATTGTCGTTATTCTACAGCCATGAAAACTTGCCTGACCTGCAGAAATTTTGCAAAATAACATTTGTCATGCCGTCCTACACAAATACATGCGCGTTACCTTCGTAAACATTGTTGTGATTTTTAGTTCGGACGATGAAAAATTTTGATGGACGGATTGTAAAACGGTACGACGAATTTAGGAGATAATGTCAGTTGCGTAATTTCAATAATTTGCTTTAATAATCGCTTTTCAGTAATTTCGAAGTTCTCAGATCGGAAGGTAAGTGTGTTTTAGTCAAATCAGCACAAGAACTTTTGGAGCATTCATTAAATCCATCCAACAAACGATGAAAATTAGAATGGCTTTACTTACTATGACGGGAATTAGAAATAAACCCTAGCTCCCTTGAAATAAGAGATGGCGTTAGTGATATCGTCCTTTGCTGTGTATATGCGAACCTTCTACTATGCCCAGTGTTGAGTTCGCTTTAAACCAAACGCTGTCGGCTGTGGGTCGGGACCTTTACCCCACTTAGTCGTAATGTCTGCGGGATTCTGTTCCGATGGAACCCAACACCAGTTTTCCACGTCGGTTATCGTCAGCAATAGGACATCATACGAACCGTTGCTTTTCAAGAGATGGCGCTTTTCTGGTGGTAGTAAAATCAAAATTTCGTACTTATTTATGTTTACCTACCTGAAAAACAATCACTAATCATATTTTATTTGTCATCCGAGAACCCTGAAAAGCTAAAGCCCTATAAAGATACATTTATAGGGCTTTATGAAAAGCGTGGCCGAGAGCCAGGAGCTGATATCTTTGCGACATTTCAATTCGAAAAAATTAAATTTCGCAATATGAACGCAATAAATAAAAACAATGTTTACCAACTATTTATTGGTTCAGGTGTCAAAGGTTATATTGCGATTAGTGATAAACACAAAAGAGACTGAGATGCATGAGAGAGTAAGGTTGTTGTGTTCAGTAAATTTATTGTCGCGCAAAACTCAGCTGTTACGCTATACGAAGTAACGACATCTGTTGTATTCATCAGGGAAACATTGATAGTTTCAGGCAAAGTCTCACGCATGGCGCATGATGGAACACTTGCGCCAACTTCTGTTATTTATTATCAGAATCCAGAGGCGGTGTCCTATTCTCCTATTGTGCAAGCCACAAACTGTCAGTATCTGCGATGTTTAGACCACAACCAGGAGGTAACGGTAGCAGAATCACTCCACAGAAATTTATTCGTGATGCGTACAGCATGACTTTCCTCGATAAACTGCATCAAACCGATACCCAGGCAAGCTGCAAGTAACTCCCAGCGGGGTACCGACTGCGTTTTCAGCGGTGCGACCTTGGTTTTAGCCATGATCTGCACGTTTATAGGAATTCCCTTGTGATTCAACGTCCAGAAGTAGGTTGTAGCGGTATGAATCACGAACTACAGGCACTGCTTGGAGAGATTCCCATCGTACACCTGGCGAAAGTTGGGAGACTACGATGGGCCGGCCACGTTGCAAGGATGCCAGGCGACTGTGTAGTGAAATCCGTTCTGTTCAAGAACCCCACCGGCACCAGGAATAGAGGGGCTCAACGTGCTAGATGGCTCGACCAGGTTGAAGCCGACTTGCGTGTGTCGAGACGCGCAACGAATTGGCGACGAGTAGCCCAGGACCGAGTACAATGGAGAGGAATTCTTGATACGGCAAGAGCCACCCCGGCTCTCGGCTGAATAAGTAAGTAAGTAAGTAAGTAGGTTGTAGCGCAGGAGGAAAACTCACTTGCGTCAACATAGATGAATAATTGTAGCTGTCCGAAACGATTACCTGTAGCTTTCGGGAAGTAACACTGTAGAATTATCAGCACGCGAACGTCCAATTTCTCCACCTTCTGTCCTGATCATCGTCCTCCGTCTCATCCCATTGGATTCTAGCTTTCCACACATCCTGCGGCAAGATCTTACCGTGGACTATAAAGAGGCACAACAGGTCGAAATGTGATATCAAATTCTTCAACAACTGTCTCTTAGTGGGAGGTTCGTTTCTGTCTATCAAACTATCGATTGCCGGCGTCTTTACCATAGAGAAACTCAGGTAATCTTCGCCTGTCGACCACAAAGACAGAAGTCCGAGCACGCGCTCATAGCCTTCGACTTATCGCTACCAACTGTTAATCTTCTCTAAGAGCTACTTCTTCGAGACTGTTCAATATTTTGCTACTGTTCGACAGTCAATTCCTTAGTTCAAAACCGCCATTCTTATGAATGGAGCACATTTCTTGAGACACTTTGATTGCCTTCTCGACCGATTCATAGCTCTTCAGCGAATCGTCTATCTATGTAATATTTTGAGTTTTATTGCGCTCTTACTGCGATTACTATAACCAATTTTGGCACCAGAACCGTCATAAGTATGCAATAAAACCAGAATTGTTACTAGAATACAACTCCTTCGACGACTTGGAGGGTGCAACTCACTAAATTCCGCCTCATTTTTATTTTTAATGGATTCCGACGACGCACGAGAGCTTGTCGACCTAAAAATGATAACATTATTAAAATTATTTGCCCGCCCAGTTAGCTCCGGGGTACGATGCTGGCCTAACAAACCAGTCGTCGTATGTTCGAAATTCGACTGGACGGTGCCGCTACAAAGTTAATAGGATCTTTGCACTAGCCCCAGAATTTTCCTGTACTCTAATAACCGGCTACGAAGTCTGTCGATAAAGAAGGGTCAAGTCCTGAAGGATGTTTATACCCATGGCTTTGCTTTTATCAACAAAATAGACATCCGAAACATTAGATGGTCCACCACACCACAGAAACCGTTGCGAATGGCAATTCTCTTCGCGTATTTAGACTTGGTGGAACTTGGAACTCTGCTTGATTTCCGCGGAGACGGACCTTAAATTGTCAAAAGCGGACTAGAACACCAGGGAGCAACGTCAGCTGGTCTGGACCCTTCAGCAGTACTGAATTTATATGACTAATCAGCTTTTGAATGCTGATATGTGACTAATACAAAGTTTCGCGTAGTGCTGGATGGTTACCTGGGCAGTTTCGTAGTGGTTTCCGACACGAATCGTAGTATCTTTCAGTATTCGCTCGGTAGGCATTTCTTCCTCCGACATAAGCGGCATTGCTTATTTGCTTATTGCTAACTTCATTGATGAAAAAATCGTTGCCAAGATCATGCAAGGTTTTGTCCGCCATACAGTCACACATGTGACAGGTCACGACAGACCTCTCCTGGTCACTAGCCCCGTTGCTATCGCATTTTTTTCGCTGCAACGCGTATCTTTAGCGGTACCATAAAATTTAGGTTATTTACCCAACTAATACTTTCCGAACGAACCACATCGCAGAGCTTTGAAACCGGAGGTTCTTTAAGGTATGCATACCATTTAGCTAATCCACCGTACGAAAGCGTTTGCTTAGGGAGTGATAGAGAGAAACCGTATTTGTACGAATACCTTGTAGCTAGCGTTTACCAACGTTATGTCGCGATAGTTACAACAGTCGATCCGAGCTTTTTTAATATAGATGGTACAACCAACTCCTTTCTTCCATTCCTCTGACAGCTTCTTCTTCTCTCCTCCTGGAAATAACCCAATGTAAAGTAATAGTAAGCGTTCTTCGGCCATGTTGATAAAGCTCTGCTGCTAGGCAGTCTTTACCGGCTTGTTAGTCTTCAACATGCCGATTTTTCATTTGACTTCTCGGAGATCAGGTTTTGGGATATCACTCTCAATTCGTTGGCTCCGGTGGGATTGGCGATGAGCAGCATTTCAGTAAAGCAAACATATACGCTCGATGCTTTGTTCGTACTGCCAACTCCATCCCGTAGCGAAGAAGTGGGACTTGGTAAAACACTTCATATTCGCCGAGTAGAGCCAAGCTGACAATTACAACATCCTCCATCGCGAGAAAGGCGAAAGCGCTGAACGAAAACCTGGTTCCGGCCAACCAACAGTGCTGCGCGGCCGTAAAGTATAGCAAAAACTGAAGATGAAGACCGAGAGCATGGTGTTCTCATCGTTTCGCGCCTTAGGCAAGGAGGTCGGAGGAACCAGCTAAGTGGTGGAGAAGTACCGTGTCAAAATGCACATTTTATGCGGAAGCAGTAGTCACTGCTGGCTGTGTCTGAGTAATGCCCAGGCAATTGCCCAGCGAACGGCTGAAGGTGCTAGTGAAAACATCTTTTCAGCGAAGCACGATGTCGCAGTCATAATGGGCGACGAAAACTATTTAGGTGGAAACGACTGGCGGTGGACCGCTTACTTTACGTCCCCCATCAAGAAGATTAGCGATGTCGTCAAGTATATCGTCCTATAGAAGATCTTTCTGTGGCTGATGACCAGCGAGAAGAGAATGTTCAAGCCGCTGTTATTTTCTTCGGGGTTTACAGTGAACGAAGAGATACGAAGATATAGTACGAAGTACCTACCGGAAGTTGCCGCATTCATGAAGAAGTAATGCACAAAGGACGCGCAAGTCTTATGGCCGGTCCTCATCTTCACCCATAATGCCAAAACATCACTAGAGGAGATTAACCGGCTGAAGAAAAATGTTGTACCGACGATCACCAACTGCTACCAACAAAAAATTTTTGGCGAAACTCAAACGGAGAATTTACTCTAATAATTTTGTAGTCAAAACAGAGAACGAGCTGATCGCCAAGGCCACAAAAGAGTTGAATAATATGACGTCTATCTTTTGATCGGCCATCGCGTGGTTAGTGTAAAGCCTGGCACCTGGCAGGGCGTCAAAGCATTTTTATAGAAAGCTTCATCGCCATCCGAAATTATCCGAAAAAAATCTACACCGACGAGATTCTTCACTACATGTTGAGCACGTTTAGGTTATCCAGTTAGAATTTTATACGCTTTGTAAATTAGTTATCTAGGTAATCTGAACTTACTTATTATTTTTAAATACTTTTTAACAATAATTTTAATCAATTTTAGCTTGTGTTCAACGTGTCTTTCCGATTTTTGCTTGACTACTTGTTTTTGTTCACAATTCGATCCATCACTGTGACACACGTCAAATACGCCCGGTGAAAAATAAATGCTCAGCACGTAGTCTACACTGCCAAACATCTGGCATCTGGGGGCTATTCGCCATCACGATTACAAATGATGTAAACCTCGACAAAGTGGCATAAAGAATATGTTGCTTATTAGGATACGTCGGTCGTAAAAAACTTCACTACCCAACAAACATTCGTGTTATTTAATTGACTATTTAACGCTTGTTTTTTGATATTAGATATTGAATTGAATTTATTGAGTAATTATGCCTGTGAGCCTTAGATTAGCTAGATATTAGCTATAGAACAGTCATTTAAGCAGCTACACAACAAAAATGTTTGTTTGGAAAGAACACAGGACCAGGAGGGTTGATCTAGAATCTAGCATAGAGTTTTTTTGCTCCATGCAGTATTTTGCAAACATATTTTCTTTCTCAAAGTTTAATCCCACAAAATAAAAAAAATTGATTTGAGTTTTACTACATACTCATAACGATGGTTGTAACCAAAATTAGTTATCAAAACACCAAAGCTGCAGTTAATTTTATTTTGTTGCTTGCGGGTTTATCACCCTAACGTTCATCTCCCGAATCCAGTTAATGGCATCATGCACATTCGTATGGCCTTCGTCCTCACGTCTCGTGCGGACGTTATAGATGTTCCGCTAAGATAGGTAGCTAGTGAAATGGAAAAAATTGACCCGTCATTGCTTGCAGAGCAATTCAAGGGTTATTCACTAGCTACAAGATTTATCCTTCCGTAATAGGACCGATCTGGAATGTAATGTACCATGTACATGAATGTAAAATAGAAATTAAATGTTTAAATGAAAACCGCAAACTGAATTCAATTTTTTTTTTGAGAAAACTTTGTTGGATAACAAAACATCCGGTAAAGTTCGCAGTCAGTAGAGATAACGAAAATATGCTTCCTGGTGCCACAATACAACAATAGTTTCAATTGAAATATCTATCCCACTTTTGTTCGTTCGATACTGTTGAAGTAACAGGATCGTTTCGCCAGAATTGCTTCGGTACTTACGTGTGTGTCGTTAGTATCTCAACTGAAGCATCTCTTTGTACGCTTAGTATGTACGTAGTAGTAGTATGACACCCGTATACTATTATAGCAGTCGGTACTTTTCCAGAACCCACCCAGAGAAAAGTGCAGAATTGAACGAACCGTGCAATAATTATGCGACACACTAGCTATACTTGCGCCCGATGATGTAGACTATGTAGCGGCAGTGGGAAAAGTGTTTCCACATTTTCAGAACGTGCTGGTGCGAGTAGAATCGCAAGTACTTTTGCCTATGTGGCTCTGTTTGCATGGTAATGGCAAATGCTCGTTGCACGGTTCGCCTACCGGTAACACGTCGATAAAAATAGACGAAAGCAGCAGCTCAAGTGGTTTACTTTCTGATGAAGTTACGAAACGCGAAAAACTAAAAATCCCACTCGCGTATTATGCAGTTTTCCGAAGCAAGGCGGTTTGCCGGCTAGGTGGCTTTTCAGTCTATTTCATTTTCGAGAGCTTTTTTATGGTAATGGGGGAACAACTTTATGCGGTGACTTTCTTCAATGGTGTTAATTTTACTTAAATAAGAATTCCGTTATTACTGATGGCTTTATAAAACACTATCACGGTAGTCGGATCCTCTAACGAGTAAAATCGTCTGTAGACACTTGGTACGCAGAAAAGTTGTTTATTGTAGATAACCTCACTGATGACCAATGGTGTGCCCAGAGAATGAGAAACTACATATCCTATGATCGGCATGGATTCGTCCCTGGTCGCTCTGTGACAACGAACCTCCTCGATTTTACATCAAACCATATTCGGTTTGATCACGTGCCTAAAATCATCCTTGTGTGATAGAGTTTTGCTAGTTAAGCTTGGACAGGACTTATCGCCTACATTTACAAATAAGTCAGATGTACCGCAAGGTAGCACGCTTGACCTTCTCCTTTCCATTATTTTTTCAATGATGCAACGAATTCCATAGGAAATGGCTACCGGCTAGTTTACCCTGATGACCAGCCACGTAGCCAGAGGTGGGGGCCAGGAGCCCTATCTTGGCTCCTAATACATTATATGCATATCTTACTGCTTATAAATATAATTCATCACAATACATTTAATGTATTGTGGTTCTAAACGCAACAATATGCATATAAAACAGTTAAAATCAAATTTGGGCCCCCGCCCCCCCCCCCCCCCCTTCTGGCTACGTGGTTGCTGATGACTTAAAGATCTATCTGACGTTTAATTGCATCTAGGATTATTATCAACTTCAGGTTTTATTAGATAAATTCGTGACGTGATGTAAACTAAAATCTTTAATAATAAGCACTAATAAGTTGTTTAGAAACGGTGGTTCTACAATTGATGGAGGGACGGTAGGGGAAAGTAATGATTTTTTTTGGTGTGGAGGGGAAAGAGCGGGAAGGTGAGGGAGGGGGTTGGTAGCTACGAGTATAGCTTGGTTCGACCCATGCACCTTCCAGCATTGGACAAAAGGTAGGAGTCATAACGACTACTTGTTAAGCGTAACTACCAACACCCCCCCCCCCTCCCCGTTCTTTCCCCTCCACTCAAAAAAAATTTTCATTACTTTCCCGTACCGTCCCTCCATCAATTGTAGAACCAGTTTCTAAAAAATATTAATATTAATGCCTGACCGCATTTCAAGGTCAAAGACAAAAACACGAGTTTGGTCCACTAATAAGTGCCAAGCGATTACATTTCATTAAACTCAAACGCCAATTATTTTGAGTATAGTACTAATTGGCAAACGCTAAACAGAGTCGACTAGGTTAAAGATCTTGGCGTTATTCTGGGCTGTAAGGTGACGTTTGACAGGCACCACAAGGAAACCATTTCCAAAGTAAGTAGACAACTTGGGTTCATCCCATTTGAACACGCTTGCATGGTTTGGACTCCACACCAGCTAACATGAAACTTGCGAGTCGACCGTAAAGTCACTGGATGAAATTTACTTTGATTCTTATGTCGATTAAAAAATAAGAGTAAATATAATAAAATAAAGTATAACGGCCCGTACATATTTACATCCTGGCATATTAAATGCGGTGGTATCAGAAAATGAAAAAAAGTTGCATGCTATCCATTATAAATGGCACCTAAATAAAATGTGGTTGTTTAGAACGGACTGCAGCTTTAAAAATCTGTATAATCTGGTACTTGATTCACACTGAATAAAGCCATCTTTTCGACAACGATCATATAAAAATCATTTTATCAATGAATGGTCGTGTGAAGCAATTTCATTCGTCTATGGTTTTACCGATCCATATCTTTACAATCAATTATGGTCGTACTGAACCATATACTTCATTAAAAAATGATCGTACCGAATCATTGAATTCATCTATGGTCGTGCCGAATCATATGTTTAATGGAACATGACCGTAACGAATAATTTAATTCATCTTTATTTCTACATCGTAACATGGTTTTTATCCTGGCCTTTCTGTTTCAACCAACTTACTGGAATTTACCTCGCTGTGTATGTGCACCATGGAACAGGGCAACCAAATCGATGCCATTTATACTGATTTGAAAGCAGCATTTGATCGAGTCGATCATCAAATTCTTTTAGCCAAGCTTGACAAATTATGAGATTAATCCAGTATGCTTTCCTGGCTAGGTTCTTATCTTCGTACGCGCAGAATTACCTTTAAACTCTTCTCCTCTTAATCAAGGTGGTTTTAGAACGATTCCGGAGTACCTCAAGGAAGCATTTTGGGACCATTGCCATTTTCGCCGTTTGTCAACGATGTCACTAAGCTACTGCATCTTGGAACAAGGTTGTGTAAAAATTTGTATGTAGAAAACTGTAAAAATTTATTTGCCTATTGGTCCACCAATGATTGTTCAACACTTCAAAAATTGGTTGACTTGTTTGCGATTTGGTGCACCAGGACGTCAATCAGCATTCATAGTGCATTATTATTCTTAGCTTTTATCATAAAACACAGCCACTGGGTTTTGACTATCGCATCAACGGTACATTACCCAGCTAGCACCAAGTCGTACATCAATGTACAAAAATTATCGTAAATATCTCTTAATAAATTCGGAATCGTAACTAATGCTTAATAAATTGCGCCCAAATTGATTTTCAATTGTATATAATAATAATAATTGACATGCATACGATTTTCAGCACAGAATTGTATAACAGTATAGAGTGAGTGACGCTTGATCAGATTTTATCGTATATATACTTATATACATGTAATGCGTATAATTATTCCTCATCACGAATATCGCCTCCAAAATAGTACGGATATGCCAATTTTGCGCATCAAATACGATTTATAAGCATGTAGGTATATCTGTGCGTAATGTTGATTTTTTACTTTGATATAAAACATATAAAAATACTAGCTGGGTACTTCAGCGCAGAGATACTGTTATGGATGTTGACGTGGTATTGGACAGCCAACTGTCATTTAGACAGCACTATATCTACATTCTTAATAAAGCTTATCGTCCTCTTCAGAATCGGAGAAGAATTCTGTGATCCATATACTTTACGCACGCTTTACTGTTCCATAATTCGCTCCATTCTCTAGACAAGCTGTGTTGTTTGGAATCCTCTTTTGGATTCTTCGTATGGAGCGAATTCCGAATGTTGTCTTGGAGCAACCCGAATATCCTTCCCAAGCAGCACCATTTGTTGCATGAAGGGTTACGCAACTATAATTGAAACATTCAAGTATGGTAAAAGTTCGCATCAGTTACCTTTATCGAACTGTTATGTGATGGAAAAAGCGCAAGGTGGCTTTGTTTTGTAGAAGGTATGGCCGTTTGAATTTCATTAAAATTTTGCTTGTTCCGATCATATTGTCTAACCCCTGTACTGCCGCCATTCGCAAATCAGTCGTATTTTCTATAGAGCTTCCTATATCAATGGGACTGATATGCGGGTAGCGGCAGTGTACATCATTCAACAATGATCATACCGAATCATTCAATTCAACTATGGTCGTACTGAAACACATACATCATTCAACAATGATCATACCAATCTATTTAAGAAATCTATGGTCGTACCGTACCATATACTTTGTTCAACAATGATCGTACCGAATCATTTAGTTCATCTAGACGACACCGATGATAGCCGACACGATGACGCACCAAACTATTCATACCGTTTGTCGCACCGGCAGCACAGTGTATCGCTACCGAGATGGTATATTGTGCGAGGCATGTTCTGAAGTTCGGATAAGCGACAATATACCGTGAACGCCCGTTCGTTTGACTGCTTTTAATCTGAACACTTTTTAATTTGAACCCCGTTGGTTTGCACGACGTGCAAATTAAAAATGGTTCAAATGTCATTCTCAATATGACATCATTTGCTTATGCAGACAATGCACATAAACACGATTTGTTTGTACTGATCTAGCGTGTTTAATCTGTTTCACAATGCGTTTTCCCAACGATTATGGTAGAAATCTGATCGGAGAATGAAATATTCGCTGCTTGCAACTGCCAACTGAATCAAACCACCAAAACAATAACAAAGAACAGGGCAGCCAGTTCACACAAGCTCCAGCATATTTAGGGTTACCAGTTGTTCAAATTAAAAGCTAACCCCGTTAGTTTGCATGAGGAATCGTACAAACGAACGGGGGTCCGCTGTATAAGACGGGCATTCAACCCCCACAGTACGGAAGAAAAGTGGTCCACAGACTGTAATGCACAGACTGAATACGTGAACGCATGAAGAGGCACTAGTACTATGGGGTTGAAAGGCTCAAATTTTTTGTTTTATGCCGAATAGCAAGGAAGCATAAGGAAACAGTCACTGTTTTGGTTAGATTAGCTTAAGTTTCGAATCCTTCGGCTACTCTGTTGGTTGGTTTGCAAGCTTGAAGGTAGAGCAATCAAGGGCACCCCCCTTATGTTTGGTACTCAGATGTCTGTCGAGAGAAAAGTGAGTTGAGCCTGCAGAAGACCAAGGTCGAGGATTACAGAGATTGCGCCCAAGGGCCTTTTTCCCTGGTGTTAATTACACGACCTTCACCGTGGTTTACACAGATGTGAACCAACAATATCAATATTCATCAACCATTTTCGGCCAAGATGATCGTATCAATTATGTCATCTCGAGCAATTGAGATCCAAAATGTTATTTGAAAAGATTTGATAAGAACATGACGAAAGCACAGGAATGTCCCATAAAAAATACTTTCTTGTTCGAGGGGTACCCCTGTTGTACGTTAATATTTGGGAATATCGATTATAGATGGTGCTATTGTTCAGGCAAAATTCAGGCAAAACATGATATTTTTTTTTATTTTTCCTCCAAGAATTAGGTATGTCTATTTGTTTGTGCTTCAATTTCCAAAAGTGTTCTACGTGACTAAAAAATAAAAATGATTACAATAATTAATAGGGAAAATTTTCGAATCAGTACGAACAATTATCCTAATATCGTTCCTTTTCTGCTTTCTTCAACTTCCAGGAAGCCAAGGAAATCCTGTGCGATCCGGAGCGGCGGGCCAACTATGACAAGTGGCGCAGCAGCGGCATCCAGATCAGCTACAAGAACTGGGTCGGCATGAAGGAACACGTCCAGCAGAGCATGCACTGGGCCACCCCGAAAACCAAGGACCGAATGTTGCCGGAAACCGGTGCCGCGGCTGGTGCCGGCAGTGGTCTGAGCGCCGGTCAACCCAACCCGGCTCACCGACGTGCATCGGAGGGCGGTGCAGCGCTGTACTACGGCGGTCGGAAGGGCGAGTGGGGCTCGGAGAATCCGAGCGAGGTGGTCAACAAGTTCCGTAATTATGAAATTTAAGCCCCCCTGGAGTGGAGGGTGGAAAGGGTGTTTGGTTTTATTGTTTTTTTTTTTTCGTTTTCGTTACGAATGATTGATGTGTGGTGAATTGGGCGGTGGATCGAGCTTCTTGAGTTTTCAGACCGGCTGCTAGCTGATTGCAGTGAACCCCTCCTACGTGCTCCTTTTTACCGCCAGCTGGATGCCGGTTTAGAAGACACTCGAAGTCGCTCGTTCAATCGAGAGGAGCTTGCACCTACTTATTGATGTATGATGTTTTATTTTACTTAATTTGTTGTTTTTAATTGAAAGATTGTTTTTAATGCCTTGTTTTCAAATATAAAATATTCCCAGGGGGATTAATTAAATAAAAATGTTAAAACAAATAACATTGTCAAAATAAATTTCAAGCAAAATGATTGTTGTTTCATACAAAATAATTGTCTCGTGTTATTCGTAAACCAGTCAAGTGAATTATATAGAAACATTAAAATGATAATATAACTGTATGATATGTGTTGATTGAAGAATGTACATGTAAAATCAAAAAATCCAACTAGATGTTACAGCAGAAAATAGTGCATACTGAAATATATATCTGAAGAGTATTTAACTTGTAGTCGATTTTCCTTGTGTTGCCAGTAGGAAGAAACCGAGCAGATAAGATCAGAGGTTTTAGAGTAATAATTTCCATATATAAAAAAACAACAACATGAATGCAAAAATCGGCTATCTTCCTTCTCGGTGCCAGCAACCGGACCACTGAGCCGGTTGCCGCGGAAAAAATACATTCTATACAATCGGAGAGACGTCAGCACTGGGAGTAAACATGTTGGTAATGTTTTTGTGAAATTTTGTACACTCTAATGATTATAATAGAATAAAATAGTAAAACAACTAGAGTTAAACCGTCTATATAATGGAATATTTTGCTCGCTCCGTTGTTCAAATGAACTGTTGTTTTTGATATTGTAGTCTACTTTTCCTATACACTAGCACGTAAGTAAGAGAGAAACATTAACAGCAAGTTGTCGAGGACAATGCAACTCTGGTAACAGCAGATTTTACCCCAAATTCGAATTTATTGCGTAAATAAACTAGCAAAACGCAATCGAGCAAAGACTCCGCAACCCGTCTATCTTTCCTAAGACTTTATTCAGCCAACGCCAACAAATATGTAGGTAATATTGGCGAACCAACCCATCCCGATCTATGAGAATATATTTTTGTAACTTATTCTATTTGAACAATTTTATACACTGTTACCTATACAATACTACAAAATTATATATTATCAAGCACGCTGTTCTGCATTCGAACTGACCAACAAAGTTCCATATTTGAGTAAAAATTTCCGCATATCCACCTATCGATTACAAATGCGTATTTGCCTAATCAAAGGATGAAATTATAGAAAAAATAGGAATATCTTTCAAAGCAGCTCTAAAACGAGTCGTGAAAATTAATATTGTGGTTTAGGTGACACCTTTTACCGAAACCTTATTCCTGATTCCCAGCCTCTAGAAAGGGAGTTAATGTGCAGAACAGTATTTACGAGTAGAAAGTGATATATCACAATCCTCCAGCAAAAAAATTTCCAACCTCCACAATTGAACAATAGCGTAAAGAGAACTGAACGGACACTCAATTATTGGTGTTTACCATTCTGTTAAATAGAAATAGTCTGCAACAATAAATTGGTAAATATTAAAGCTCAAAAAAATCACGTATAATATGGACAGCCTTAGGCTGTCCGTAAAATGTAATTTGATCAAATGCCAAAACAAAACAAACAAAAAAAAACACTAGACATGTATACATCCGTTAGAATAAATGTGATAAAAGATAAATAAGAACACATATTGTACGATGTTGCATCTTCACCTACAAAAAAAAACAAACAACAAATTGAACCGAAACATGAATGTAACAAAACACATGACATCACCTAACTAAAATAAAAAATCACAAAAAAACTCATCCCGACTCAAAGCAAAATTTCTTTCGAAAAGCCAAATATCACATTCCAGTTTTGCTGTTTTTCTGTTAGAAATCTTTATTTACAACTAGGCGTAGGTATCTCATGAAGACATCGCTTGAGTAGCAGTGGCAAATCTGTGGCCAACAGATTATGATGCCATATAATAACAGAAGAAACAGAAATTCACTACTAAAATGAACAACTTTACGCTTACGAAGATTCGTTGATTAAATAAAATGCTATAGGACTAAGAATCTAAAACTAAAGCAGAGAGCAGAGATAAAAACCTAATGAGAAATGCAAATTTTGGTGTTCAATTGGTTATCCTATCGGTTGCGGCGAAGGACTTCCTCCTTCGCCCAACCCTCGCGAAATGGAATCATCACTGGTGACAGTGACTATAGTACTGCTGGATGAGAAATGCTTCTTATATGGCAACTTGTCTAGATTCACGTTACGCTAAAATATATTAGTCCAGGTCCAGTTCGTCCAGTTCATCCTCGTAGACAATCCGCTGTCAGAACTCCTCCGGATGATCCGGTTGCAGCTCACACGGGCGACGAAATTCTTGGCCCCGTTCGTGGATCCATTTGTTGGAGACTGGAAAGTGGAGTTATGTTAACAATTGAGAATGTTACAGTAAAAGTCAAGATCCATACCCCACTTAGTACCGGTCAGCACAGGACAGGCAGCATGGCGTGTTGCGTAGTCGCCATTTCCGGACGCATGAAGGTTATACCAGAAAGCCGCGGTTCCCTTCTTCGGCCATAGCGCTGTCCGTATGCTTGGAAACACGGTGGCTCCACCTTGTGTCACGTCACTCATCTGAAAAAGATCACATAGAATCAACTCTCTTGAAAATGCTAGCAATTGCAAAGAGGAGACCAAAAGGAAAAAAATATGCACTTTCCCCGTTTATTTATAGAATAAACAGACTTTTCTTTACTTTTCGACGTAAGACTACGTGGGTGTCATGCCAAGATATCTAAAAATGCTAGCGCCCCGAAAAGTTGTTAGATTTTAATTGTTAATAACTCCACGATTTTCTATAGATTTACACGAATTGATTGGAAAGCCTTTCACGCATTGATCTCTTTTAAGATTTAAACTTTCTGAAATTTTTCTGGTAGAGCTCCTTTATGTAATGGAACGGCAAGAAGCTCGGAAGTGTGATTTTTTATTTGGCATTCCCCGATTTTGCCTCTGGTATAAGTATTCGCTATTGTCAATCCCTGGTGTACCTAGGCTGGGGCACACTGGAGCACGTTCCCCAGCTTCCGTAGTAGATTCAATATATATGGAATAGTTCCCCACCGCAGTCGAGTTATTCCTACCAGCGAACAACAGTCGTCCCGGGCCTGCGTGTGGGTATACGGACCAAAATTTCATGCCAGGCAAGTGCAACAACTTCTATGTATAACAATTCTTTAGATGAGGCAGTTCCCGTTTCTAGCTCTGTGTCTGACCCGCTGCAGAACTCCTCCAATTCATCAATGCTGATTTACTATCAGAACGTGCGTGGACTTCGAACGAAACTCTTTTGCTGTTTTATTTATAACTTTTTTGCTGTTTTATTTATAACTTCGATAAAATCGTTTTAACAGAAACCGGGCTTGACGAGAAGATTCATTTGCAATAGCGTATTCTCCGTCTTTCGATTGCGATCGTAACCAGCAAAATAGCAGAATCCCGTAGAAGAGGTGTGTTGATCATGATCTCTAATAAGCTCAGTCGCTCCATCGACTCATCCTCGATTTACGAAACACTTATGCAGCTATGGGCGAGAGTCCTAGTAGCCGAGCGTTCTCTGAGCGTCGGTGCAACCTGCTTGCCCCCGATACCGACCGTATAGTCGATGCCAGAAGTATCAGCGAACAAATCGACTCACTTGGTAGTGTGTATTCTCATCCGGCGTCGAATGACTTAGCGCTGCTCTTCGGTGATTAGAACCAGTCCAGTTTAGTTTGGAATGTTCCTGTAAATGGTTGTCCTAGCATCGACTACCAATGCTCCCACGCTTCCGCAGCTTGTACCGCACTGTTAGATGGTTTCTTTTCCTACGGCTTGATACAAATTAATTCAGTGTTAAACAGGAATAATCGCTTGTTAGAGCTGATGCTGATCAATGATCCCGCTATACAACTTAGCTCGATTACCAAGGCGGCCGAACCTATCGTGACCAGCTCGCAAGCGTCCATGGAGAAACGCGCATCTTCGTCAATTGAAACGTGCAAGATCGTCTGCTCTTTGCACATTTCAAAGATCACGCTGCCAAACCACCAAGCAATAATTTAACCGTGCCGGTACCGATTTTCGAGCGTACAGCTGTATAAGCTTCTGTATGAACTGTATACTCTACGAATACAAGGAAATCTTCGCAGAAACCTGAAGAAGTTCTGGTCATTTGTCAACTCTAAGAAAAACGAAGACGGCCTGTCTGTGGATCTTTTTCTGGACCAACGTAAAGCCAACGTTGCTCGTGATAAATGCTACCTGTTTGCTACACACTTCAATCAGACTTTTAATCGTTTTCCGGCTTCCTTGGAACAAACTGCCTCTGCTATTAGAAACAAACCTGTCGAGGTCATCAACCTCAACGTTTTTCGTGTAACGGAGGAGATTGTCGAAACTCGGAAGCTCGCAAAATTAAAATAAATATTCGTTAGTGGCCGGACCTGACGGTATTCCATCTTACATCCTGAAAAAGTGTTCTGCTGTTCTCGCTAGATCTCATTCACTATTGTCCCATGGTTCAATCTAGCAGTGTAAGTTTCCTACTCTATGGAAAGAATCAGTAATATTCCCTGTATACAAGAAGGCTACGATAGGCGCAACGTTCAAAACTACCGAGGAATTAAATCGTTATGCTCCATTTCTGAAGTGTACGAAGTAATCGTGAACGACGCTTTGTTCGCTAGCTGTCAACACTACATTTCTTCAGACCAGCATGGTTTAGTTTCCAAAACGTTTAGTCTCCACGAACCTCGTCCATCACGTCTCGTTCTGCCTGCGCAATATGAATAAGGGAGCGCAAATGGATGCAATGCACACAGATCTGAAAGCAGCGTTTGATCAGGTGACTCACGGCATCCTCCTTGCTAGGCTGTAGAAGCTAGCAGTTTTAATATCATTTTACACTCGTACCTAACACACCGTAGACTGAGTGTGAAGATCGGGTGCGAGTTTTCTAACTCGTTCTGCCACATCTCCGGTATACCACAGGAGAGTAACCTTGGACCGCTGCTTTTCTCTCTTTTTATAAATGAACTGTTATAACTGAACTGTCCTTAAACTGTTTCTGGAAGTTTCAGAAACTGAACGGATGTGCCGCGAGCCGAAATGGGTCGGGATAAGACTGACAGTATTCTGACGGACGATCGTGAGGTGACTGATAGGTGGAAGCAGCACTTCGACGAACACCTGAATGGCGCTCAAGCGGAGAACCATGGCAGCGGGGAAAGCGATTTAGACGGTGCAACAAACAGGGAAGAGGTGCCAGCCCAAACGATAGGCGAAGTTAAGGAGGCTACCACGCAGCTAAAGAACAACAAGTCAGCTGGAAAAGATGGCATCGGAGCGGAGCTTATTAAAATGGGACCAGAAAAGCTGGCCGTTTGTATACACCGACTAATTGTTCGAATTTGGGATACGGAACATCTATCGGAGGAGTTGAAAGATGGGGTTATCTGCCCGATCTATTAAAAGAGAGACAAGTTGGACTGTGAGAACTATCGAGCGATCACCGTTCTCAATGCCGCCTATAAAGTGTTGTCCCAAATCATTTTCCGCTGACTATCACCAATTGTGAATAGATTTGTGCGAACTTATCAAGTCGGCTTCGTTGAAGGTCGGTCTACAACGGATCAAATATTTACACTGCGGCAAATCCTCCAAAAGGGCCGTGAATACAGAGTTCCCACGCATCATTTATTCGTTGACTTCAAAGCCGCATATGATACCATCGACCGGAAAGAGCTATGGAAAATCACGGACGAGAACAGCTTCCCCAGGAAGCTCATCAAACTGATTAAATCTACGATGGATGGTACACAGTGCTGTGTTCGGATTTCGGGTGGATTTTCAAGTTCATTCGAATCACACAGAGGGCTTCGTCAAGGTGATGGTCTTTCATGCCTGCTGTTCAACATAGCGCTACAAGGTGTTATGAACCGAGCGGATATCAACACGCGGGGCACGATATTCAACAAATCTAGTCAATTCGTCTGCTTTGCCGATGACATGGATATTATCGGCAGAACATCTGTGGCGGTGACTGAACAGTACACCAGACTAAAGCGCGAAGCACAAAAGATTGGGTTAAAGGTAAACACGTCTAAAACAAAGTACATGCTGGCCAGCGGAACCGAGGCCGAACGACACCGCTTGGGCCATAATATATTGATCGACGGCGATGAGTTTGAGGTAGTCAATGAATTTGTCTACCTTTGCTCACTGGTAACGGCGGACAATGATACCAGCCGTGAGATTCGGAGGCGTATTATCAGCTGGACGGATACGATGGGCAGGACATGTTGCAAGAATGCCGGAGAATTACCCTGCAAAGATGGTGTTCACTTCAAATCCGGTAGGAACAAGACGACCAGGAGCGCAGCGAGCAAGATGGATAGACCAGGTGGAGCGAGATCTGGCGGAGAGTACTCGGTGTCCGAGGAATTGGAGAGCGGTAGCCCTCAACCCAGTTACATGAAGAAACTTTGTTCAACAGGCTTTGTCTTAGGACGGCAAACCACTTAAGTAAGTAAGTAGTCATTAAACTGTTATTGAACGCCAAGGAGCACATCCAGCAGTGCCCGAGAGCCGTAGAAGGCATCTTAAAGAGTCTCTACTTTGATGATTGCCTTTCAGTTTCGGCAGTGAAAGAGAAGCAGAAAAGGTATCGGAGGATTCCATCTACGCAACTGGAGATCGAATAGCAAAAGGGGCCTGACACGTCTAAGAGAATCGGCAGAGGAAGACAGCAAAAACCTTAATCTAGACTAAGGGAAACCGGTGAATCGAGTCCAATTACGGTAATCCTGCTAAACACTAATGACACTAACATTATGGAAAGATGTTTTATCTTGAATATTGCTATGTTTATAGCACCAACCTGTGTTTTGGACCCACAGAAAATCCTGCGCCGGATAAGAGTGTTCGTAAGATCCTCGCACCAGCTGTAGCTTAGATGCACATGTATTAGTTTCAGCTTTATAAAAAGCATTGAAGTATCGAGCTGCGATGCTTGCTAGGAAAGCATGATGTCTTGTCAGAGTTCTGGTTTGGTTACATACAAGGTTCTTATATATTAGATTTATTTTCTAAGCCAGTGTAATCCAGCGATATATCCTATTCTTCTTCTTCTGGCAGCATAGAGCCGAGTGGCTCTTATTGTATCAAGAATTTCTCTCCAATATACTCGAACCTGAGGCATTTTTGCTACGGCCCACTGTAGTCACCCAACTTTCGCCAGGTGTTCGATGGGAATCTCTCCAAGTACAATAACTCGTGATTCATACGCCTACATCACACTCCGCTTTCCGTTTGTACTCCGCCAAAAACAGTCCGCAAAACCTTTCGTTCAAATAGGGCCAAGTGCACGTATGTCTTCTGTAAGCAAAGTTATTGTTTCAAGTCCGTAGAGGACTATTGGTCTGATTAGTGTTTTGTGCGCCAACTTTGTAGCTCCAGGGTAGCCTTGATAAGCCGCGTTAGTTTATCCGGACAGAGCTGGCGTTACAACGCGCGAGGCCCTGTGCAGATTAAGCAGCGAGGCTTTTTCTGTATGCCACAAGGGCATTGGATAAAATGCCACTGAGATAGTCTAAATGTTTTAAATGACATTTCACGGAATGCTCATACCCATTGATGAAGTTAAGCTAGATAGTTGTAATCTTGTGTCCCAATTCGTTATTACATAATTAATAAAATCAATTATCTTTTGGGATTTGGGCTCTAACCAGGTAGCACACATTAGGTCCACTTAGTTGAAGCAACCGGATTACGACTGAAATTAGTCATATTTCGGTTACCACAATAACTTTATAACGATAGGATAGGGAGGAAACTTCCGAAGAAGTTATGCCTAGATAAAGCATTAGCCACGTAATTGCAGAACAGATGCGTTGAACTTTCAAGTTCAGCTACAAAAGCGGTAGGTTTCGGTATCATCCGATATTCTTGAAATAATAAAAGCGGGACAGAGTTCAGTTAGGATTCCCGTAATTGTGCGTAGTTTGCTACGAGTTAAGTTGAGTAGTTTTTCAACTACTGTAAGATTTGGGTAGATAAACTGTTTAATTGTGAAGTCTGCAATCCTGTATTTGATTCCATCGAGATGCATAATCTAGGCGGGTAGCGCAGTTAAGTTTTTTATCCATAATTATTTTGAGCAGTTGGACTGCTTTACTGAAGCTCAGCCTGACACTAATCAGTATGGTGGAAGTAATAGTACGTTTTCTCCATATAGTGAATGCTAACGACAGTTTTTGTGGGGTTTATATTAAGCTCGTCTTGTAAGCAGCATAACACGATGGTGTTTAGAGCTCCTAAGAAACAACTTGACAATACTGCGTTAATCTTTCATCTGACGTTCTACGTAAGTTCTACGTTAACGGCCTAAGCAATAGTCTCATAACCAACCTGCGGTATCTTGCGAAGGAGTGCGTCGGTCACCAGTGTCCAAAGCAAGGGGGAGGGAACTCCTTGTGTACATACTTTGATCACCGAAATCGTGACCGGCGTTTCTCCCAATGATGCTGTGATTTTTCTGCTTTCATAGATTTGGCGACGAAATACAAATTTATTTCCACTAGGTACTTCAAATGCAAATGTGAATTCGGCACTATCTATCGATGCAAAAGGGTGATGAATAAAAGATTTTTTAAATAGATTGCTTTAGGTCTCAAACGTGTCATTCATTCTATATCGAAAATTAGACTTCGTTAATTCGTTAAAGGAGCAGCTACTTACATAGAATAGTACGGTCGCAATACGGTTTCCCGTTCCCAGGCTTTTAAATGCATTCTTCTCCTCCCTCCGTGCGAAATCAAAATGCGGTTCGTAGTGACCGCCAATGCCATAGTTGACAACCTGCAGCTCTTCGGCCGTCAACATTGACAGGCCCGTCATATCTTCCACACGCTGTCCGATCGCCCTAATGTACGGATGCTCCTCGTCCTTCAGCCAGGCCGATTTACTGATCCGATAGTTGGCGACTTCCAGTTCGCCAGTTTTGTAGTTCTGAACCGTCGCCCGACGGAACCGTGGCTTAGCCAATCTCTTCATAACTTCGATCTCTTGATCGGACATAACATCATGGTAGATAACGATGTACGGTTTCAGGTGAGCTTCTTCCAGCTTCAGTGGTGCTAACTTGAGGAACGCAGAATTATTGGTTACGTATCGACACGTCAGCTTGGACAAGTACGCCACCGTCCGATTGGCTTCACCCCGGCACAGCTGTTCGTACAACTTTCGTTCCGACGTGTCATAGGCGTTCGGGCCCATGTCCGTGCGAATTTGCTACAAGTGCAAATTAGGTGTTTTATGAGATGGACAATCAAATCAATTCGAACAAACTTACGGTGGTTGTATCTACCGGGACATCTTCGCTTCCATCGTCCCCGCGGAGAGCTTTCTGGTTGGCTTCCTTCGCCAGTTCCTTTTCGTAGTAAGCTTTGTTGCCAATTGCACGCTCATGATTTGGCACAAGTTCAAGCAGCTCATTGGTCATTAGCAATGCGGTTTGCATGTTTCCTAAAAATAATAATTAATATCATCACTATTTACTATTTACAGCTCAAAGCCAAAACAACATATTAGATGTTTCTCTGTGCTAATAATGTGCTTTTATTATTTCTGAAGGTTATTATTTTTTGCACCGTATACAGAAGGTAAACGAACGCGTGAATCCAATCATCGATCGATTCGATTGATCATGAGCACCCCAATTAAACTTACCTTCCTTGAAGGTGGAAAATGCCAGATACTCCAACACGTCGGCCTTCGTCGTCGTTCGGTTAACCTCCTGCGAGAGCCGATTCATTGCCTCTCGCATCCACAGCATCGTGTGGTAATAGTCTCCGTTCAGGTATGTTTGCCGGCCGACTTCGAAACAATCACCGGCTGACATTTCGGTTCGGTACTGTACGCCGTTCAATTCGCCACGAGCCACCGAAGCTGTGTTCAATTTGTACGTGTCTTGCAGCCGCATCAGGGCTACGGCCGCCCCATTTAGATCCTCATCCGAAGGAAACTTGAGAACATCTCTGTAGTTGGTAACGTTTTCCAGGAAATCTGCACCCACATCGTAGGACATGAGGTTTTCCACCTCTCGCCAATCGGTCGTAAGGCGTTTGGTCAGCAAAAATGCGTTGACCGGATTGGACAGATACGCGCTGACGTCTTTCGCGGCTTCTGCATGCTCGCGCTGGTATTCGGCATACTTTCTGTAATTTATGCACCAACATCTTGAATTGAACAAAATTACTTTGTGCAACGAAACTTACCGCCGCAGCAGCTCCAGCTTGTCCTCCTGTACGCGAATGTACTTTTCCAGATTGGTCATCAGTACGACCTCCGTTTCCATCAGTTCTTCCATGTCGGCCAGTGCCGTGAACAATTCGCTGCAAGCCGTCTGGAAGTTGGCTAGAGCTAGAGCTAGCAGGAGCAGCGCCCGCACTGCCGTCGATGATGTGTGCGATTTGCCGAGATTCATCATAGTGAGTACTTGCATCTGGATGGAGAAGCCATATATTAATACTTTTTTGTTATATGCCATGCGACATGCTATGCTACATGCTATGAGACAGACCAGCTTCTACGAATAAGAGCAGCTGGGCCAAAAACTTAATCTCGACAGTTTGAGGAGGCGTTAAGATTCTAGCGCGTTTTGTGAAGCATTATAAAAATTATGTTCGATTATAACTTTCAGTTAGGTATTGTAAAGGTTTTCCATGTGAACCCTCTAGATAAACTTATGCCGCAGGGTTCAGCTTTAGTTTTCAACGTTATTAGTTCATAAAATGATATAAAAATTTCACATTAATTTGGATAGATATCCTAATAATTGTAAAAATTATCTAAACTTATTTAATAGATCGGAATAAAAATTACAATTAGCAGAAAGCATGCGGAAAACATTGATTTTTATCACTAAAAAACCTTTTTTTTAGTTGGACTGTGTCTTTGTGTCTTACCGCATTTTCTAAGAGGCAATAAAAAAGTGCAACGTTGGAGAAAGAGATTTCTAACAATAAAAACTTTTTACTACTGAATGTTATGTTTGTTTCTACACACATTTTCTTTGTGTTCGCCTTTCTTCCCAGAAATGGTTAACAAATTGGTAGACCGTTTAGCTACTACCTATGCTTTCGATTATTTTCACTTCAGAAAAAAAATATCAATCTTCTTGTTCAAGCTGGTCGATGACTGATAATTTGGTCGCATGTTCGGTTGACAAGTTAATATTACTAAGTAAGGTAAAGTAAGTAGTAAGTAAGGATAAAATTGACAGTAAATGGACGGTTAACCAGTGGACAACCGGTAGCGAGTGCATTTAATGATTTCTTTTGTACCATTGGACCCCAGCTTGCCTCAACGATAAACAGTCGTCGCGAAATCGACAAATAAGGTTAGGAACCTTATAGCAATCCAGTGCTATGCGTCAACAGATGCTGCCGACCTGCAGGAGAAATAGAGTTTTTACAGCCAGCTGAACAGCGGGGCTGAGAAAATCCCGAAGGGGAACATCCAAATCCACTTGGGCAACTTCAACGCGAAGATTAGCACAAACAACGCGGACCTTGAACGCGTCATGGAACGCCATGGCCTAGGAGAGATGAGCGAAAACGGGGAGTTGTTTACAGAATTCAGGTGTAATAATAACGTGGTCATTGGTGGATCGCTCTTCCTCCATAGACCAGTACATTAAGTCACATGAGTTTCCCGCGACGGCCGAACAGAAAACCAAATGGACCACATCTGCATCAGCCGAAAATGGCGAAGGAGCCTTCTTGATGTACGCAACAAATACAGTGCTGATATCGCATCTGACCATGTTATCGCTGAAATACGTTTACGCGTCGCACGCGTCCAACGACGGGAGGAGAAAGTTGGGTGCCATTACGACGTCCGCCGATTGGAGAATCCTGAGGTGAAAAGGGTCTTTGTCGAACAACTTGAATTCCGAGCCTCGGAGTTGCCACCTGGTGGAACCGTTGAAGAGCAATGAACCGGCATCAAGAACGTCTTCATCACGACCAGTGATGAAACCCTCGGTAAAGCGCGCACCGGGCGGAGGGAGTGGATTTCGGATGAAACTTGGAGGAAGATCGACAAGCGGAGAGAGGTGACAGCCAGCATTGAGCGAGTGCGAACCAGATCGGCTACGACAGCTGCCCATCAACGATACGCCGAACTGGAGAGGGCTGTTAAACGTGCTTGTAGGCGGGACAAAGGAGCCTGGACTAACTCCCTAACCGAACAAGGAGAAACCGCCGCCGCCAATAGTGATATCCGTTTGTTGTACGATATTACTCGCCGCCTTTATGGTGCCAGGATGAATATAAAGATGCCGCTAAAGGACAGAGCTGGTCAGCTGCTAACTGACCGTACAGAACAGCTTAAGCGATGGACTGAACATTTTGAACCATTCTTCCTAGTTTCTAATGTCAGAGACCAACAAAACCAGCAGCACAAGACGCCTACAGTTTGTCGAATTAATCGCGTTAACTCGGAGGCGCCATCGCTGGATGAAATTGTAGCAGCCACCAAGAGTATGAAATCCAATTGAGCGCCAGGGATAGACTGACCCATCTTTGTCAGCCCAAATGATACATCAGCTTTTCAGCAATATATATGGGAAACCGCAACTTTACCGGTAGACTGGACGCAGTCCAGTCAAAGTCCCTAAGAAAGGAGACCTAACTGAATGCGGTAACTGGCGTGGCATCACGTTGCTCTGTATTACTCTCAAAGTACTCTGTAAGGTAATCCTTAACCGGATCCAGGAGAAGATCGACGCTACTCTCCGGCGGCAGCAAGCTGGATTCTCTACTGGCCGATCATGTGTAGACCATATCACAACGCTCCGCATTATGTTGGAGCAGATCAACGAATTCCAGGACTCTCTTCTGCTGGTGTTTGTTGACTTCGAAAAGGCGTTCGACCGACTCAACCACAAAAACATCTGGGGCGCACTTAGGTGTAGAGGAGTTCCAGATAAGCAAGTCCATCTCATCGAGGCTCAGTACGAGGCATTCTCGTGCAGGGTTTTGCACGACGGCGTCTTGTCCGACCCCATAAGGGTTACTGCGGGCGTGAGACAGGGCTGCATTTTATCACCGCTTCTGTTTCTCATCGTTATGGATGAGATATTAGTTGGAGCAATTGACAGTAGACCAAATCGAGGATTACCTTGGAATCCTCTAACGATGGAGCAGCTAAATGACCTCGACCTAGCCGACGGTACTGTCTTGCTCGCACAATGCCGAGACGATATGCAGAGCAAGTTAGATGACCTCTCCGAGAGCTCCCAGGCAGCAGGTCTCACAGTCTATGGTAGTGAACATTGACAATTCCACCAACTTCACATTAGCAGGACAACAAGTTTCAATATCTTGGTAGCCAGACAACGCCCGACGGTGGTACCAAAACTGATATAGCCTCGCGGATCAGGAAGGCCAGGGGTGCCTTTGCAGGTCTGCGAAATATTCGGCACTCAAACCAGATCACTCTACGAACGAAAACTCGAATCTTTAATTCAAACGTTAAATCCGTACAGCTGTATGCCTACGAAACGTGGTGCGTCTCAGAGGAGACAACGCAAAAACTGTATGTATTCAATAACCGGTGCCTGCGATATATCATTCGTGCCTGGTGGCCTGATAACTGGATATCCAATAAGGACCTCCATCGTTGGTGTCATCAACGGCCGATAACAACAGGAATTCGTGAACGTAGGTGGAAGTGGATCGGACAGTACACTAACAGCAGCCAATGAGGTAGTTGATGAGATTTATACGACAATAGATTCTAGGAAACTGATAGGAGTAAAAGGGCTCCTATGCTGCAAAAGCTAATACTCTAGCTTTTGCAGCAAAATCTCATGGTCGATAGTGTCGAACGCTTTCTTTAAATCAAGATAGAGTACTCCTATCAGAGGGAGTCAGAGATTCCAAATGACTTGATCCGCAACTACCTTTCTGAGAGAAACCAATTCATCAGCGTAAACGGGATAAATAGCTTTCTGCGTCCATTGACGGTCGGTTGACGTTCCACAAGGTAGCAATCTTAGACCACTGTTATTCCTTCTCTACGTAAATGATATACCTAGACTCAACCTACACGGAAAATCGCGATTGTTTGCTGACTATACTTCGTTATCGTACGAGGGTCCAAGCCTGGATAGCATAATTCGTCGAATGGAGGAAGATCACGTTAAGCTCCAAGATTTATTTAATGAAAATTTGCTGTCACTGAACTTATCTAAGATGAAATTCAGGCCCAGTTTCAAATCCAATTTTAACTGCAATTTCCAGTTCAATTTGAAAGAAATTTTTGAGCCCAAATTGAAATCTGATTTACTGCCCCTATGTTAAGTCCGATTTCAAATCTAATTTTAACTCTAATTTCTAGTCCCATTTCCACCCAGTTAACTTCGAGGTAGGGTAATGTCGTTATCGTCGGGCCACTGTTATGGTCGGGCCACCACGATTTGTTCAGTTTTAGTAACTCGTGATACCTTTGTACAAGTATTGTAAAACTTATTACTGTGACAGCTAACTTTTCACAATATTGTGAGTTTCAATCGTGTATTCAAAACACGCGTACGAATTCACTGAAAGAAACAATACAAAAAAAGTTTTGCAGGTGCAGTTAACTTTTCTTCAAGAAATGATTCTTGAAATGCAATTATCGGGATAAATATTGAAAATTTATAGTGTGTTGTGCTCTTTTCGAAGGCTATTGCAAAATCCCGTCCTGTTAGGTATTTGGGTAGGGTAAGGGGGAAAATGCTACAAAAGCGCTTATTGTAAAGGTCGGGCCACTTGAGTAGCCATGGTTGGGCCACCATAATTTTAAGCACAGAAGCGCAATTTTCGCTTGAGAACGTCAGTCGCGGGAAATGTGATGAAATAAAGCCTAATTAGTACAATAAAAACCTAGATTGTTGTTGATTTTTCATTGCAGTAGTACACATCGGTAAACGCGATTGTAGTAATATTGATTTTACAAGATCACCAAAAATTTCGCAAGGATGTTATTAAAAATAGGATATTTATACTTATATGGGCCGTTGCTCACGAAATTCATTCTTTTGATGTCTCTACATAGAGTTTCAATACGTATTTCTTGGATTAAGAGCGGTGGCCCAACCTGTACAACGTGGCCCGAGTATGACAACATTTTTTGTCTTCACGTAAATGCCTATAACTTTATTATTTTTTGAGCAATCAGTTCAAAATTTTCCAGAAGTATAGCTTATTCTTAGACCTTTCCAACGATCTATTTAGATTTTAAAAATCTTTTTAAAACCGAAGTTATGGGCGAATGTCAAAAAGGCGGCCCAACCACGACGACATTCCCCTACTCTTACAGATCCTATTACGCCGGCTGTCACCGATATCAGACAGTTTCGTAGGGAATTATCGGGTGATTTGCATAGGGGTCCGCGCAACTACCAAAGTTTTACCATCCGATAGATCCAGAAATGTTGGATGCGCTCCATACCCGCGCATCGCATCTTTATTGACTTCACAGCAGCATACGATACAGTCGATATTAAACTAAAAGTTTGTTCATGAATTTGGGATCGATGATGACCACGGACAACGCCAATAAGGAGATCCGGTGACGCATTCAAGCGGGAGGTCGGGTCTAGTTTACCTTTTACAAAACGTTGCAATCATTTATATTTACATTTATTCATTCCGATGATGTAGGACAACAGGGTCTACATGATAATACTAAAACAGTACATACGATCAGTTAAAATTAATAAAATTATAGACACGATTTCTAAAACAGTTACACGTAATACAAAAATCAAACAAATGATACACATTATTGAATGTAGCACACATTGCTCGAATTGGTTCATTTTGACCATAAGCCGTCCGATGAAAAGTCAGGCGTATAAAGTTACTGGATCGTAGAGGTCTCGCAGCTGCATTTATATCCACTTGCGCCAAAATTTTGGGTGTGTCTATTTCACCATAAAGCAATTTAACGATAAATATAGCACGCGTGCAGTTTTTTCTATTAGCCAAGGTATCCATGCTTAATAATCTACAACGACTTTCGTATGGGGGGAGCTCAAACGGGTTAGTCCATGGAAGGAACCTTCTTTGTACAGCCTCAATCCTTGTAGACCACGGAGTAGTATAAGGACTCCAAACTACTGCAGCTGTCTCGAGGGTAGACCGAACTAACGAGTAGTAAAATGATCTCAAACAATAGGGGTCACGGAAATCCTTCCCAATTCTCATGGTGAATCCCAAATTTTTGTTTGCTTTCGCGACAATGTAGCTATAGTGGCACTGGAAAGTCAATTCGGTATCGAACAACACCCCAAGGTCCTTCACCACTGTTTCAAGCTGAATTGGCAGGCTATTAATAGTGTAGCAGTAGGCTAAAGGCGATTTTTTCCTCGTAAACGTAATTACCATACATTTTGCCACGCTAATAGTCAGATGGTTGCACGTGCACCATCCGAAAAACAAATCGGCTAACTGTTGAAGCCGCGCGCAGTCCTCCTTCAACCGTACGACGGAAAAGATTTTCAAGTCGTCAGCATACAGAGCTCGACAACCAACTGGAAGCGCCAGGCAGACGTCACACGTCATTGAAGAAAAGCGAGAATAACAGTGGTCCCAAATTACTGCCTTGCGGTACACCCGACTTAATCTGGAACTCCTCAGACTTGAAGTCTCCAAGCTTTACTGATAGAAAGCGGTTGGAGAGGAACGATGTTAGCCAGCGTACGAATGAATCAGACGCTCCCAGGCGTCTTCACTTTGCTAAAAGCAGACGATGGTTGACACGATCAAAACGAGATGTAACAAGTAACACTACGCTGTAACACATCAGATATCAGTATTTCAAATACTTTAGAACCAGCGCAAAGTGAGGTGATTCCTCGGTAATTTGAAACAATCATGAAGCACATGCCGCCGTACGAATCTGACAGTATACAAAATTATCAATATACCGGTAATTGTTTATAGAGTTGAAGTTGTAACGCTGCTCACGGAAGACAGATACCCTCTTGCCGTGTTTGAATGGAAGGTGCTGCGGGTGGTATTGGACAGAATGCAAACTGAAAGCGAAGAGTGGCGGAGGCGTATGAATCGCTACAAGCACTACTTGGAGAGATTCACATCGTACATATGGCGAATATTGGTAGGCTACGGTGGACCGGAATCGTCGTAAGGTATTCAGACGAAAATGCAACAAATTTGGTTCTCTTCAAGAACCCCATCAGCACCAGGAATAGAGGGGCTCAACGAGTAAAATGATTCGACCAGGTCGAAAATGATTTGCAGCTTCTAAGACACCTGGGACGACCTTGTGACCCAAGAACGGTGATAAGCTTGACTTTGAGAATCACGGTTCTCAATGCCGTCAAAAAGTGCTCCCTCAAATAATTTTCCATCGATTACAAGTTGACTGCTATTTCTGAGGACGAAGTCGATGGATCAAATGTTTACTTTACGACAAATCCAAATCGTGAATTTCAACGCAGCGCAAGATTTAGTTAAACGAAATAAGCTAAAGCAAAGCCATGGATTTATACCGTCTTTAGACATTACCCTTCTTTATCGACAGACTTCGCAGCCGGCTGTTAGAGTACAGGAAAATTACGGGGCCAGTGCAACGATCCTGTATAAGCTGCGAAATAAGCTGCGGCAGGCAGATCAAAATGGTTTTTGGACAAACCAGATACATCTGGTTTAAAGAACTCTGGAACGATCAAAATCATGCATAGCAATTGTGGACAGGGATGGCACAATCACTTTGATTCAATTCACATTCATTTGACAGTACCGTCTCAGCTAAGCAAAATTTGACAAAGTTTTATATGGGACATTTGTAGAATTAGTTATTATATACAATTTTGCTGTATCCTCTGTAATTACGGCGTAACAATTCTAGTAACTCATTAGTGACTAAATGAACGTTCACTTAGTCACTAAAGAGGTACTAGCATTGTAGCACCGTAAATACCAAAGATACAGCAATACTTTATTCAGAAAAGTTATAGATAATAACTATTTCTTCAATCGTCCCATATATAACTTTTTCAAATTCTGCATGACTGAGACGGTACTGTCAAATGAATGTGAATTGAGTCAGAGTGATTGTACCATCCCTGATTGTGGATATGACGTCTGTTACTTTTGTCATACTGGATGGATTATAGAGAAGGAATATGCTCTTAATCTTATTATTCAACATGCCGTTTGAAAGGCCAGCATGTGGGACAAATGTGTAATAAAAACAACGTTATCATTTTTCAGAAATCTTCCACGGTTCTTACTTTTGAGACTTTCAAACTTTACTTTCAACAGTGATTAAACCATATTTGAAGGAGTAAAATATTAGAACCAACAAACATCATATGCCAAACGCTAGAAGCTGTCGGTATCATGTTTATAACTCAAACAATAAGTATCAAATTGCCAAGTGCCATTCCATGCGGTAAAAAGCCGAATAAAAACTGCCATGTAGTTGCTATGGCATTGTTAAACGATTCAAAGTGTATATAATATACGATCAATAACAATTTTATTGCATTGCCGTTCCACTGTCACTAATCAAACCAAACTCTAGTTCACGAGAAAAACTAAGAAGATTGCTCCCACTGCACATGCAGCACTCCCTAAACAACCAAAGCTGACGATCCCACACTGTTTCAAAACATATTATGTACTATTGCAGCTTGAGCAGCCGGCGCACTGTTGCACCAGTCCCTTCTACTCTTTATAACTAACATCAAATGATTTGTTTCTTATTCCGATCCGCGATAAACGCTGCGCAAGAGTGCAGCATCACGACTTCATCAATTTGAATAAATTCTCTTTGGCAATCTAATTGGATGAGCTTTTACACAGCTGATCTTTCATAAGATTTCCATCGATTTAGTTTTTTCTACTATTCACTCCATACATTTCCTACAGAGAAAGTTGACTACGTGACAATCACACATTCTGCCTACGCTCGGTCGAATCGCGTTAGATTCGATCATCTGCTTTTCCGCTTTTCTCATCTAGTTTTTTCCATTTTTATTCATCATTCTTCGGTAGTTCTGGCCTATGATGTATATACAGCAAGCCAAATGCTACGAGTAATATGTTTACCACATTTTTTCATCCGCTGCTGCTGTAACTCGTAGCATACTGCAGAGTGATAAGCCGCATGTTAGTAGACTTTTTTTTCATCACGTCGCAGCTTCGGCTATGTTCCAGAA